>NC_072031.1:18078379-18378379 GCF_027791375.1 Indicator indicator | reverse complement strand
AGGGCCAGGGGTGAGGAGCAGCAGCTGGAACCCAAAGGTTCCACCTGAACACCAGGAGAAAGCTGTTGGGTGTGAGGGTGCTGGAGGCCTGGAGCAGGCTGCCCAGAGAGGCTGTGGAGTCTCCTTGTCTGCAGACTTTCAAGACTCATCTGGATGAGTTCCTGTGTGATCTGCCCTGGGTGATCCTCCTCGGCAGTTGTGGGCTGCCCAGTTCAGGAGGGACAGGGATCTGCTGGAGAGAGTCCAAGGGAGGGCTGCAAGGATGCTGAAGAGCCTGGAGCACTGCCTGGAGAGGAGAGGCTGAGAGCCCTGGGAGTGTTCAGTCTGGAGAGGAGAAGGCTGAGAGGGATCTGATCAATGTCTGTCAATAGCTGAGGGCTGGGGGTCAGGAAGGAAGGGACAGGGACAGGCTCTGCTCACTGTGCCCTGGGATAGGCCAAGGGGCAATGGATGGAAACCACAGCACAGGAGGTTCCAGCTCAACATGAGGAGGAACTTCTGCACTGTGAGAGTCACAGAGCACTGGAACAGGCTGCCCAGAGAGGTTGTGGAGTCTCCTGTCCTGGAGACTTTCAAACCCCATCTGGATGTGTTCCTGTGTGACCTGTGCTGGATTCTATGGCCCTGCTCTGGCAGGGGGGTTGGACTCAATGATCTCTGAAGGTCCCTTCCAACCCCTACCACTCTGTGATTTCCAGGGCTGCCTTGCCCCACAGCTATTCCTTGTGCTGTGCAATTCCTGCTCGTTCAGGGAGAGATGCTAACAGCAACTGTGAGGAGCCTTGGACAGGGAGCAGCTTAGGTGGGACAAAAGCTGGGGACAGCCCAGGCAAGCTCTGCTGTCACAGCTTAGTGCTTTGAGAGACACCAGCTTTGGTGTCCATGCAGGGCTCAGATCCTGCCACCCTCCCTCTGTGCACAGTGCCTGAGGCAGTCAGCTCACATTCCTGCAAGAGATTTGACTTCTCCAGGCCATCCTCTGGCTACTAGGAGACATCCAAGGAAGAAGGCAGCAAGGTCAGCAAACCCTGAAGCAGGACAGTCTCACCTGGGACCTGCTTTGGGGAGCAGCCCTCAAAGGGTCTGCTTTCTGCAGAGCACCTCTAGGAACAGAGATCCCACCAAGGCAGAAGAAGACCCTGCCCTTTTTCAGGCTTACCAGCGTCGCTGAGCTGCCTGCACACCGTGGGAAGTCTGCTCGGAGGGGATTTCCCCGCAGGTGGCCACACGAGGGCGCCGCTCACCCCCGGCCTGCCACCAGAGCCACGCTGGTGCCCCCCGGCAGCAGCGCCGCAGCCCCGGGGGCAGCCCCAGGTCACAGCCCTGCCTCGGGAGGAGCTGTAGGAGAGGTGTCCGAGTGCAGCACAGATCCTGCTCACCGCTCCTGCAGGAGCTGGAGAAAGCAGTCTGGCAGCCAGGCCAGTGGCAGACAGTTTGGTAACTGGAGAGCAGGATCCATGTGAAGGCCTCTCCATCAACCATGGCAAAGCTGCTGCTGCCCAGGCTGCCAGTGGGGCACACTGTGACCTCCAGGCAGGAATGGGGGGTGTCACAGAACCCCAGCAGGGTGGGGTTGGAAGGGAGCTCTGGAGATCATCCACCCCAACCCCTTGCTCCAGCAGGGCACCCATAGCAGCTTGCCCAGGAGCACAATGCCCAGGGGGGGTTGGAAGCTCTCCACACAAGGACACTCCACAACCTCTCTGGCCAGCCTGCTCCAGCCCTCCAGCACCCTCACACCAAACAACTTTCTCCTCCTGCTCACATCCAACCTCCTGCCTGACACTTTGTGCCCCTTGCCCCTTGTGCTGGCCCTGGGCACCACTGAGCAGAGTCTGGCCCCAGCCTCTTGCCCCCCACAGCTCCTTTAGCTCTTGCTGAGCATTGCTCAGCTCCCCTCTGGGGCTGCTCTTCTGCAGGCTCTCAGCCCCAGGGCTCTCAGCCTTTGCTCCTCACAGAGCTGCTCCAGGCCCCTCAGCAGCTCTGCAGCCTCCCCTGGACTCTCTCCAGCAGTTCTCTACCCCTCTTGAACTGGGGAGCCCAGAACTGGACCCAGGACTGCAGATGTGGTCTTGCTGGGGCAGAGTAGAGGAAGACGGCAACCTCCCTGGCCCTGCTGGCCACACTCTTCTCCATGCACTCCAGATCACCACTGGCCTGCTTTGCCACAAGGGCATGTTGCTGGCTTATGGTTAATTTGCTGTCCTCAGCACTCCCAGGTCCTTCCCCTTGGAGCTGCTTCCCAGCAGGTCCCCCCTCACCTGTCCTGCTGCATGGAGTTAAGACTATTTTGCTTCAAATCCAGGAGGCTGAGACTTCCCATGGAAGCTGCTGGTGGCCACACTGCAGCTCATGTGCCTGGCTGCATGCAGCAGCCCAGCCCTCTGCTGCACACACAGTAAAGGGCTGCAGTGTAGTCCCTCCCAGCTCCTTGAGCTGCTTCTGCCTCCGTGACCCTCCAAAAGAGGAGGCACAGGCTGGGGCAGGGGTAAGGACAGAGCTGCTGATACTGGGCTTCGGCCCACACAGAACTGGCTTCAAGTGCTTTCAAACTGTGAACTCAATTGCCTTCTGCCTCATCCAGAGGAAGAGGAGAGGGGGAGGATTCCCCAGAGCAATTCAGGTCCCAGACATGCTGAGCTGCCCTCCAGAGCTGCCTGCCAGGTTCCTGCACTAGCGCAGGCAGCTCCTGGCTCAGCTCCAGCTCCTCTCACCCCAGGCACTTCTCCATCTCAGGTGCTTCCAGATCCCACAGTGACTCACAAACACACCTCCCACGGAGGCCCTCACTCCTGCTGCTGCCTTGCAGTCCAGCCAGGCCTCACACCTTGCCCAGCCTGGGCTTCCCCCTCCCCACTGACCTCTGTTGGGTCTCCAGATCTTCTCCATGCCGTGGCGCATGAGAACGATGCGGGACAGCTCCGTGAAGGACTCGATGACGTTGAAGTTGCAGAGGGGACTGACCTCAAAGAAGGTCATGCAGTTCTTCTCTGCATAGGCCCTGGCCTGCTCTGTGGGCACCTGCCTCTTGAAGGCCAGGTGAAGCCTGTTCCCCACCAGGATCCGAGGCACCCCGGGGGCATGCTGCAAAACAGAGCAGGAGGGGAGAAACCAGAGTCAGGCCTCAGTGCCAGCAGCCACAGAGTGCCAGCAGCCACAGAGTGCCAGCAGGGTAGGGCTGGAAGAGAGCTCTGGAGCTCACCCAGTCCACCTCCCCACCCCTGCTCCAGCAGGGCACCCACAGCAGCTTGCCCAGGAGCACAATGCCCAGCTGGGGTTGGAAGCTCTCCACACAAGGACACTCCACAACCTCTCTGGCCAGCCTGCAGTGAAGGGCAAAGTGCTGTGTGCCAGAGGGCACTGCCAGGCTGTCCTGCTGCATGGTAAGAGGAACATCCTCTCCACAGCCAGGTTCACAGGGAGGCTTCCTAACTCTTCTGACCATTCCCAAGCCCTTTCCTACTACTCTGGACTTATCCAGAGGTAGAGGGCAGACACTTAACCCCTGAGGAGTGTTGGAGTTGGAAAGGACCTTTCAGATCATTGAGCCCAGCCCTGAACCCAGCACTGCCAGGGCACCACCAAACCACAGCCCTCAGCACCACATCTCCATGGCACTGAAACCCCTCCAGGGATGAGGACTCCACCACTGCCCTGGGCAGCCTGGGCCAGGGCTCAACCACTCTTTCAGTGAAGAAGTTCCTTCTAATGGCCAACCTAAAGCTCCCTCGAGGCTGCTCCTCTTGTCCTGTCCCTTGTTCCTAGGGAGCAGAGCCCAAGCCCCAGCTGGCTCCAGCCTCCTCTCAGGAGCTGCAGAGAGCAATGAGGTCTCCCTCAGCCTCCTCTTCTCCAGGCTCAACACCCCCAACTCCCTCAGCTGCTCCTCCCCAGCCCTCTTCTCCAGACCCTTCCCTAGCTCTGTTGCTCTTCTCTGGACCTGCTCCAGCTCCTCAATGTCCTTCTTGAAGTGAGGGCCCCAGAACTGACCCCAGGATTGGAGCTGTGGCCTCCCCAGTGCCCAGCCCATAGGGATAATTAGTGGACTGCTACTGCTCCTGTCCCCTAGCAGAGGTGGCAGCTCAGGGGAGCCTGCCCAGGTGGCTGCTGTGGGGCAGTGGAGCTGCTCCCCCTCCCCTCTCACCTCATCGATCTCCTTGATCCAGCGGTCGATGCCATCGAAGGACCAGCGGTTGGTGATGTCATACACCAAGAGAATCCCCTGGGGGAAGAACACCAGGAGCAGATCAGCAAAGTGGCTCCGTGGGCAAGCTGCCAGGGTGGCCACAGCTGAAAGCCAACCTCCACGAAACCAAAAGGCTGAAGGGCAGAGGGTGGCTCCAGCTGCACTGTTTGTGTGCTTGCTGGGGCAGAAATGGAGACACCAGATCTGGGCTAACTCAGTCCCAGACCATGAGAGGAGATTTTACTCCTTGGTTTGGGCTTGAACATCTCTCAAACCATTTCCAAAGCAGCAGTCCCTGCAAAGGAGGAGCAGAGGAATTTGGTGACTATGGATCTGGAGGGGCAAAAGAGTCTCCTGTCACAAATCTGATACAAACTCACTAAGGCAGAAACAGTCCTTTGCTTTTCCCCTTATGCAGAAGAGCTGCACTCATAGAATCATGGAATGGTAGGGGCTGGAAGGGAGCTCTGGAAATCACCCACCCCAACCCCTGCTCCAGCAGGGCACCCACAGCACAATGCCCAGGAGCACAATGCCCAGGGGGGGTTGGAAGCTCTCCACACAAGGACACTCCACAACCTCTCTGGCCAGCCTGCTCCAGCCCTCCAGCACCCTCACACCAAACAACTTTCTCCTCCTGCTCACATCCAACCTCCTGCCTGCCACTTTCTGCCCCTTGCCCCTTGTGCTGGCCCTGGGCACCACTGAGCAGAGTCTGGCCCCAGCCTCTTGCCCCCTACCCACAGCTCCTTTAGCTCTTGCTGAGCATTGCTCAGCTGCCCTCTGGGGCTGCTCTTCTGCAGGCTCTCAGCCCCAGGGCTCTCAGCCTTTGCTGCTCACAGAGCTGCTCCAGGCCCCTCAGCAGCTCTGCAGCCTCCCCTGGACTCTCTCCAGCACTTCTCTGTCTCCCTTGAACTGGGGAGCTCAGAACTGGAACCAGGAGTGCAGATGTGGTCTTGCTAAGGCAGAGTAGATGAGGAGGGGAACCTCCCTTGCCCTGCAGCCTCCATTGACTCTCTCCAGCAGGTCCCTGCCCCTGCAGGCTGGGCTCTGCTGAAGGCACTCTGTGGCTTTATGTCACCACTGCACCAGCAGACAATGAACAAAACACAAAAATGGTGGCAAACTCCAGAGGGTTCCTGAGAGGTCTCAGTCTAGGACCTTCCCCCCCTACCCCCAGGCCCACATCCTTCCCCCCATCCACACTCACTTCCCAATCACCCCTTGAGCTGCAGCACCAAGACAGGCACAGCTCAAGGGAGCAGCCATGGAGCAGCACCTTGGAGAGCCTCCATCCTCACCCTACACCCAGGCTCAGGACCACACACAGACTGCTGGCCACCACTGGGGTGCACAGCAGCTCCTGCTAAGGGGGTTTTCCTTGAGTCACAGCATTTCTGAGGCCAGCCAGGCAGCAGGACAGCAGGAGAGCAAGGCTGAGCACAGCCGCTCGCTGCCAGCTGGGCACAGCCAGCATTTGGAGAGGGGTCTGGAGGTGTAGCCTGGCTGCAGCTCTCCCCTCATCTTCCTGACTTCTTGTCACTCTCTTCTTTGCAGGCAAGGACATTTCAAGTGACAGCAGCCACTCCAAGGTTACTTTGCAGAAGGGCAGCTGAGCTGGCCCTGAAGTGAGAACCATGGAGGACTTGGCATTGGAGGAGGAGCAGCCTGATGGGGAAGGCAGCACCAGCTGAGAGGTGGCCCAGGGGCAGTCAGAGCAGGCTGAGGGCAAGACAAACCAGCCTGAGCTGACTGCAGGGCAACAGAGCATTCAGCAGCAAGCTCAGCAGAATCAGTCCCCTCTGAACCAAGGGCATCCTCCAGGAACAGCTGGCCCTGTGGCAGGTCCCCAGTGCAGCCAAAAAGAGATCCTCAGCTGGCAAAGGAGAGCCTCAGCTGGCAGCCTGGTCCAACCTAGACCACAGAATGCTAGACTGGTTTGGGTGGGAAGGGACCTCCAAGATCATCTACTTCCAACACACCTCCCACCAGCCCAGGCTGCTCAGGGCCTCATCCAGCCTGGCCTTCAACACCTCCAGGGAGGGCACAGCCACAGCCTCCCTGGGCAACCTGTGCCAGTCTCTCCCCACCCTCACTCCAAACAATTTCTTCCTCCTCTCCACTCTCACTCTCCCCTCTCCCAGCTCCAAGCCATCCTGGCACTCCCAGCCCTTCTCCAAAGTCCCTCCCCAGCTCTCCTGGAGCCCTTCAGGTACTGGAAGGCTGCTCTGAGGTCTCCCTGGAGCCTTCTCTTCTCCAGGCTGCACAGCCCCAACTCTCCCAGCCTGTCCCCACAGGGGAGCTTCTCCAGCCTCTGATCATCTTCATGGCCTCCTCTGGCCTCTCTCCAGCAGCTCCAGGTCCTTCCTGTGCTGGGGGCCCCAGAGCTGGAGGCAGTGCTGCAGGTGGGGTCTGAGCAGAGCAGGGCAGAGGGGCAGAATCCCCTCCCTGTGCTGCTGCTCTCCTGCTCTGGCTGCAGCTCAGCACTCAGCTGGCTCTGGGCTGCCAGGGACCATTGCTGGCTCCTGGGGACTTTGTCACCAACTGACACCCTCGAGGCCTTCTCCTCAGGGCTGCTCTCAGCCACTCCTCACCCAGCCTGGATCTGTGCTTGGGATTGCCCTGACCCAGCTGCAGGACCTTGCCCTTGGCCTTGTTGTACTTCATGAGGCTGCCTTGTGCCCAGCTCTGCAGCCTGTCCAGGTCCCCATGGATGGATCCCTTCCCTCCAGCTGCCAGCTGAGCCACACAGCTTGGTGCCATCTGCAGACCTGCTGAGGGTGCCCCAATCCCAGTGCCCATGTGGCTGACAAAGATGTTGAACAGCACTGGTCCCAGTACTGACCCCTGAGGGACTCCTATGTACAGCAGAGTGAGGGAGGGAGCTGACAGAGCCTAGCATGTGTCCTGGCACCAGTCAGAGCCCAGCAAGCCCCAGCAGACCTGCTCCTTTAGTCCCTGAAATGGAAAATCCACTACAGAGACAGGAGAAATAAACTCCCCAGAGCTCCTGGAACAGAGCTCTGAGGATCTGCTGCTGCCAAAGCCTGTGAGGAATGGGGGGAAGCCTGTGCAGGAGCCATGAACGTGACATTCCCCCAGTGCATGGAAAAATCATCATCAGTGTGACATCCGGAGCACGTGGGAATGAGGAGGGCCAGGACATGTGAGCCACAGAACCACTTCAAACCTCACCACAGTCACGTCTGGAGTTGAACTGGAAGAATAGAATGCAGGGAGGGACCTCCAAGATCATCCAGCCCCAACCCCCTGCCATGGGCAGGGACACCTCCCACCAGCCCAGGCTGCTCAAGGCCTCACCCCCCCTGGCCTTCAGCACCTCCAGGGAGGGCACAGCCACAGCCTCCCTGGGCAACCTGTGCCAGTGTCTCCCCACCCTCACTCCAAACAATTTCTTCCTCCTCTCCACTCTCACTCTCCCCTCTCCCAGCTCAAAGCCATTGTCCCTCAGCCTGCCACTCCCAGCCCTTCTCCAGAGTCCCTCCCCAGCTCTCCTGGATCCCCTTCAGCTACTGGAAGGTTGCTCTGAGGTCTGCCTGGAGCCTTCTCTTCTCCAGGCTAAACAGCCCCAACTCTCCCAGCCTGTCCTCACAGCAGAGCTTCTCCAGTCTCTGAGCATCTTTGTGTCCTCCTGCTGGACCCTCTCCATCATCTCCAGGTCCTTCTTGTGCTGGGGTCCCATATCTGGCCCCAGCCCTGCAGGTGAGGTCTCCCCAGAGCAGAGCAGAGGGGCAGGATCCTCTCTCTCCAGCTCTGGCCACACTGCTTTGGATGCAGCCCAGGCTGCCCTTGGCCTTCTGTGCTGCCAGTGCCCATTGCTGGCTCCTGGCCAGCTTCTCCCCCCCAGCACCTTCAAGGCCTTCTCTGCAGGGCTGCTCTCAACCTCATCACCCCCAGCTTGGATTGATATCAAGGATTATCCTGATCCTTATCCAGGTGCAGGAGCCTACACTTGATCTTGTTGAACTTGATGAGGTTCCTGTAATCCCACTGCTCCAGCTTGTCCAGGTTCCTCTGGATGCCATCCTGTCCCTCTGGCATATGGACACCACCATCTCTATCACTGAAGTTCATGAAGTTCAACAAGGGCAGGGCTCTCCCAAGCACAAATCCAGGCTGGGTGGGGAATGGATGGAGGGCAGCTCTGTGGAGAAGGCCTTGGGGGTGCTGGGGGTGCAGAGCTGGCAAGGAGCTGGCACTGAGTGCTGCCAGCCCAGCCCCAGCCTGTCCTGGGATGAGCCCCAGCAGTGTGGGCAGCAGGGGCAGGGAGGGGATTCTGCCCCTCTGCTGTGCCTGCTGAGACCTCCCCTGCAGTGCTGGGCCAGCTCTGGAGTCCTCAGCACAGACAGGGAGCTGTGGGAGCAGGGCCAGAGGAGGCCACAGCAGTGCTGGCAGGGTGGAAGCCCTCTGCTGGGAGAGTTGGGGTTGTTCAGCCTGGAGAGGAGAAGGCTCCAGGGAGACCTTCTGGTGGCCTTGCAGTGCTTCAAGGGGACAGAAGAAAGCTGGGGACAGAGTTTGTCTCAGGGCCTGTTGGGACAGGCCAAGGGGGGATGGCTGAAAGTGAAAGAGGGAGATTGAGAGTGGAGAGAAGGGAGAAATGTTTGGCAGTGAGGGTGGGGAGAGCCTGGCCCAGGCTGCCCAGAGAGGTGGGAGCTGCCCCATGGCTGGCAGCAGTGCAGGGCAGGTTGGTTGGGGCTGGGAGCAGCCTGCTCTGGCTGCAGCTGTCCCTGCTGGCTGCAGGGGGTTGGACTGGATGAGCTGGAAAGGTCCTTTCCAACCCAACCCACTCCTGGTTTTCCATAATTAACAAAACTCCACTAATCCAAAGCTGCTTCTCCAGAAGCCAATCAAGAAGCCTCTTCTAGCAGGATCCACCAGACTGCAAATGCAGTCTGAATAAAAACCATAGACTCTGAGCTTTCTCTTCCCTTTTGGTGTGTCTCCACTTCCAGCTTCCAAGGCTTTACATATGAAGGAAGGAGAGCCAGGAAACAACAAAGCAGAGAGCTTGGTGAGTCCCTTCCAAGACAAACTGCCAGCAAGTGCAGTAAAGCCTACTGCATCTCTTTCTGCACTGACAGGTCCCTTCAGCCAAGAGAAACAGGCCAAGACCCACTTGGTGAAGGCTGCTCCTGCCAGGAACATGCTCAAGGAGGACAGAAATTTTCAGCTTGCTGGCAGCTGCCACCTGGATCTTCTTTTTTTTTTTTTTCCCCAGAGAATTCTGGGGTGCAATGAGAAAAGTGTGGCCAACAGGGCAAGGGAGGTTCTCCTCCCTCTCTGCTCTGGGGAGACCACAGCTGGAATATTGTGTTCAGGTCTGGGCTCTCCAGTTCAAGAGGGACAGGGATCTGCTGGAGAGAGTCCAACAGAGGCTATGAGGATGATGAAGGGACTGCAACATCTCTGCTATGAAGACTGAGAGCCCTGGGGCTGGTTAGGTTGGAGAGGAGAAGGCTGAGAGGGGATCTGAGCAACGTCTGCCAATAGCTGAGGGGTGTGGGGCAAGAAGCAGGGGCCAGGCTCTTTGCAGTGGTGTCCTGTGACACAACAAGAGGCAATGAATCCAACCTGGAACCCAGGAGGCTCCACCTGAACAGGAGGAGAAAGTTGTTTGGCGTGAGGCTGCTGGAGGGCTGGAGCAGGCTGGCCAGAGAGGTTGTGGAGTGTTCTTGTGTGGAGACTTTCCATCCCCACCTGGACCTGCTCCTGTGTGCCGTGCCCTGGGTGTCCCTGCTCTGGCAGGGGGGTTGGACTGGCTGATCTCTGCAGGTGCCTTCCAACCCCTGCCATGCTCTGGTTCTATGATTCTTTATCCTTGTTCTTAAGGATAAAATATCAGCAAAAAAAGGAAGCTCCAAGTCCTCAGGAGCAGCATGGAAAGGCAGGAGCACCATTTCTGCTGTCTGCCAGCTCACCCTCCAGTCACAGCACAGCTCCAGGCATTCAGGATGGGAGTTCACCTCTCAAGCAAAGCTTCCCAAAGGTCAGAAGATACCAAGGCCAGAATGCCTGATGCCTTTCATAGCGTGCACTGGGTTGGAAGGGACCCTCCAAGGGCATGTTGTCCAACCCCCCTGCAGGCAGCAGGGACACCTCACACCAGAGCAGGGCCCCAGCAAGTTTGACCTTGAATGTCTCCATGGGGCCTCCACCACCTCCCTGGGCAGCCTGTTCCAGTGTCTCTCCACCCTCAGTGTGCAGAGCTCCCTCCTCATGGCCAACCTAACTGCCCTGCTCTGGGTTCAAACCATTCTCCCTAATCCTATCCCCACAGGTCCTTCTGAACAGTCCCTCCCCAGCTCTCCTGGAGCCCCTTCAGGCACTGGAAGGCTGCTCTGAGGTCTCCCTGGAGCCTTCTCCAGGCTGAACAGCCCCAACTCCCCCAGCCTGTCCCCATGGCAGAGGTTCTCCAGCCCTCTGATCATCTTGGTGGCCACCTCTGGACACACTCTAGCAGGTCCCTGTCTCTCCTGAGCCACAGCTCCTATGCTCAGCCTCCCCACCATGGGCATGAAGCCCAGCTTTGCTGTAACGCAGCAGAAGATGGAGGAAGCAGCTGAGAAACCTCTGGGAAGCTCATGGTGCTGCCAGATCACCTCCTGCTTCTTCCCAGCAGCTCTGGCACGCTCCAGACCCCAGATTTCCAGAGCACACATCCCAAACACTCTGTCATTCCCATCTGCAGCCCTGGGGAGCAGAGCACACAGGCAGCAAGCAGGCAGGGGGCTGGCTCCATCTCTGCAGAGCCTCCCAAGGCAGAGCTGTCTTCTTCTTCAGGTTCTTCACAAAAGTCTTCTTGGAACAAAGTGCTCAGAATTTGAATTCACACAACCTGACAAAGGAGCTGCCTGCCAGGAGAGGCAGGAATTGTTCCCTGAGTGCCTAGATGGCTTTCAACACACTGATAGTCTGCTTTGGAAGGGATAGTCTGGGTTGGAACGGACCTCAGAGATCATCTGCTCCAACCCCCAGCCATGGGCAGGGACACCTCCCACCAGCCCAGGCTGCCCAAGGTCTCATCCAGCCTGGCCCTGAACACCCCAAGGAGGAGGCAGCCACAGCCTCCCTGGGCAGCCTGTGCCAGACTCTCACCACCCTCACACTCAACAACTTCTTCCTCAGCTCCACTCTAACCCTGCTCTGCCTCAGCTCCAAACCATTCCCCCTTGGCCTGGCTCCAGACCCCCTCAGCAAAAGTCTCTCTGCAGCCTTCCTGCAGGATCCCTTCAGGTCCTGGCAGGCAGCTCTGAGGTGCCCCTGGAGCCTTCTCCTCTGCAGGCTGCACACCCCCAGCTCCCTCAGCCTGTGCTCACAGCAGAGCTGCTCCAGCCCTTGCAGCATCTTTGTGGCCTCCTCTGGACTTGCTCCAACCACTCTGTCTGCTGTCTGCTGGCTCAGACCAGGCTTATGAGCAAGAAGCTGCTCAAGGTGAGAGAGAAGCAGCATGCAGACCTATCAGGACAAAGAAGACTTCTCCAACAGGCTCCCCAGGTGCTCTCAGAGTTGGATCTCCTTGCACAGGCACACCAGGTCTCTGCTGGGAAGAAGCAAGGCCTCACACAAAGACCTCAGCTCAGCCTGGGCAGCTGCTGAGGTGGCCAGGAAAGTGTCACTTAGTGTTCTCCACTGATAGAACAAAGCTGTTGTTGAAGGAGCCTGGAGGACCCCACCAGCCTGGATTTCTCTGGTCCACAGGATGAAGTAAAGCACAAACAAAAGATGCAGGGCTGACAGCAAGCAGAACACTTTGTCTCTCCTGCCTGCTCCTTGGGAGCTACGTGTGGTGATGGTTTCCAGCTGGCACCTCAGACCTTGGCTCTTGGGCTGCTGTGTCCTGCTGCCAAAGCACTTCCCACCAGCACACCACACTTGGGGGGGTGGAGGAATTATTCATCACTGAGCTTTTGATAAGCATCTTGGCAGGCAAGGTGGACTCCTCCAGCAGCTGGACAACCCCACTGACATGACCTGAGGCAGGCAAGGTATTTGCAGCAAGCAGGAAAGGCAGAAGGTAGAACAGAGCCTACAGCTCAGAACCTGCCAAAGAGCCACCAGGTCCCTGCATGCTAAGGAGCCCTGAATGAGCTGAGCAGCAGCTACTCAATCACCTGCCTGAGCACAACCACGCTGACAGCTTGCACCAGGCTGGAAGGGACCCTCCAAAGACATCTTGTCCAACCCCCCTGCAGGCAGCAGGGACACCTCCAGGCAGAGCAGGCTGCCCAGGGACACAGCAAGGCTGAGCTTGAATGGCTCCAGGGATGGAGCCTCCACCACCTCCCAGGGCAGCCTGTCCCAGTGTCTCCTCACCCTCACTGTGCAGAACTCCCTCCTGATGTCCAACCTAACTCTGCCCTGCTCCAGTTTCAGACCATTGCCTCTCATCCTGGAGGGGTTTCCAAGAGGCAGAGATGTGGTGCTGAGGGCCATGGTTTGGCACCAGCCTTGGCAGTTAGAGAATGGTTGGACTGGATGAGACTAAAAGGCCTTTGCCAACCAGAATGGTTCTGTTCTGTGAGTCCAGTTTCTGCAGGGGCTACAAGAAGGCTGCAGAGGGACTGCTCCAAAGGCCTGCAGGGACAGGCCCAGGGGCAATGGCTTCAAACTAGAGCAGAGAGATTGAGATTGGATGTGAGGAACAAGTTCTGCAGCAGGAGGCTGCTGGAACACTGCAGCAGGTTGCCCAGGGAGGTGGTTGAGGCTCCATCGCTGGAGACATTCAAGGTGAGGCTGGACAGGCCTCTGGGCAACCTGATCTGGTGGAGGATGTCCCTGCTGAGTGCAGGGGCTTGGAATGGAGGAGCTTTGGAGGTTCTTTCCAACCCAGACCACTCCATGATTCTAGGATTCAAAAGCGATGTGGTGAGGACCTGCTGGCCCAGCAGACCTTAGGAGGGAAGGGATGAGGAAAGCAGCTGTGATGGGAGAAGGGAAATTCAAAGGCCAGGGAAGCAATAATAACAGAGGAGAAGGCTCACAGGCACACCAGTGTGGCTCAGGGTGGAGGCTTGTGGCAAGGAGCTCCTTGCATCACTCAGGAGCTCAGATCAGCTGTCAGGGCAGGCAGGGCCAGCCAGGCTGACCTGGGCTCCTGACAGCAGCTCCTGAGGCAAGCAGAGATGGAAGGAGACTGATCCTCCCCTGCACCAGCTCCTCAAGCACTGCACAGCTGCCTTCCTTTAGATGTTCTGAAGAGGGAGGAGTTCCTGCTGGACATGAAAAGCCTGTGGCTGTGTGAGCAGGCAGCTGGGATGGAGGCAATGCTGGGGAAGGCATCGAGGACCCCACAGGAGTTGTTTGGCTGGGGAGGGCCAAGCCTGCAGTCCAGACTGGGCAAAGCCTGAAGCTGTGCTGGGGAGGACAGCAAAGCTCCCCAGGGGCTCTGCTCCCTGTTTGCAGACTGGTTTGACACTCTGCAACCTCTCCAGGGATTCCTTCAGAAGGTCCAACTCTGCTCACTGCACTGGAGAAGCAATCAGGGCTGTGTGGGAAGGCCAAGTGTGAGGCACCTGCAGGCACTTCCACCCCACTGCCTGCTCAGAGCCCACTCCTGCTCACCCTCCAAGCTGCCAGCTTGCTGAGGCCACCTGGCCTCCTGCTCTCAAAGGGAACCTGCCAAAGGCCTCCTTGGAAACTCAGTCTTCAAGTTCTCCTTTTGGGAAGCTCATTTCGGAGTCAGCCTCTACCCAGGGAGAAGCTTCAGCTGATTTTCAGTGTGAAGGTGTCAGGGACAGTTTCATGGAGTCATAGAATGCATTGGGTTAGAAGGGACATTAAAGATCACCCAGTGCCAACCTCCTGCCATGGGCAGGGACACCTCCCACCAGCACAGGCTGCTCAAGGCCTCATCCAGCCTGGCCTGGAACACCTCCAGGGAGGGCACAGCTGAACTGGCCCTGAAGTGAGAACCATGGAGGACTTGGCATTGGAGGAGGAGCAGCCTGATGGGGAAGGCAGCACCAGCTGAGAGGTGGCCCAGGGGCAGTCAGAGCAGGCTGAGGGCAAGACAAACCAGCCTGAGCTGACTGCAGGGCAACAGAGCATTCAGCAGCAAGCTCAGCAGAATCAGTCCCCTCTGAACCAAGGGCATCCTCCAGGAACAGCTGGCCCTGTGGCAGGTCCCCAGTGCAGCCAAAAAGAGATCCTCAGCTGGCAAAGGAGAGCCTCAGCTGGCAGCCTGGTCCAACCTAGACCACAGAATGCTAGACTGGTTTGGGGGGGAAGGGACCTCCAAGATCATCTACTTCCAACACACCTCCCACCAGCCCAGGCTGCTCAGGGCCTCATCCAGCCTGGCCTTCAACACCTCCAGGGAGGGCACAGCCACAGCCTCCCTGGGCAACCTGTGCCAGTCTCTCCCCACCCTCACTCCAAACAATTTCTTCCTCCTCTCCACTCTCACTCTCCCCTCTCCCAGCTCAAAGCCATTGTCCCTCATCCTGCCACTCCCAGCCCTTGTCCAAAGTCCCTCCCCAGCTCTCCTGGAGCCCTTCAGGTACTGCAAGGCTGCTCTGAGGTCTCCCTGGAGCCTTCTCTTCTCCAGGCTGCACAGCCCCAACTCTCCCAGCCTGTCCCCACAGGGGAGCTTCTCCAGCCTCTGATCATCTTCATGGCCTCCTCTGGCCTCTCTCCAGTAGCTCCAGGTCCTTCTTGTGCTGGGGGGGCCCCAGAGCTGGAGGCAGTGCTTGCCCACAAAGGAAAATGCAGCAGTTGGTTTCCTTCGGGAAGCTCTGTCCCAGAGGAGCTCTGACAGGTCACTGCCAGGATGACAACACAACAGTTAGGAAGTTCTTTCAACCCCCAGGAATTCATGGATCAGAAGCTGCTCCTGCTCTTCAGAGTCTAGATGCTGTTCTGGAGCAGGGCCCAAAGGAGAAGCTCCAAATGCAAATCCCTGTCTGATGTTTTCTGGAACATTCTTCAGGATCCAATGGAGCTGCTCCAGTTAGAAGTTTGCATCAAACATGCAAGTAGCAGACATCCTATTTTTGGAACTGATGAAGGCAACACAAACTGGGAAAACTCCACTGGGAAAGCCACTGCCATAATTAAACAAACCTGAGAGAATTCCAAAAGCTCAGACAGGAAAGTTCAGGCAGGTCCAGGCCTTGTCCTCCATACCCCCAGCTTCTGAGCCCTGCTCCAGAAACTAACCCTGAACATAGCCCCAAGGAGGCCTTGTCTGCAGCAGTCTGGGAAAGTCTGTCACTCACTCACAGAGCCCCAGCATGGGAGGGTGGGAAGGTTGCTCTGGAGCTCCCCCAGTCCAAGCCCAGCCCCAGCAGGGCACCCACAGCACAATGCCCAGGAGCACAATGCCCAGGGGGGGTTGGAAGCTCTCCACACAAGGACACTCCACAACCTCTCTGGCCAGCCTGCTCCAGCCCTCCAGCACCCTCACACCAAACAACTTTCTCCTCCTGCTCACATCCAACCTCCTGCCTGACACTTTGTGCCCCTTGCCCCTTGTGCTGGCCCTGGGCACCACTGAGCAGAGTCTGGCCCCAGCCTCTTGCCCCCTACCCACAGCTCCTTTAGCTCTTGCTGAGCATTGCTCAGCTGCCCTCTGGGGCTGCTCTTCTGCAGGCTCTCAGCCCCAGGGCTCTCAGCCTTTGCTCCTCCCAGAGCTGCTCCAGGCCCCTCAGCAGCTCTGCAGCCTCCCCTGGACTCTCTCCAGCACTTCTCTGTCTCTCCTGAACTGGGGAGCCCAGAACTGGACCCAGGACTCCAGATGTGGCCTTGCTAGGGCAGAGCAGAGGAAGAGAGGAACCTCCCTTGCCCTGCTGGCCACACTCTTCTCCATGCACCCCAGATCACCATTGGCCTTCTTGGCCACAGGGGCACATTGCTGGCTCATGGGGAATTCCCCCAGCACTCCCAAGTCCTTGTCCATGGAGCTGCTTCCCAGCAGGTCCCCCCCGACCTGTTCTGCTGCAGGAGGTTGTTCCTCCCCAGGTGCAGGACTCTGCACTTGCCCTGCTTGAACTTCATGAGGTTTCCCTCTGCCCAACTCTCAGGCTCACCAGGTCATGCTGAATGGCAGCAGAGCCTGAGCCACTCTTCCAGAGCTGTGCCATCAGCACACTGGCTGAGGCTCCCCTCTGTGCCTTCACCCAGGTCACTGATGAAGACTGGACCCAGTGCTGAGCCCTGGGGAACAGCTCCAGGCCTCCAGCTAGACTCTGCCCCACTGATCACAACCCTCTGAGCTCTGTCCTTCAGCCAGTTCTCAACCCACCTCAGCCCCTTCCCTCCCCTCATTCCATACTGGTGACACCCAGAGCCTCCTGGCATTTACAGAGATCCCTTCCTTCTGATGCTTGAGGTGCTCCTGGTGCTCCTTTCCAGAGCTTTTGACTATTCCCTGGAAGGATTTTCCAGCTGAAAGGCAAAGCCCCAACAAGGCACTGAGAGCAGCACTCACCTGGGCTCCTCTGGAGTAGGATCTGAAAATGGTGCAAAACCTTCCTTGCCCTGATGTGTCCCTGCAAGGAGGAAAAGTGACAGCTGTGAAATGTGGAGAATTGAATCCCCTGCTGCACACCTCCTGCCGGAGCTCCAAAAGGGTCATCCACATAAAGGCAGATCTTGAAAGATCTTTACAACCAGTGTGGGACCCAGAGTACTCTGCAGGGTGGTTTGGGGAAGCCTTGCTCACCACTTCTGCTTACAGACAGACTCCAGAGGTCCTCCCTGGCATTGTGCTTCCCATGGAGAAGGTGCAAGCCAAAGCCACTCAGCTTCAGCACTGCTTTATGGTGGCTGAGGATGGACCTCATCTGGCTCCCCTGGGCAAGAGATTTTCTCTCTAGCTCTCTACAGTCCATTTTCCAGTCAGAGTGAGACTGCAGAGCTCTGCAGAACCACAGAATGGCTTAGGATGGAAGAGACCTCAGAGATCATCTGCTCCCAACTCAGCTACAAGATTGCTGTGTCAGCTCCTCAGCAGGTTAAACTTCAGACAAAGCTTGATCAGGAGGACTCCAGATGTCCCCCTGATGCTGACAGACAAAGCAGGTGTCACCCCTCCCATCCCCATGTCAGTGTCAGGTCACTCCAGTAGGTCCTGACACTAACCACAAGGTCTATTCATGACTCTTCTTTTAATGTTCTACTCAAGCCATTGAGAAATATCCACCTGTAGGGCCTAGGGCTGTCATCTGGCTTTTTCCCTCCTGCTTTCCTATCCTCTTGTCTGTATTTCTCATCCCAGGACTTCAGGAAAATCCAGAATTGCTTCCCTCAGTGACTGAGAGTTGCATGGGAGCATGGTCAGGAATGGCAGAGAAAGACTGAAACTGGGGCCAGCTCTGGAGCCCTTAGCACAGCACAGACAGGGACCTGCTGGAGCAGGGCCAGAGGAGGCCACAGCAGTGCTGGCAGGGTGGAAGCCCTCTGCTGGGAGGCCAGGCTGGGACAGTTGGGGTTGTTCAGCCTGGAGAGGAGAAGGCTCCAGGGAGACCTTCTGGTGGCCTTGCAGTGCTTCAAGGGGACAGAAGGAAGCTGGGGACAGAGTTTTTCTCAGGGCCTGTTGGGACAGGCCAAGGGGGGATGGTTGGAAGTGAAAGAGGGAGATTGAGAGTAGAGAGAAGGGAGAAATGTTTGGCAGTGAGGGTGGGGAGAGCCTGGCCCAGGCTGCCCAGAGAGGTGGGAGCTGCCCCATGGCTGGCAGCAGTGCAGGGCAGGTTGGTTGGGGCTGGGAGCAGCCTGCTCTGGCTGCAGCTGTCCCTGCTGGCTGCAGGGCTTGGACTGGATGAGCTGGAAAGGTCCTTTCCAACCCAGCCCAGTCCATGACCCTATTCCAGGGAAGAGCAGCCTGCTGTCTGTGCTCCCCCAGCAGCAGGAAGGGATCTGGTTTCACAGGCACAGAGTGGTTGGGGCTTGGAAGGGACCTCTGGAGAGCATCCAGTCCAACCCCCCTGTCAAGGCAGATTCACCCAGGGCAGGTCACACAGACACACAGCCAGGTGGGTTTGGAATGTCTCCAGAGAAGGAGACTCCACCACCTCTCTGGGCAGCCTGCTGCAGGCCTCCAGCACCCTCAGATGCAAGGAGTCCCTCCTGATGCTCAGATGGATGGCAGGTCTGGTCTGCCAGAGGCACTCACTGCAGGCTCCCCCAGCAAGCCTCACTGCATGCCTGGGGATGCTCTGTGCCCTCCACAGCTCAGCACAACCTCCCACCAGCACTCACCAGCCCTGCACTGACAGCCAAAGCCTCCCCCAAACACTCACCAGAGCTCCAGCTTGACCCTCCTGCCATCCAACAAGATAGTAGTGGTCTTGTAGTCAATTCCTGAAAGGAAAAGAGGCAGAAGCTTAGCACGCCCTGAGCAGGACTTCAGAGATGGACACCAAAGCAGCTCTGCCCACCCACAGCCAGCATCCTGTGTTTGCAGAAAGTCACACAACGGGTTTGGTTGGAAGGGATCTCAAAGATCATCCAGGGCCAACCCCCTGCCATGGGCAGGGACACCTCCCACCAGCACAACTTGCTCAGGGCCTCATCCAGCCTGGCCTTCAGCACCTCCAGGGAGGGCACAGCCACAGCCTCCCTGGGCAACCTGTGCCAGTCTCTCCCCAGCCTCACTGCACAGAATTTCTTCCTCCTCTCCACTCTCACTCTCCCCTCTCCCAGCTCAAAGCCATTGTCCCTCATCCTGGCACTCCCAGCTCTTCTCCAAAGTCCCTCCCCAGCTCTCCTGGAGCCCCTTCAGGTACTTCAACCCAGCTCTGGGCTGAGGAGTTCAGCCCCATGCACACAGCCAGGAGCCCACATCCTCAAGTGATGCTCAGCACATCCCAGAGCTCCTGAGAGCTGCTCCTGGATGTAGACAACAATCTGCAAAGCCTCTTCCAGAGCCCTGGACAGGAAAACACCTTCCTCTTGCTGAAGTTACTCCAGTTTGTGGATTTGCTCCCCTGTTCTATTGCATGCTTGAGAAGGGCTACAGAGACTTGACAGCAACAGACCTTTGCCTCAAGGCAAAGATTGCTCTTGTGGAGCTCTCTCCTTCCTCCCCCAAAATCAAGTTATTTCCTGCATTGCTTCTTCCTTCTCCAGTGTTGGAGAAAACCCAACAGGACCCAAGCTGTAGGAGAGGCAATAGGCTGCAGCAGCTTCCCAAGTGACAGCCTTAAATGACTGCCTTTGGGTCAGCCAGAGACCCAAACCCTTCAGAGGCACTTCAGTACCTGAAAGGGACCCACAGGCAGGCTGGGGAGGGACTGTTCAGAAGGGGCTGTGGGGATAGGATGAGGCACAGTGGTTTGAAGCTGGAGCAGGGCAGAGTTAGGTTGGACATCAGGAGGGAGTTCTGCACAGTGAGGGTGAGGAGACACTGGGACAGGCTGCCCAGGGAGGTGGTGGAGGCTCCATCCCTGGAGACATTCAAGCTCAGCCTTGCTGTGTCCCTGGGCAGCCTGCTCTGGCTGGAGGTGTCCCTGCTGCCTGCAGGGGGTTGGACAGGATGACCTTGGAGGCTCCCTTCCAACCTGATGCAATCTGTAAAGCTGTAAAGAAAGCTCCTGGCCCATCCCTGCACTCCCACTGCAGCACAAACTGATTTCCAGTTGCCTTTAGTCACAGAATGGCCCAGGCTGGATGGACCTCACAGATCATCTACTCAGACATGGCAGGGACCCCTCCCACCAGCCCAGGCTGCTCAAGGCCTCATCCAGCCTGGCCTTCAACACCTCCAGGCAGGAGACATGCAGGTCCACCTGCAGAGCTGGGGCTGAAGGGCAGAAAGCAAAAGCTTCTTGTTCTGCACTGCAGCTCAGCACCACCTTGGGAACAGCATCAAGAGGTCTCAGTTCTTAGCAGGAATGCAGGAGACCAGTGCTGGCCATACCCAGGGCTGGCAGAGGGACAGGGTTAGACAGAAGCCATCTGCTGCAGCCTTGGTCCTCTCCTGCTCTTGCTGCACAACTCGACTGGAGGCTATGAGGAGCTGCCAGCAGCTGTGCAGGGCAGGAGTCAGAACCAGCTGTCACAGAACCATGGATGGGCAGGGGTTGGAAAGGACCTCCAAAATCATCTAGTGATTCATGCCTCATCCAGTCTCTCTGGGCAACCTGTACCAGAGTCTCCCCAGCCTCAAACTGCAGAACTTGGACTTGTCACTCCACTCCCATCAGCTCAACTTCACTCTCCCCTCTTGCCAATGGATATGAAGCTTTGAATCTCTGTGTGGCAGTTTGGGCTGGGTGCCCCCTGCCACTGCTGCATGAGATACACCTCTGGTGTCCTGGGTACCCGCCCAATATTTCTACCCATAAGTCCTGTGCCCTATAAAGCCATCTGCAGAGTCATTCTCTTCCTCTTTCTTCCCTCTCTGCTCCCATGGGAGATGTCCTCTCTTATTGGGTAATGCCGGGGCGGGGGGTATCTCAGGCCTCTTAGGCCTGACTAGGCCTAATGCCAGCAGGAGAATGGAGGGGAGGGGGGGGGGCAGTCTCAGACCTGGCCAGCCTGAGACTTGCCTAGCAGTGGGAGGGGGGGGGGGGAAGGAAGAGCCCTGAGGGATTGGGTAGACCATCAGGTGGGAGGAGGGAAGGATTGGGAAACCTCTGGGTACTATGTAAAGGGACTCTGTATGCTTTGGGATGTTCTCTGCCACTATGCTGTGTAGTTTTCTGTAGCTTCACCAATTGCTTTTCCATTTAAACTTTCCACCACTCTCCAATCCGTTTGTGTGTGTCATTCTTTTGTCCCTTTCGGGGCAAGAGGTGTTCTGGCTGGCCTCAAACCAGCACACTCTGCTAAGGCCACCCAGTTGTGTTCCACCCTGCACTTCCCTCCTCCTGTAGCAGGAGCCTGCCCCCAGCCCCCAGCAGCCAAGTTTGTCAATAAAGCAAATGTGTTTTTCTGAGTCATCAGCAGGAGCTGCCTGGTAGTGGGGGAAAAGAAAAAAAGCAACCACCAAGCCAAACAAATTAGATTTCAGCCTTCCTGGGGTGCCATAAAAAGCAATAAAGATAATTAGCTGAAATCCCAACTATTTCCAGGGCTTCATCACAGACACAGGCACTTGGCATCTTCATCTTCCCCCAGAGACAAGGGAATGAGCTGTATTTATTTGTAGGCAGAGATGAATCTCCCTCATCCCCAGAGATGGAGAGCAGCAGCAGGAGCAAAGCTGCTCTGCAACTGGGAGGTAGCATCTAGGCATCTGCCTCCCCAGCTCCTGATCCAGGCTCCTCCCTTGGCACAGGCTGGAGGGCTCTAAGGGCAGAGGATACTTAACCCCAGTGCCCTCTTTCAGATGCCAAATTCCCACAGACTCTGCTCCACACATAGCTGCTGCATTTCTCCCTGAGCACAAGAGCTCCCTGCAAGCAGTGAGTGCTCAGCACCCTCCCTGCCAGCAGCCCAGGGTGAGCCCTCAGCACCCTCCCTGCCAGCAGCCCAGGGAGAGTGCTCAGCACCCTCCCTGCCAGCAGCCCAGGGAGAGTCCTCAGCACTCTCCCTGCCAGCAGCCCAGGGAGAGTCCTCAGCACCCTCCCTGCCAGCAGCCCAGGGAGAGTGCTCAGCACCCTCCCTGCCAGCAGCCCAGGGAGAGTCCTCAGCACTCTCCCTGCCAGCAGCCCAGGGAGAGTCCTCAGCACCCTCCCTGCCAGCAGCCCAGGTAGAGTGCTCAGCACCCTCCATGCCAGCAGCCCAGGGAGAGTCCTCAGCACCCTCCCTGCCAGCAGCCCAGGGAGAGTCCTCAGCACTCTCCATGTCAGCAGCCCAGGGTGAGTGCTCAGCACCCTCTGTACCAGCAGCCCCCATGCCAGTACCCAGGAACGTGGATGGAGCAGTTATGATCACAGAATCCCTCTAAGCTCATCCACTCCCAGAACACAGAATCCATCCAGTTGGGAGAGGCCTCCAAGCTCATCCAGCCCAACCCTCCCCCCAGCACTGCAGGGTCACCACTGAGCCATGTCCCTAAGCACAGCTCCACAGCTGCTGGAACACCCCCAGGGATGGGACTCCAGCACTGCCCTGGGCAGACCATTCCAAGGTCTGAGAACCCTTCCAGTGCAGAAACATTTCCTGAGATCCAGCCTGAACCTCCCCTGGTACAGCTTGAGGCCATTGCCTCTGGTCCTGCTGCTTGTCACCAAGGAGCAGAGGCTGTCCCCTCCCCACTCCAACCTCCCTTCAGGGAGCTGCAGAGAGCAATGAGGTCTCCCCTCAGCCTCCTCTTCTCCAGGCTCAACACCCCCAGCTTCCTCAGCTGCTCCTCCCCAGCCCTCTTCTCCAGACCCTTCCCCAGCTTTTTTGCCCTTCCGTGGCCCTGCTCCAGCCCTCAATGTCCTTCTTGGAATGAGGAGCCCAGACCTGACCCCAGCACTCAAGCTGTGTCCTCCCCAGTGCCCATTCCAGGGGCACAATCCCTGCCCTGCTCCTGCTGCCCACACCACTGCTGCTCCAGGCCAGGCTGCTGCTGCCTTTCTTGCCCACCTGGGCACTCCCTGGCTCCTCTCCAGCTGGCCATCAATCAACACCCCCAGGTCCTTCTCCATCAACCAGCTCTCCAGCCACTCTGCCTCAAGCCTGGAGCATTCATGGGGTGCAGCACCCAGCCCTTGGCCTTGGTGAGCCTCAGGGTTTGGGTGTCTCTGGTCTGCTTTGCTTCAGCTGTTCAGCACTCAAATCAGGACACAGCTCTCAAGTGCAGCCCCACTGGAGCTGGAGCTCCCCTCCTATGGAAACAGCCTGAGAGAGTTGGGGTTGTGCAGTCTGGAGAGGAGAAGGCTCTGAGGAGACCTTCTTGTGGCCTTCCAGGATCTGCAGGGGGCTGCAAAAAAGCTGGGGAGGAACTTTTGAGGGTGTGGGTTAGGGATAGGACTGGGGGAGATGGAGCAAAACTGGAAGTGGGGAGATTGAGATTGGATGTTAGGAAGAAGTTCTTCCCCATGAGGGTGGTGAGAGACTGGCACAGGTTGCCCAGGGAGGTGGTGGAAGCCTCATCCCTGGAGGTTTTTGCAGCCAGGCTGGATGTGGCTGTGAGCAACCTGCTGTGGTGTGAGGTGTCCCTGGCCATGGCAGGGGGTTGGAACTGGCTGAGCCTTGAGGTCCCTTCCAGCCCTGCCAGTTCTGTGGCTCTGTGGTACTGTAGCTGTGCAGGATGCTCATGGCTCACTGCTGCTAGAAAACTGCCATCAGCCATAGATGTCCTTAAAGCCAAGGACCTCACCACAGTGGCCATCACCAGTGCTGGCCAGGTCAGGTCCCAGTAACCCTCACCAGCTTCCTGAGCTGTGGCCCAGTACCTGCTCCCCCAGTTCCAGCTGATGGGGAAGCTGAGCAGCCCAGCCTGCTTTCCTGTGCCCACCCCACAGCTCCAGCTCAGCCTTGGCTCCCCCCTTGTCCCAGGGGCCTGGGGGACACAGAGCCACAGCAGCCACTAGATGCCAGCAGTGCACAGAGGCTGCTGGCAGCGTGACAGCCCCTGGCAGAGCTTGTGGCCCGGGCTGCTCCTCTGCCTTCTCATTTCAGGCAGCACCCACAAGCCAAGGGAAGTTTTTAGACTCTAATTTCTGTAGCTGTCAGGGTTTCCCCCACCTGAGCATCATCTCTGCTTGCAGCCAAGTACAGCTCATTTCCAGACTGACATTTACTCTCTGCCAGAACGTGCTTGGATCCCCTGCCAGGGATGTGCTGCTACAAACCCCATGCCATTGGACGTTGCATTGGCACATGCAGCCCCAACAACACAGCCATAAAGCAGCCCCAAACCAGCCCCAGCTTCAGCAAACCAGAACTAAACCAGTCCCAGCTCCAGCACACCAGCCCCAAAACAGTACCAGCTCCAGTAAATTAGCCCCAAACCTGTCCCAGCTCCAGCAACTCAGCCCAAACTGTCCCAGCTCCAGCAAACCAGCCCCAAACCAATGCCAAACCAGCCCCAGCTCCAGCAGCCCAGCCCCAACCCAGCCCCAAACCAGTCCCAGCTCCAACAACCCAGCCCCAACCCAGCCCCAAACAAGTCCCAGCTCCAGCAAACCTGCCCCAAACCAGCCCCAGCTCCACCAAACCAGCCCCAAACCAGTGCCAAACCAGTCCCAGCTCCAGCAAACCAGTCCCACATCAGTCCCAGCTCTAGCAAACCAGCCCCAACCCAGCTCCAGCAAACCAGCCCCAACCCAGTCCCAGCAAACCAGCCCCTAAACAGCTCCAGAAAACCACTGCCAAATCAGCCCCAAAACCAGCCCCAGCAACCCAGCCCCAACCCAGCCCACCAGCCCCACACCAGCCCAGTCAGCACCAGCAGCTGCCTCCACAACCCTGCCTGGCCCTGGGGGCATGGGGGCAAAGAAACCAGTCTGGTTGGAAGCTTGTCTGGTATCAACCCATCTCCTTCTGGACCAACATCCAGCATGAAGCAATGAAATGAGTGATGCCTGGGAAACAAGTCTGGGCTGTTCCCTCTGCTTCAGCATTCAGGCCAACTCCTCTGCCAGCAGAGGCACAGAGTGGCAGGGGATGGAAGGGACCTCTGGAGAGCATCCAGTCCAACCCCCCTGCCAGGGCAGGGGCACCCAGGGCAGGGCACACAGGAGCACATCCAGGTGGGGTTGGAAGGTCTCCAGAGAAGGAGACTCCACAACCTCTCTGGGCAGCCTGCTCCAGGGCTCTGCCACCCTCACAGCACAGAAGTTCCTCCTCATGTTTAGATGGAACTTCCTAGGGTCAGGTTTGTGCTCATTGTCTCCTGTCCTGTCCCTGGGGAGCACTGAGAAGAGTCTGGCCCCAGCCTGCTGACACCCCTGAGATATTTGTAAGCATTGATCAGACCCTCCTCAGCCTCCTCTTCTCCAGGCTGCCCAGCTCCAGCTCCCTCAGCCTCTCCTCAGGGCTGTTGCAGTGTCCTCAGCACCTCAGTTGATTCCAGCCCTGCTTTGGGCTCCTCCTCACACTGCCACCAGCTGAATCCCTCCTCTGGAGCTCAGAGCTGAGCTGGCACAGGGAGCTCTGCAAAGCCCTCTGCTGTCAGCCACTCACCTCCCCTCTGCAGGGCTGGGATTCACACTCCCAGGCAAGCCTCCAGGGAATTCCAAACCTTTGTGTCTTTTGCCAGTTGGTAAAAGGAAACCCTCAGAAAGCAAGCCACTTTCTCATGGGAATGCACAGGATGTGTTCTAGGAAACTCTGACCTCTTCCAAACCACTTTGCATTCAGATGAGCTGCAGAACCCCACAGCAACCTCAGCTGACTTGCAGCTTCACCACACAATTACACCTGGTGTGAATGGGGACAGGAAAACACCTGCAAGGCTAAAAGCAATTATCTTCCAGCTCTTTGTAGCAGGCTGCCCAGAGAGCTGCTGGAGTCTCCTTCTCTGCAGACTTTCAAGCCCCACCTGGATGTGTTCCTGTGTGACCTGCCCTGGGTGACCCTGCTCTGGCAGGGGGGTTGGATGATCTCCAGAGGTCCCTTCCAACTTCTACCATGCCAGGATTCTGTTTTGATTCTGTAATCCTGGTCATGAGATCCCAATCCTGCAGGACAGGCTGAGAGGGAGCTGGGGCTGTTCAACCTGGGGAAGGCTCCAGTGAGACCTCAGAGCAGCCTTCCAGTCCCTGAAGAGACTACAGGAAGGCTGCAGAGGGACTGCAGGGACAGGACCAGGGGCAGTGGTTTGAAATGAGAGCAGAAGAGATTGAGATTGGATGTGAGGAACAAGTTCTGCACCAGGAGGCTGCTGAAACACTGCAACAGGTTGCCCAGGGAGGTGGTTGAGGCTCCAACCCTGGAGATATTCCAGGTCAGGCTCACCAAGGCCCTGAGCAACCTGCTCTGAGGATGTCCCTGCTGACTGCAGGGGGGATGACCTTTGGAGGTCCCTTTCTATGCCTCCACGGTTGGATCAGATGATCCTTAGGGTCCCTTCCAGCCTGGCATTCTCAGATTCTGTGCTGTGTTCCCTATTGGCATCACACAACCTTTTCCTTGCCAGCAAAGGGACAGCAGAATGAGCCAAGTTCTGGAGACAGAAAACAGGCTGAAGAGATCCCTTCCAACCCCTACCATTCCATGACTCCTCTTGGGGAAGAAGCACATCTGCATGAGGAACAGCACAGCAAAGATGTGATGGAGGAGGAGGAGGCAGCAGGCAAGCAGAGGCAGAGGGAGAAGGCAGAAGCAGAAGGGATGTTTGTGTTCCACGCTGCTCCTGGGCTCTCCATGAAACAGATTCATCTCTCTGGACAACTGCTTTCAGCAGCTCCAGCAGGGAAGGAGGCTCCAGAAACATGGACTGCTGCCAGCACAGCAGATCCTTTGGGTTAGGGAAAAGCAGACAACTGCTCCATGGAGAAAGACCTTCCTTGAAGTCCTGGACAGCAAAGTTCTGCATGGGACACCAATGTGCCCCTGTGGCCACGAGGGTCAATGGGATCCTGGGGTGCAATGAGAAAAGTGTGGCCAGCAGGGCAAGGGAGGTTCTCCTGCCTCTCTACACTGCCCTGGGGAGACCACAGCTGGAACATTTTGTCCAGTTCTGGGGTCTCCAGTTCAAGAGGGACAGGGATCTGCTGGAGCGAGTCCAATGGAGGCTATGAGGATGATGAAGGGACTGGAACATCACTCCTGTGAAGAGAGACTGAGAGCCCTGGGGCTGGTTAGTCTGGAGAGAAGGCTGAGAGGGATCTGATCAATGTCTATCAATAGCTGAGGGGGTGGGGGGCAAGAAGGGGCCAGGCTCTGTTTGGTGGTGCCCAGTGATAGCACAAGGGGCAATGGGCACAGGCTGGAACCCAGGAGGTTCCACCTCAACATGAGGAAAAAGTTGTTTGGTGTGAGGGTGCTGGAGGCCTGGAGCAGGCTGCCCAGAGAGGTTGTGGAGTCTCCTTCTCAGGAGAGATTCAAGCCCCACCTGGCTGTGTTCCTGTGTGCCCTGCCCTGGGTGCCCCTGCTCTGGCAGGGGGCTTGGACTGGATGATCTGCAGAGGTCCCTTCCAACCCCTGCCATGCTGTGATTCTATGAACTCTCACACAGACTCTGCTCCAACCCAGAGCAGAGCAGCAGAAAGGTTGTTTCTCCCTTAAAAAGGCAGATCCCAGCAAAACCTCCCAGCAGGAAGAGCAGCAGGAATCTTTTTTTCCTCCTTCAGCTTCCCAAGGTGCTTCTCACTCAGTGCTGGAGGAAGTGATTCCTGCTCTCAGTGTGATGCTAGAGCCAATCCTGCAGGTTAGTTACTGCTCCAGCCCAGGTGTCCCTCCCTCCAGAGACTCTCCAACGATCCAAGCCCCAGCCAAGAGCTCCCTCACTGCACCTACAGAAATACCACAAAGGTACAACCAGGACTTGTCCCAGATCACAGCAAGCCATCAGCAGGTTTTCCTGCCACCTTCCTCGAAGGTTGGGCTGCAGCAGGCTGGCAGCAGTGGCTCCACTTTGCATCTGCAGTGTCCTTAAGATGAACTTCTGCACAAATCTGGGGCAAGAGGCACTCCAGGTGAGACTCAGAAAGCTCTTCCCAAAAGAAAAGAAAATTTAGAAAACCCCAATGCACTCCAAGTGGAACATTGAGAGAGTTTTAACCCAGCATCACTGTCCTTCAGAGAAGGAATCCCAGCAGAGTGGGGATCAGAAGGGACCTCTGGAGCTCCCCCAGTCCAAGCCTTGCTCCAGCAGGGCACCCACAGCAGCTTGCCCAGGAGCACAATGCCCAGGGGGGGTTGGAAGCTCTCCACACAAGGACACTCCACAACCTCTCTGGCCAGCCTGCTCCAGCCCTCCAGCACCCTCACACCAAACAACTTTCTCCTCCTGCTCACATCCAACCTCCTGCCTGACACTTTGTGCCCCTTGCCCCTTGTGCTGGCCCTGGGCACCACTGAGCAGAGTCTGGCCCCAGCCTCTTGCCCCCTACCCACAGCTCCTTTAGCTCTTGCTGAGCATTGCTCAGCTGCCCTCTGGGGCTGCTCTTCTGCAGGCTCTCAGCCCCAGGGCTCTCAGCCTTTGCTGCTCACAGAGCTGCTCCAGGCCCCTCAGCAGCTCTGCAGCCTCCCCTGG
Organism: Indicator indicator; assembly: GCF_027791375.1. NCBI lineage: Eukaryota > Metazoa > Chordata > Aves > Piciformes > Indicatoridae > Indicator > Indicator indicator. Next base: position 18,350,159 of record NC_072031.1, on the reverse strand, counting down.
ACTCTCTCCAGCAGTTCTGTCCCTCTGGAACTGGGGAGCCCAGAACTGGACCCAGGACTTCAGATGTGGCAGAGTAGAGGAGCAGGAGAAGAAGTACCTCCCTTGACCTGCTGGCCACACTCTTCCTCATGGTTGTTCAGTCTGGAAAGAGGAGGCTGAGGGGAGACCTCCTTGCTCTCTACAACATTTAATGACTATCTCACCATAAACTCAGTATCTAAGGGGTGGGAGCCAGGAAGATGAGGTCAGACTGTCCTCAGTGATCCTCAGTGAGGCAATGAGCACAAACTTAAACAGAGAAGTTCCACCTGAGCAGGAGGAGAAAGTTGTTTGGTGTGAGGGTGCTGGAGGGCTGGAGCAGGCTGGCCAGAGTGGTTGTGGAGTGTCCTTGTGTGGAGAGCTTCCAACCCCCCCTGGGCATTGTGCTCCTGGGCATTGTGCTGTGGGTGCCCTGCTGGAGCAGGGCTTGGACTGGGGGAGCTCCAGAGCTCCCTTCCAACCCCACCCTGCTGGGGTCCTGTGTTCATTTGTGGGTAAAAGCTGAAACACAAAGCTCTGTCCTTTCAGTTCTGGTTAATCAAGGCAGATGGGCAGAGAAGCCACAGCCAGGCAGGAGCTGGCAGCTGTTGAATGCATACTCAAAGCAAACAGGTTTTGCAGGCAGGGAACAAGAGCTGAATCTGTCAGTCCAACACCAAACCCACTCCTAGGCAGGAGGCAGCTGCTGGGGCCAGTACCCAAGTAAGACCTGCACCAAATTATGCAGGTATCAAGCTCTTTGGATGCAAGTGAGAGCACAGGCAGCAGCAAGACACTGAGGGGCTGGAGGGTGTCCAATGAAGGGCAAGAGAGCTGGGGAAGGGTCTGGAGAAGAGGGCTGGGGAGGAGCAGCTGAGGGAGCTGGGGGTGTTGAGCCTGGAGAAGAGGAGGCTGAGGGAGACCTCATTGCTCTCTGCAGCTCCCTGAGAGGAGGCTGGAGCCAGCTGGGGCTTGGGCTCTGCTCCCTAGGCTCAGGGGATAGAAGGAGAGGCAATGGCCTGAAAGTGTGCCAGGGGAGGGTTAGGTTGGAGAGGAGGAAAAATGACTTTGCTGCAAGAGTGGTCAGGGACTGGAAGAGGCTGCCCAGGGAGGTGGTGGAGTCTCCATCCCTGGAGGTGTTCCAGAACCCTGTGGCCATGGCCCTTGGGGACAGGGTTTGGTGTCCATGGTGGGGTTGGGTTGATGTTGGACTGGATGCTCTGGGAGGGCTTTCCCAACCCAACCAGTGCTGTGGTTCTCTCTGTAGGTAGAAGACAGCCCCAGTGCCCAGCCTTGCAGTGCAGCTTCAGCTCTGCCCCCACAGTAGCAGTGATTCCTCCATCCTCTGTCAGTGACATTAAATCATTCAGAAAAGCCTCTGGTAAGAGCACATCCACAGCAGCTGCTGAGAAAAAAAAAAGTGTGTCCAAGCCACTCAACAAACAACTGATGAAGTCATCTGACCTTAAAAAGTGTGCACAGCAGCACATCAACAGCAGCAGTTCAGCTTCTCAGCTCTGAGCTGGGAGCCACAGGAACAGCTCCCTGCCAAACACCACAGCAGCTCAGCAGCTTGACTCAGGCATTCAATTACCTCCTCCTCACAGAGCCAAAGTACACAATCCCTCCACCAAAGGAGATGCTTTAAACCACAGGTGGATTCATCCCAGGTCTCTGACTTCTGGTGTCAATGTTCCCCTCAGCTGCATCAATTCTTTGTTTGAAGCAGGGTGAGAAACGTCCTCAGCAGCATCGCTGCAAAGCAGCCCCCAGGGTCCACCTGCAGAGCTGGGGCTGAAGGGCAGAAAGCAAAAGCTTCTTGTTCTGCACTGCAGCTCAGCACCACCTTGGGAACAGCATCAAGAGGTCTCAGTTCTTAGCAGGAATGCAGGAGACCAGTGCTGGCCATACCCAGGGCTGGCAGAGGGACAGGGCTAGACAGAAGCCATCTGCTGCAGCCTTGGTCCTCTCCTGCTCTTGCTGCACAACTCGACTGGAGGCTATGAGGAGCTGCCAGCAGCTGTGCAGGGCAGGAGTCAGAACCAGCTGTCACAGAACCATGGATGGGCAGGGGTTGGAAAGGACCTCCAAAATCATCTAGTGCCAACCCCCTGCCATGGGACACCTCCCACCAGCACAGCTTGCTCAAGGCCTCATCCAGCCTGGCCTTGAACACCTCCAGGGAGGGCACAGCCACAGCCTCCCTGGGCAACCTGTGCCAGTCTCTCCCCAGCCTCACTCCAAACAATTTCTTCCTCCTCTCCACTCTCCCTCTCCCCTCTCCCAGCTCAAAGCCATTGTCCCTCATCCTGCCACTCCCAGCTCTTCTCCAAAGTCCCTCCCCAGCTCTCCTGGAGCCCCTTCAGGTACTTCAACCCAGCTCTGGGCTGAGGAGTTCAGCCCCATGCACACAGCCAGGAGTCCACATCCTCAAGTGATGCTCAGCACATCCCAGAGCTCCTGAGAGCTGCAGAGAGCTGCCTGGCAGCTCTGTAGGATGCAGCCAACAACCTGCAAAGCCTCTTCCAGAATCCTGAGCAGGAAAACACCTTCCACTTGCTGAAGGTACCCCAGTTTGTAGATGCTCCTGAAAAATATGCTCCACCTTCCACTCCCATCTGCCTCACCTCAACTGGGATTGCTTTGATGTGGACTGGAAGCCTTTCACAAAAAGGCTGCTCACAACATTTTGTTCCCAGGCACCTGAAATCAAGCTGTGTGGCCCTGCTGGCAGCTGGAGGGAAGGGATCCATCCATGGGGACCTGGACAGGCTGCAGAGCTGGGCACAAGGCAGCCTCATGAAGTACAACAAGGCCAAGGGCAAGGTCCTGCAGCTGGGTCAGGGCAATCCCAAGCACAGATCCAGGCTGGGTGAGGAGTGGCTGAGAGCAGCCCTGAGAAGGCCTTGGGGGTGTCAGTTGGTGACAAAGTCCCCAGGAGCCAGCAATGGTCCCTGGCAGCCCAGAGCCAGCTGTGTGCTGAGCTGCAGCCAGAGCAGGAGAGCAGCAGCACAGGGAGGGGATTCTGCCCCTCTGCTCTGCTCTGCTCAGACCCCTCCTGCAGCACTGCCTCCAGCTCTGGGCTCCCCAGCACAGGAAGGACCTGGAGCTGCTGGAGAGGGGCCAGAGGTGGCCATGAAGATGATCAGAGGCTGGAGAAGCTCCCCTGTGGGGACAGGCTGGGAGAGTTGGGGCTGTGCAGCCTGGAGAAGAGAAGGCTGCAGGGAGACCTCAGAGCAGCCTTCCAGTACCTGAAGGGGCTCCAGGAGAGCTGGGGAGGGACTTTGGAGAAGGGCTGGGAGTGCCAGGATGAGGGACAATGGCTTTGAGCTGGGAGAGGGGAGAGTGAGAGTGGAGAGGAGGAAGAAATTGTTTGCAGTGAGAGTGGGGAGACACTGGCACAGGTTGCCCAGGGAGGCTGTGGCTGTGCCCTCCCTGGAGGTGTTGAAGGCCAGGCTGGATGAGGCATTGATCAGCCTGGGCTGGTGGGAGGTGTCCCTGCCCATGGCAGGGGGTTGGCACTGGATGACCTTTAAGGTCCCTTTCCAGTCCCAACCACTCTAATGTTTCTATGACTTTCATCTAGAGCTCAGGGACTGCAGGGGAGGGTGATGGACAGGTAATTGCTTGTTTGGCTTTGCAAGCAGCCAACAGGAACACCACCATTTGGAGACCTCTAGGAAGCCCAGAATTGCAGAAGGCTTCACTTCCACCTTGCCTGCTCCACATTCCAGCATTTTCAGCAGCTAGGTGGTCCTTGCACAGAGGAACTCTGTTCTGGACTCAGTTAAGGATGACAGCTGCAGCTGAGAATGGCATTTGGAGCCAGCAGCAAATCTGTTCCTAACCCTGGGAGCATCTCAGTGGCCACCCGGGAGGCCAGGGCCACAGCCAAGAGCTGTGGGGCTGCTGAGTGGGGATGGTGCTTGTGGAGAGAATCAAGAATGATTTGATGCACAGAAGTGACACCCAACAAAGGGTTTGCTTCATGCTCTGCAGCCCAGAGCTCCATCAAAACCATACAGCTGCAGGCAGCAACAAAGAGAAGCCTGTGAGGAGAAGCAGAGGCCACCATAACAATCTGCCCTGTGGCTGGCTCCACCATGCAAACACCCAGACAGGCTTGGGGACAAAAAAAACCCCAACCCACAACACTCCAAAAATCCCTCTCCAAAGTACCTTCAGCAGCAGGGTATGGAAGAGCTTCACCTTCCACCCTTACACCACTCAGTGCCATCAAGGCAGAAAAGCTGCTCCACAGCACCAGGCCTCTGGCAACACCACCAGCCTGATGTGTCCCACACCCCAAGAAGGACATTGAGGGCTGGAGCAGGTCCAGAGAAGGGCAAGAGAGTTGGGGAAGGGTCTGGAGAAGAGGGCTGGGGAGGAGCAGCTGAGGGAGCTGGGGGTGTTGAGCCTGGAGAAGAGGAGGCTGAGGGAGACCTCATTGCTCTCTGCAGCTCCCTGAGAGGAGGCTGGAGCCAGCTGGGGCTTGGGCTCTGCTCCCAAGGACAAAGGGACAGAAGAAGAGGCAATGGCCTGAAAGTGTGCCAGGGGAGGGTTAGGTTGGAGAGGAGGCAAAATGTCTTTGCTGTAAGAGTGGTCAGGGACTGGAAGAGGCTGCCCAGGGAGGTGGTAGAGTCCCCCCCATCCCTGGAGGTGTTCCAGAACCCTGTGGCCATGGCCCTTGGGGCTGTGGTTTGGTGCCCATGGTGGGGTGGGGTTGGGTTGGTGTTGGACTGGGTGCTCTGGGAGGGCTTTTCCCACCCAAACAGTTCCATGGTTCTATGCTGAGAAGTTGGGCTGCACTCCTGCTCCTGGCTCCTGCACAGGGATCCAGACAGAGCAGGCTGCAGGTGCCAAGCAGTGGGACACACACCCACAGCCCCTCCTGCATCCACACCCCCCTGCCCAGCACTGGTTGGCACCTCCAGGGTTTGTCACACTGCAACACAGAGGCACCAGAGGCAGCCAGAAGTGATGCAGCCACCTCCAGGCTAGAGGCTGCACAGCCAGGAGGAAGGCTCCAGCATCTCAGCTGGGCAGAGGTGGGTTAAGGACCATGTGGGGGCACCTGAGGAGCTCCTGGAGCAGCTATGGAGAGCACCCACCATGGATTTGAATGTTGTGGTCTCTCTGCACCAGCCATGAGTGCCAGGAAGAAGTTTTCCGTTATGAGGGTGGGGAGAGACTGGCACAGGGTGCCCAGGGAGGGTTGGATGTTCCCTCCCTGGAGGTGTTGAAGGCCTGGAGCAGCCTGGGCTGGTGGGAGGTGTCCCTGCCCCTGATCTCAAGGGACCTAAGAGATCATTGTGATGGTTTGAAACTGTCTTTTTAATTTTTCCTTGCAAAGTTCAGAACAGAGAAAGTGAAAGAATGTAAATAAGTCACTATTGGGTGTAAGAAAGCAAAATACTGATTGTTCTAAACACTTCCATTGGATAGATAGAAATGTTTAAGAACTATTACCCAAAACAAAGTAGGCACTCTGCTCATTCTGTGTTCAGCAGTGGGGGCAGTTGCTGGGCTGTCTGGCTGCTGTTTCTTCTTCTCTTCTGGCTGAAGATAACACACTGACCTTGGCAGCTAAGTTAACAACTTTCTGCTTAACTAACTCTGCTTCTCTGTCCAGGGGGGTCTGGGGGGAAGCTCCTGGGAGAGAGAGAGGCCCCTTTGGGAGGGTCCCCTTGGGGGGAAGCAAAGGGAGATTGGTTGTGCTTTTTCTGTTGATTGTATATATTTGTAAATGTTGTGAATTTTGTATATTTGTACATATTCATTGCATTTCATCTGCTTGTAAATACAGCTTTTCATTTGCTTCCAGACTGGGCTAGCCTGGTTATTGTCAGTGGGGGGGGAATTTCAGCTCACACCGACACAATCATATACTCCAAACTCCAGCTCCAGTTGGAGTTGATGACTTCTAAGGTCCCTTCCAACCCAACCCATTCCCTGTTTCTATGACAGAAAGGGACTGCTCCATGCTGGAAGCAGCAGGGCAGCTGCTGCCAATGATCTCACATTTTGGTGTGGTGTTTCTTGTAGTCTCAGAGACCTACAAGACACTGCTCCATGCACCCAGCAGTCCCTCCCTGCCCTCAGAGGACCACCTGGCAGAGCAAACAGCCCTCCACACACCTCACAGAAGCCCAGCAGCCTGAAATCAGGTTTGCAAACCCTCCAATCTCAGCCCAAATTGAGGTTGGATGTGAGCAGGAGGAGAAAGTTGTTTGGTGTGAGGGTGCTGGAGGGCTGGAGCAGGCTGGCCAGAGAGGTTGTGGAGTGTCCTTGTGTGGAGAGCTTCCAACCCCCCCGGGCATTGTGCTCCTGGGCAAGCTGCTGTGGGTGTCCTGCTGGAGCAGTGTGGGGGGGTTAGATGACCTCCAGAGCTTCCTTCCAGGCCCTACCACTCTGTGACTGAAGAGATGGAGGCCACCATAGGAAAAAACACCAAGAACAGCTGGAAACAAAAACTGAAGGAGACAAATTGGAGGTGGAGGAGACCTTTTCCATGGGTTTTCCTATGTGGCTTAGAGCTACCAACCAAGCAAGACACTTCCCACATGAAGAGGAGTGGACAGTACCATGGTGGGGTGTGGAGAGAGCAAAGCCTTCTTGCTTTGTGAAAATCAAAACCACAGCAAAACTTCCAAACCCAGTTCACAGCAGATCCTTCCACCCATTCCAGCCCAAGCCTGCTCAGCTCACATCACCTCTGGGGATCACCAACACATTCCCAGCCCTGCACATGCAGAGCTTGCACACAGGGCATTAGAGGTGGTGAGAACCACCCAGGGCACTCCAGAACTCTGGAGAACAGGTCCCCAGCTTGAGAAAACCACCACAAAACCATCAAATGGCTCAGGTTGGAAGGAACCTCAGAGAGCATCTACTTCAAACCCCAGCCCTGGGCAGGGACACCTCCCACCAGCCCAGGTTGCTCAAGGCCTCATCCAGCCTGGCCTTCAACACCCCCAGGCAGGAGGCAGCCACAGCCTCCCTGGGCAGCCTGTGCCAGGCTCTCACCTCCCTCACACTCAACAACTTCTTCCTCAGCTCCACTCTAACCCTGCTCTGCCTCAGCTCCAAACCATTCCCCTTGGCCTGGCTCCAGACCCCCTCAGCAAAAGTCTCTCTGCAGCCTTCCTGCAGGATCCCTTCAGGTCCTGGCAGGCAGCTCTGAGGTGCCCCTGGAGCCTTCTCCTCTGCAGGCTGCACACCCCCAGCTCCCTCAGCCTGTGCTCACAGCAGAGCTGCTCCAGCCCTTGCAGCATCTTTGTGGCCTCCTCTGGCCTCACTCCACAGCTCTGTGTCCTTCTGCTGCTGGGGACAGCAGAGCTGGAGGCAGGATTGGAGGTGAGGTGTGGGCAGAGCAGAGCCAAGGGGCAGAATCCCCTCTCCTGCCCTCTGCCCACACTCCTCTGGCTGCAGCCCAGCACACAGCTGCCTGCTGGGCTGCAGGAGGGCACTGCTGGCTCCTGGGGAGCTGCTCAGCACCCAGCACCCCCAAGGCTCTTTCTTCAGGGCTGCTCTCAACCTACTCTGCACCCAGCCTGGATTTGTGCCTGGGGTTGGCCTGACCCAGCTGCAGGACCTTGCACTGGGACTTGTTGCACCTCACACAGCTGGCACTGGCCAACTTCTCCAGCCTGTCAAGATCCCTCTGGATGGCTTTACCCTCCTGAGGAATGCTGCAAGCCCAACAGCCTCCAGCGCTGTGCATCCCTAATCCTGCTTTGAGAGAGAGCAGAAGACATCCAGACCTGCCAGGCACCCACTTTGGGGGCTGGGGTTTGGTTTGATGGAGTTTTTGTTTGGTTGGTTGTTTGCTTTGGGGTTTGTCTCATTTTAATTCAGTCCCACATCAAGCAGAGGAGGAGGCTGAGTGCTGTGGGTTTGGAAAGACTTTTCAGGCACAGCCCAAGTAGTAAACAATGGAGAAAGAAGAGATGCTGAGGTGCTGCTGAGCCAAAGTCTGTGCTGCTGAGCTCAGCTCTGCATCCCTGCTGACAACTGGAACCAAAGATCCCTGAAGGACACTGATGGAAGTGCTGGCAGAGGCAGGGAATTGCTGCAACAGCCACTCTGCACTCCCTGAGCCACTGGCAGAGATTTCCAGCAGCACCACCAGTGTGGTCCAGCTGAGGCATTCCCCACAGATCCATTCCATGGCACTGCAGGGACCTGGTGGCAACCTCAAGGAGGTTTTGGCCTCAGTTCTCCTTGCATCAGAGAGCTAAAAAGCTCCAACTACAAGCTGCTTCCAAGCCATCCAGACATGCCAGGAAACAAGCAGCACTCTCCAGTGGCCTGCAGCATCTGAAACAGCAGGACAGGCCCAGCTCCTGTCTGCACTGACAGGGACAGCACTGCTCTGGCAGACAACACAGGTGGAACTCTGCCTGAAACACCCTGGGGGCAAGTGGCCAGGGAAGGAGGAGGAGGAGGCAGCAAAGCAACACCAGGACTGATGCTTCCCCCCACTTCCAAGATCAGCTTCCCCTCCCCACTGAAGCCACAGAGAGCCCTGCCACACTGCAGGAGTGCTGGGATGAGCACTCAGCTGCCATCTCAAGCTCATGTTCAACATCTGCAGCTCTCTTGCCCATGCCCAGAAGGTGCCACCACACCACACCACACCAGTGCTGGCCCCACCTGAGGTTTCAGAGCACTCAGCTCCACCCAGCAATGGCTCCTTGCATGCTCAAGAAAGGAAGGTTGGATGCTGTCAGGAACTGAGGAAGGTCCTGTCCTTAGAGGAGCTGCAGGAGGTTACAGTAGAATTGCTCAGCCCACCCTTCATTAGGGCTTGGGAGAATCACAGCATGGCAGGGGTTGGAAGAGACCTCTGGAGCTTATCCAGTCCAAGCCCCCTGCCAAGGAGAGTCACCCAGGGCAGGTCACACAGGAACACATCCAGATGGGGCTTGAATCTCTCCCAAGGAGCCTCCACAACCTCTCTGGGCAGCCTGCTCCAGGCCTCCAGCACCCTCACACCAAACAACTTTCTCCTCATGTTTAGGAAGAACCTCCTGGGTTCCACCTTGTTCCTTATCCTATCACTGGGCACCACTGACAAGAGCCTGGCACCTTCATCCTGCTCCCCACCCCTCAGATATTTATAGACATTGATAAGTCCCCTCCCAGCCTTCTCTTCTCCAGACTAACCAGCCCCAAGGCTCTCAGCCTTTCCTCATCAGATGTTCCACTCTCTTCATGTCCATAGCCTCCACTGGACTCTCTCCAGTAGATCCCTGGCCCTCATGGAGAGCCCAGAACTGGATGCAGTATTCCAGGGCAGTAAGGAAAATCAGATCAGTGCTGGAAACTCTGCAGCAGTGTGGCAGGACCTCCACTGTGCAAACACAGAGGCTGTGGGTGAGAAGCAGGAGCCCATCTCCTTGGTCATTCCAGGAAGCTGGGCAGGCAGGGAGCAGAAGCAGCACCTCCCCACACAGAATCATAGATCTGGCAGGGCTGGAAGGGACCTCAAGGCTCAGCCAGTTCCAACCCCCCTGCCATGGCCAGGGACACCTCACACCACAGCAGGTTGCTCACAGCCACATCCAGCCTGGCTGCAAAAACCTCCAGGGATGAGGCTTCCACCACCTCCCTGGGCAACCTGTGCCAGTCTCTCACCACCCTCATGGGGAACAACTTCTTCCTAACATCCAATCTGAATCTCCCCACTTCTACTTTTGCTCCATTCCCCCCAGTCCTATCCCTACCCCACACCCTAAAGAGTCCCTCCCCAGCTTTCCTGTAGCCCCCTGCAGATCCTGGAAGGCCACAAGAAGGTCTCCTCAGAGCCTTCTCCTCTCCAGACTGCACAACCCCAACTCTCTCAGCCTCTCCTCACAGCAGAGCAGCTCCAGCCCTCTGCTCATCCTCGTGGCCCTTCTCTGGACACCTTCCAGCACCTCCAGATCCTTCCTGGAACAGAGGCTCCAGAACTGGACACAGAGCTCCAGGTGTGGTCTCAGCAGAGTGGAGCAGAGGGGCAGAATCCCCTCCCTGGCCCTGCTGGCCACACTTCTCTTGCTGCAGCCCAGGCTCTGCTTGGCTCTCTGGGCTGCAAGTGCTCACTGCTGGCTCCTGGGGAGCTTCTCATCCCCCAGCACCCCCAAGTCCCTCTCCTCAGGGCTGCTCTCCAGCCAGTCCCTGCCCAGCCTGTATCAGTGCTTGGGATTGCCCTGACCCAGCTGCAGGACCTTGCCCTTGGTCTTGTTGAACCTCATGAGGTTGTCTTGTGGCCACCTCTGCAGCCTGTCCAAGTCCCTCTGGATGGATCCCTTCCCTCCAGCCTGTCTGCTGCCCCACACAGCTTGGTGCCATCAGCAAACCTGCTGAGGGTGCACTCATCTCTCTGTGGCACCAAGGAGACAAGACCAGGCCACCCCTCTCCTCCTCCCCTGCTGGCTGTGGCACAGATGATCTCCTGGCTGGCAAATAACTAACCTGAAGACTGCCACAGAGCAGAGCAGAGCAGAGCAGAGCAGCCCTCCAGGTGATGTTTCTGGCTGCACCCTGGTGACTGTGGTGGGGGTCACAGGAGGTAAGGAGAGAGTGATAGCAAAGAAACCTCTAAAGGGACAGCTGAGGGAGCTCCAGATTTAGACAGCTGCACAAAAACAACCCCAGGGAAAAGACATCCAAGGATGTGGGTCACTGAAACAGACAAACTGGTGATGAAACAGCAGTGGTGAGGAGGGTCCTGACCAGCTCCAAGGACTGAGCTGCCCTTCATTAACACTCTCTGCCCCTGCTCTCCTGGCCAGGGAGAGGGCAGGAAGCTGCCCTGCCCCAGCCCTTGCTCCCTGCACACATAGGGCTCAGCACCCAAAAGCAGAACTCCTTTCACTGCTGCTGTGGGCACAGAGCTCATGGGAAAGATCCAGTGTTGATCTGAGCTACAAGACCTGCTGGCAGCTATCTGCAACCAAACACTTCCACAGCCTTCAGCCCAACGTTTCCTTGGGATGTGGATAGCAGTGGGGTAGCAGAGGCTCTAAGGATGGTGCCTGAATAAATGTGTGCTGAGTAGGTCAGAGAGGTTCTCCTGCCCCTCTGCTCTGCCCTGCTGAGGACACCTCTGGAATATTGTGTCCAGTTCTGGGTCCCTCAGGCCAAGAAGGACCTCAGGGAACTGCTCAAGAGAGTCCATCCCAGAGGCACAGAGCTGCTGCAGGCAGTGGAACATCTCCTGGGAGGCCAGGCTGAGGGAGCTGGGAGCAGAGGAGCCTGAGGGCTGCCCTCAGTGCTGGGGATAAAGATGTGCAGGGCTGGAGCCAGGCTCTGCTCAGGGATGTCAAGGGACAGGCCAAGGGACACTGGGGGCAAGCTGGGAACAGAAGGGAAAACTTTGTCCTTGTGAGGGTGCTGGAGGCCTGGAGCAGGCTGCCGAGAGAGGTTGTGGAGTCTCCTTGTGTGGAGACATTCAAGACTCTCCTGGCTGTGTCCCTATGTGCCCTGCCCTGGGTCCCCTGCTCTGGCAGGGGGTTGGACTGGATGAGCTCCAGAGGTCCCTTCCAGCCCCTCATGTTCTGTGATTCTGTGACAAAGGCACTAAGCCCTGCTAAGGGATGGGGTGGAGAGAAGGCACTGGGGCTCTCAGCAGCAGGGCAGGGCAAGGCTTTCCTTTTGGCTTTATCTTCAGGAGATCAGAGTGGGGCCATAAGGCTTGGTCCTCATCACTTTCTCAGTATAAGCTGAGGGAGGGAGGGGGGGGAAAATCCCATCCCCCTTCCAGTCCAAGCCATCTGCTCAGACCCATGCTCTCCTCTCCCCCTGGCACACACTGCTCCTCTCCTGTGGGAGCAGCAGCAGGTGAGGGGGAAGGCTCCCATCACGTGAGGCTGGAGCCCAGCACCCTCACCACTGTGTGGTGGCAGCAGCCCTTGGCCCTATTTCTGGGCACTGCCTGCTGGAGCAGTGCTGGCACTCCTGCCTGCTTCCCATGAGGGAGTCCTCTCCTGACTCACCCCCTCTGCATGCAGCTCTCAGCCAAGCCAACAAACCAGCTGGGCAGGATCATTTCAGCACAGGCACATGAAGGACTGGGGATGTGAGACACAGCAGTGACAAAGCCACAGGGCCTTCAGGTGAGGGACAGCTTCATCCTCCTCCTGCAGGGCATGGACACCTCCCTGCTCTCACACACAGCTCCACCACACCTCCCTGTCCAAAACCTCCCTGCAACCAGAGACAGATTTATGCTGGGAGAGGGGAGATTAAGAGTGGAGAAGAGGAAGGAATTCTTTGCAGTGAGGGTGGTGAGAGACTGGCACAGGTTGCCCAGGGAGGTGGTGGAAGCCTCATCCCTGGAGGTGTTTGCAGCCAGGCTGGATGAGACCTTGAGCAAGCTGGGCTGGTGGGAGGTGTCCCTGCCCATGGGATCTTTAAGGTCCCTTCCAACCCAAACCATTCTCTGATTCTATGTTTCTGTCCTGCTTTAGCACTTGGGGATGGGTAAGGACAGAGTCCAGGTAGCAGTTTAAGCATGGAAGTGACAAGTGCTCAGTGTTCTGACTCACAGCCATGGGGAGGGCAAGCACCTGTGCCCTGAGTCAGCCCTGACACCACAGCTCACAGCAGAGGGGCCAGGGCAGCCCCCCCTGCACCCCAGGAGCAGGAGTGTGTGCTGAGAGAAGAGGGCATTGGGGGCACAGGCAGGACCTGCAGCTCCCAGATGAGGTCCTCGAGGGGTTCAGAGCAGCTGTGGGGCTCCACGGGTGGCAGCCTGCAGCCACCACTGTGCATGTGGAATGCCAGGGAACTGAAAGCTGGGCAGGGGAACACCAGCGGGAACCCAGAACATGGATGTTCTCCCAAAAGCCCACGTCTACCACACCACCACTAAGGCTTAATTCAGGGCCTTTGTGGATTGCTAAGGGAAAGCAAAAAAGTAAGCACAGCTCAGTCACAAACCCTCCTGGCTGGGAGGTGACAACATCCAGGCACAGGGCATAAGCTCTCTGCAGGCCTCATGCTCCTCAGAAACTTCAGCATGAGCCTAGTAAAAACCACAAAGGTGACAGCTGGACCTCAACTGCCTCCTCAAAATGCTGTTCCCATGTCAGCAGAAGGTTGGCACCCAGGGATTTGCAGCTCAGCCTCAGCGATGGGCAGGGACATCACTCATGCCCTGTACTGCAAAGGCCAACAGCAACCTTGACTCATACCCCAGAACCCCAGCAGGGTGGGGCTGGAAGGGACCTCTGGAGCTCCCCCAGCCCAAGCCCTGCTCCAGCAGGGCACCCACAGCAGCTTGCCCAGGAGCACAATGCCCAGGGGGGGTTGGAAGCTCTCCACACAAGGACACTCCACAACCTCTCTGGCCAGCCTGCTCCAGCCCTCCAGCACCCTCACACCAAACAACTTTCTCCTCCTGCTCACATCCAACCTCCTGCCTGCCACTTTGTGCCCCTCGCCCCTTGTGCTGGCCCTGGGCACCACTGAGCAGAGTCTGGCCCCAGCCTCTTGCCCCCCACAGCTCCTTTAGCTCTTGCTGAGCATTGCTCAGCTGCCCTCTGGGGCTGCTCTTCTGCAGGCTCTCAGCCCCAGGGCTCTCAGCCTTTGCTGCTCACAGAGCTGCTCCAGGCCCCTCAGCAGCTCTGCAGCCTCCCCTGGACTCTCTCCAGCAGTTCTCTGTCTCTCCTGAACTGGGGAGCCTAAAACTAGACCCAGTGCTCCAGCTGTGGCCTCCCTAGGGCAGAGCAGATAGGGAGAACCTCCCTTGACCTGTTGGCCACACTCCTTTTCATGCACCCCAGGACACCATTGCCCTTCTTGGCCACACAAGCAACTGCTCCTCTGGAGCAGCTGAATTTCTAACACTGATTTAAATAAAGGACATTGCTGAGGTCCTGCTGCAGCCAGCAGGAACCAGGGTGTCTAATTTGAGAGGTGCCTGATTTAGCAGGAGGCGCTGGGCTGGGCTGGGTGCTTCTGCTCAGGGATCTTGAAAAAGGTTGGACAGAAGCATCTATGAGGCTTGCAGAGTGAAACAGCTCCTGCTGTACCCAAAGCTTTCAGATCCAGGTGTCCCTGCCCATGGCAGTGGGGTTGGAACTAGATGATCCTTGTGGTCCCTTCCAACCCTGACTGATTCTGTCCTGGACTCAAGCAAGCAGAGGCTGCCTGCTGACAGCTGGCAGAAGCAGTGCTGGCAGGACAAGGGCTGCCTCATCCTCTGTGCCCACTGCTCCAGCACCCAGATGCCCACAGAGAGGAGACCTCAAACTCTTTTCTAGAGGCCAAGCGTCCAGCAGCAAAACTGCAGAGCTTCATTTACAGAGCATCACTCTTAGAGAGCTGGAAGGACAACCCTTGTCAGATGTCACTTCAAAGCCCTGTGTGACAACAGCTGGAACTGGCCACAGTCACAGCAGCAGACCCCAAGGAGACAGGGAGGGAACAACAGCTTCACCCCTCCCCAGCAGGGATCTCTGCTTGACAAGTGCTGTCCCAACCACAGGATCAAGCTAGAACAAGGTGGACAGATCAAACATGTAGTAGATGATGATAGAAAAGTTATTTCACTCTGGGATGTGAGGTCTGGGAGGGGATGAGGATACACTTAAGAGTTATAGAATGGTAGGGGTTGGGAGGGACCTCTGAAGATTGATCCCAACCCTTCTGCCAGAGCAGGGTCACCCAGAACACATCCAGATGGAGCTTGAATCTCTCCAGACAAGGAGACTCCACAACCTCTCTGGGCAGCCTGCTCCAGGCCTCCAGCACCATCACACCAAAGAATTTTCTCCTCGTGTTGAGGTGGAACCTCCTGGGTGCCAGTTTGTATCCACTGCTCCTTGTCCAGTCACAGGGCACCATTAAAAAGAGCCTGGCCCCTTCCTTTTGTCTCCCACCCCTCAGATACTGATAGACATTAATCAGATCCCCTCTCAGGCTGCTCTTTATCAGCCTAACCAGCCCTGGGGCTCTCAGCCTTTCCTCCTCACACAGATGTTGCAGTCCCTTCATCATTCTTGTAGCCTCCACTGGACTCTCTCCAGCAGTTCCCTGCCCCTCTTGAATTGGGGAACCCAAAACTGGACACAATACTCCAGATGTGGTCTCTCCAGGGCAGAGTAGAGGGGGAGGAGAGCCCTCTTTGACCTGCTGGCCAGACTCTTCTTAATGCAACCCAGGAGACCACTGCCCCCCTTGCCACAAGCAGTAAAAGAGGCTCTGGGTAACATTCCCTCATGGCAGTTTTGGGACAGCTTCAGGCATGTGTCAAAAAGGAAGCCAGACACAGGCTGCTGACAACATCTAAGTGTCCTTCCCATCAGGGGATGGTCCCTGCCCAGGCTGGCTGAAAGCAGGCTGGCAGAGACCTGTGCCCTATCACTGCACACATCCCAGCTGTGCCAGGGATGGAGGGAGTTTGCTTGCCAAGGCTGCCAGGACCATCAGCAGTGTCAAATGCAGTCAGATCTCATAGCCACTCCCTCTGCTTATCCCAAAGGCTTTGCAGGAACACCAGAATCAGAGACCGCCAGGGCATGCACTACTGGGAACAGGCTGTGACCTCCTCCTCTGGTCAGCAATGGGTTCAGCTGCCCACAGAAGCTTCTGAAAATGAGTTCACTGAGACTTCCATCTCCAGAGGAAAGCTGAGGGTATAGTGTTATAGAACAGCTGGTACAGAGACAAAGCTTTATGAAGGTATTCAAGAGGCCACCACCAACTCCCTCTGCAGTCGCACTCATCGCTCACTCCTGCATCAGCCACTTCAGCACAGCGCTCACAGCCACTGCCACCAGCAGCCAGCTCCAGCTTTAACACCTCACTTCCATCCACCACACTGTTCACCCCTCTCTGCTTAGCCAACCTGAACCCCAAAAAGCAGCTCCACAGCTCCCAGATGAGGCAGCGGAGTCCCCAGCTCTCTTCAGGGAAGCTCAGAAGCGCCAAGCACCTCCTCGAAGGCAAACCACACCGGCCCAGCCAGACACCCAAGGGGATGAGTGCTGCCACAACCTCCTCATTCCCAGATTTGCTGCTCTCATTTCACAAGCAGCCTGGCTTCTGAGTCACCACCTCCCTGTAAATCTCTGCAGAGCAGGTGCCTGCTTGCATCAGCTCCTCCAGAGCTGGGAGTAGCTGTGAGGAGTGAGCACAGGGTGAGGAACCAAGCCACGCTCTGAATCCAGCCAGCTCCCAGGCAGAGCACTGACAAGCAGCCCATGTGGCTCAGCCTCCTGCTTACAGGCAACGCTAAGCACCACCTGCTCCAGCGATGATGCAGGGGCTGAACGGGATGGCCTCTGTCGAGGCCCTTGGGGACCTTATTTCGCATGGAGGCTGGGGGGGGGCAGGAAGGATGACAGATTGAAAACCAGCCCAGGACCTGCACCCTGCCAGGCTATGTCATGCTTTAGCCGCGGCGAGGGGACGCAGGAAATAGCACAGCGCCACTCCTTGGCTCTTAATTACGGTCTTGTGACACCGTAGTTAATGGTCTGTCATGGGCTCCATTAGAAACCTCGATGTTTGCGGGAGGCGGACCGCGATAGGCAGCTACCGAGCGAGAGCCGCTCAGGCCTGGACAGCAGGCTTCAGTTCTTTTGTTTTACAGACCTCGCTTCCTCCGGCACAGCGCGGGGCTGGCAGCAGGGCGTCTGGGCACAGCTCTGCCCGGGAAGGGTCCGGCTGCCCTGCGGGATGCGGGCATCCCAGCGATTACACCGGGCACGACCCCACCGCTGCCTCACCGGCCAAATCCTCCTGCAAAGGTTGACGATTTTAAAGCACAGCCACGGCCTTCCCCATGGCACAGCCCCTGGGAAACCACGCTGCGCTCCCAGGGAGCGAAAATAAACAAAGAAAAAAGCAAAACAAGCCCTCCCGCCCCACCGCTGCACCCCCCCGCGGGCACTAACCCGTCGCACGGGTCCCTGTTGCTGCCAGTCACCGGTGCTGCAGCTCCGCTCCGGCCCGGGGCCCCCCGTGAGGCCGCGGGTGGGTGGGATCCTGCCCCCCAGCTCCCTTACCGTTGCTGTAGGCGTAGGGGGACTCGGAGGCCCCGTCCTGCAGGCTCTCCAGGATCTCCCCCTTGCCCACGTCGCTGTCCCCCACCAGCAGGAACTTGAGGAGGTAATCGTAGCTCTTCACCGGGCTGCCCTGGGTTCCCATCCTCCCTCTCATCGGCGGGGAGGCTCGATCCGCATCCTCCGGCCGCCGGCCTGAGCGCGGGCTCCGGCCCCGCTCTGGGGACACCGCCGGGCCTCTGCCCCCGCCGCAGCTCACAGCCGGCCCTCCGCCTCGCCTCGCATCTTCCGCCCAGGGACGCGCTGGGGACCTGCGGCGGGAGGAGGAGGAGATGGGGCGGAGGAGGAGGGGAGGAGAAGGTGCCTGGCCCCACCGGCTCCTCAGCGCCCCCCGCCGCTGACAAAGCCCCCGCGCCCGCCCCCACAAAGCGCCGCCGCCCCACCAAAGCCCCGCGGCCCGAACCCGTCGAGCCAGAGCTCAGCACCGCCCGCGCCCGCTCACCCACCTGAGGGCCGGGACCACCGGGGCCGGGCCGGGCCGCGCCGCGTAGCCCCTCCAGGGCCGCAGCCTTCGCGCAGCGCCCGCAGGGGCCGAGGAGAGGCGGTGGCAGAGACCAACCCCCCGCCCGGCTGCCGCAGCTCTCATTGGTTCAGAGTCTCGTCTGTCAAATCTGGCCACGCCCCGGCGCAGCTGAGCCCCTTCCATAGGCTCAGAGTTGCGTCTGTCAAAGCTGGCCACGCCCCAGCACGGCTGAGTTGTTTCCATAGGCTCCGATAGACGTCGATCAAAGGTGGCCACGCCCGGTGCGGCCGGAGCGGGCGGAGCGTGGGTCGCGGCGTGCCCTGCGGCGCGGAGCAGGATGGGAGAGCGAGGCCGTGGCGGGAGCCGTGCTTCGGGACACCGGCGGCAGGACAGCGCTGCGGCCTCGGAGGGCTGCGGCACGGCCATAGATCCCTCTGCCCTCTGAACACTGCCGGGTGGAGGTCGAAACCAGTGGTGTCCCTTGGGTCCCTACTGGGACCAGCTGTCTCCTGTGTCTTCATCAATGACCTGCGCAGTGGGATTGAGGCACCCGCAGCAGTTTGCAGGTGAAACACCTGAGCGATGGGATCCAGCCAGAGGGACCTGGGCTGGTCCCCAGCAGTGTGGGCAGCAGGGAGGGGATTCTGCCCCTCTGCTGTGCCTGCTGAGGCCTCCCCTGCAGTGCTGGGGCAGCTCTGGAGTCCTCAGCACAGACAGGGAGCTGTGGAAGCAGGGCCAGAGGAGGCCACAGCAGTGCTGGCAGGGTGGAAGCCCTCTGCTGGGAGGCCAGGCTGGGAGAGTTGGGGTTGTTCAGCCTGGAGAGGAGAAGGCTCCAGGGAGACCTTCTGGTGGCCTTGCAGTGCTTCAAGAAGCCAGAAGGAAGCTGGGGACAGAGTTTTTCTCAGGGCCTGTTGGGACAGGCCAAGGGGGGATGGTTGGAAGTGAAAGAGGGAGACTGAGAGTGGAGAGAAGGGAGAAATGTTTGGCAGTGAGGGTGGGGAGAGCCTGGCCCAGGCTGCCCAGAGAGGTGGGAGCTGCCCCATGGTTGGCAGCAGTGCAGGGCAGGTTGGGTGGGGCTGGGAGCAGCCTGCTCTGGCTGCAGCTGTCCCTGCTGGCTGCAGGGGTTGGGCTGGATGAGCTGGAAAGATCCTTCCCAGCCCAAATTAATGAATGATTCTTATGATTCTATGGTCCAGTTAGAGGGATGGGTGCAGGGTGAGATCCTTTTCCTGTTAACCTCACTGCCCATCACTGCCAAACCACCCTGAAAACATCTCCACTGGAGCATAGGAGGTCCTGGGAGGGCTGGAAAGGGCTGTGTCTTGCCGTGGGGTGCTGGGTCCACCCCAGTTTTGGTGACAGTGGACAAGCAAGGACATGGTCAGGGGGTGCAGGGACCTCACAGATGCCAGTGACCTGCTCAGCTCCATGCCCATGGGCCAGTGCAGGGTGAAAGCAGTGATGGGGGTACAGGCCCATCATGCTCCAGCACTCTTCACCTTCTGTGTGTGGACAGCAGAGATCTGCTAACTATCCCCCCAAGGCCTCAGGACTGTGGCTGAGCCTGCTTGGACCAGCCGAGCCTCTAGTCAGGACTTTGACAGCTAACACTGCTGAGGCAGCCACAAGGGTGCTGGGTGGTGACTCTAGAAGAGCTGCATTTGCCTCCCAACATTTTATTTCATTTAAGTCCTGATTAAAAGGTTGAATTCATCAAAAATTCCACACCAGTCTCTCATCTGAGGAGAGGCTGAAGGGAGCTGGGGCTGGGCAGTCTGGAGAAGAGGAGGCTGAGGGGAGGCTTTATGAATGCTTACAAATATCTCAGGGGTGTCAGCAGGCTGGGGCCAGACTCTTCTCAGTGCTCCCCAGGGACAGGACAAGAGGCAATGAGCACAAACCTGACCATAGGAAGTTCCATCTAAACATGAGGAGGAACTTCTGTGCTGTGAGGGTGGCAGAGCCCTGGAGCAGGCTGCCCAGAGAGGTTGTGGAGTCTCCTTCTGTGGAGACCTTCCAACCCCACCTGGATGTGCCCTGCTCTGGCAGCGGGGTTGGACTCAATCTTCAGAGGTTCTCCATCCCAAAGCTCCCTCACACAAGCACTTCCAACCAGTACATGCAGACTCTTTCTGGTCCCAGCTGTGTGGACCTGCTGGCACAGCCCTGCTGGCACCCAGAACAGCTCTGCCCAGTCCTTCTGGCTACAGAAATGGTGCCATGGTGAGCACAGAGCTGGTGACAGGGCCAGAGCTTGTTCCTGGACTTTGGAAGCTGGAGTGCTGTGCTGGGAGGGGAGTCACCTTCAGATGGGCACATTTGAAACCTAACAGGGCCTTGGTGCTGCTCAGCACTTGGTAGTTCATGTGAAGGCAAAGAGAAAATGAGCTGCTTGAGCCCCAGCACTGCCAGCTGCACACACACAGACCTGCAACTCAGCTCGCAATGTTTCTTGCAAAATCCTTTATTTAAAACCAGGAAACACTCTCAGGAGAAGGATCAGCTGCAACAGTTGTGAGCTGGAGGGGCAAGAGGCTGGGGCCAGACTCTGCTCAGTGGTGCCCAGGGCCAGCACAAGGGGCAAGGGGCACAAAGTGGCAGGCAGGAGGTTGGATGTGAGCAGGAGGAGAAAGTTGTTTGGTGTGAGGGTGCTGGAGGGCTGGAGCAGGCTGGCCAGAGAGGTTGTGGAGTGTCCTTGTGTGGAGAGCTTCCAACCCCCCCTGGGCATTGTGCTCCTGGGCAAGCTGCTGTGGGTGCCCTGCTGGAGCAGGGCTTGGGCTGGGGGAGCTCCAGAGCTCCCTTCCAACCTCACCCTGCTGGGATTCTGTGATTTCCCCTGAGCCAGATGCTCAAAGCACACTCAGGAGGGGAGACACACACAGGGCCCCTCCATGCACAGTGAGTGTACAGCAGGACCTGGCTCTGGAACAAGTTCTGCACCAGGAGGCTGCTGGAACACTGGAACAGGTTGTCCAGGGAGGTGGTTGAGGCCCCATCCCTGGAGGTATTCCAGGGTGAGGCTGGACAGGGCTCTGGGCAACCTAATCTAGTGGAGGATGTCCCTGCTGAGTGCAGGAGGTTGGGCTGGAGGAGCTTTGGAGGTCCCTTCCAACACAGACCATTAGTGCCCTGGTCTGCTTGCCCTGGTGGTGGTAGGTGATAAGCTGTACTTGATGATCTCAGAGCTCTATTCCAGCCTCAATAATTCTGTGATGCTTCCCCACCAAGCAGCCACCAGCCCTTCCACCTGCTCCTGGGCTCCATCCCCCAAGTGGAACTGAAGAGGTTAGGTTCTGTCTCTTGCAGCATTCACCATGTCCTGTAACCTCCTCCTGTAGCTTACTGACACAGTGCAGGAGGAGTTGGAGTGTTTCTGGGTTGAGGTCCAGGCCCAGAGGTGGATGAGGACAGGAGGTGAGGCTGCCCAGGCAAAGGGGACAGACCCTTGGAAGCAGCAAACTGTTCCCCTTGGTGACCCAGATGCAGAGCACACTTCTGAAGCAGGAAGGCAGATCAGGAGACCACACAAGAATCCCAGACTGGATTGGGTGGGAAAGAACCTTCCAAGCTCATCCAGTCCAACCCCCCTGCAGTCAGCAGGGACAGCTGCAACCACAGCAGATTGCTCACAGCCTCATCCAATTCAGATCCAAGGTTTGGGTAGGAGGTCAGGTACCTGAGTCCATGATACCACCCCCCACCCTATCTGGGGCTTAGATACCCCCCAAAAGGCAAAGAGGCAGCAAAGTCCCTGAGTGGGGCTGCTCAGGAGAGGGACAACACTGGGCTGCAGATCTCCACCTTGACGCAGAGCTGTGAGCTGTGGGGACTCCTAGCTCAGTGTAACACCAGGACAGGACCAGAGGCAAGGGGCAGGAACTGAGACACCCCAAACCCTGTCTGAGCAGCAGGGAACACCTCTACACCTCTTTCCTGTCAGGGTGACCAAGCACTGGCACAGCTTGTCCAGGGAGGTGCTGGAATCTCCACCCTTGGAGACAGCCAAAAGCCACTGGGCATGATCCTAGGCAGCAGGCTTTGGGTGGCCCTGCTGGAGTAAGGGGATTGGACCAGATGATCTTGAGAGGCTCCTTCCAGGCTCCACCTGTTTGTGATTCTGTTGTGGTGTACAACCAGGTCCTGGGGTGCATTCAGAAGAGTGTGGTCAGCAGGGCAAGGGAAGTTGTCCTCCACCTCTACTCTGCCCTAGCAAGACCACATCTGGAGTCCTGGGCCCAGTTCTGGGCTCCCCAGTTCAGGAGAGACAGAGAACTGCTGGAGAGAGTCCAGGGGAGACTGCAGAGCTGCTGAGGGGCCTGGAGCAGCTCTGTGAGGAGCAAAGGCTGAGAGCCCTGGGGCTGAGAGCCTGCAGAAGAGCAGCCCCAGAGGGGACTGAGCAATGCTCAGCAAGAGCTAAAGGAGCTGTGGGGGGCAAGAGCCTGGGGCCAGCACTGGGAAACACAAAGTGGAAGAAATAATCATAAGGAAATGAAGTACCACAAGAAATCTGCACAATTACAGCCTTTGGATGATGGTTGGCAAAGACTGCTTGGGCTGCTGGGAGGGATATGTGCTGGGAGCCAGAAGACCTGAAATCTTTAACTACTTCTCATCCAAGGACTGATAATCTGGACCTGAGGATAGCATCACAGCATAGTTTGGGTTGGAAAAGCTCTCCAAGCTCATCAACATCAGCCCAACCCCACCATGGACACCAAACCCTGGCCCCAAGTGCCATGGCCACAGGGTTCTGGAACACCTCCAGGGATGGGGACTCCACCACCTCCCTGGGCAGCCTCTTCCAGTCCCTGACCACTCTTGCAGCAAAGACATTTCTCCTCCTCTCCAACCTAACCTCCCCTGGCACACTTTCAGGCCATTTCTTATTCTTCTATCCCCTGAGCCTAGGGAGCAGAGCCCAAGCCCCAGCTGGCTCCAGCCTCCTCTCAGGGAGCTGCAGAGAGCAATGAGGTCTCCCTCAGCCTCCTCTTCTCCAGGCTCAACACCCCCAGCTCCCTCAGCTGCTCCTCCCCAGCCCTCTTCTCCAGACCCTTCCCTAGCTCTGTTCCCCTTCTCTGGACCTGCTCCAGCTCCTCAATGTCCTTCTGGGAGTGAGGAGCCCAGAACTGACCCCAGTAAATAAATGAGACCCTGACCCCCCCTGCAGCTTCTTCCCTGAGGAAATGGCAGCACTGGGCCAGTCTGTGCTGCTGTGAAGATGCTGCTGACCCCAGCTCCTAATGAGAGAGGTGAGCTCAGGTCCAAGCCCCCAGCTCAGGATGTCTGCTCAGTTGTTGTCCTGTCCCTGTGCAGTCGGAAAAGGGTGGGGGCAGAGTCTTGCTCAGCAGAGACTGGAGAGGAAGAGGAGAGCCATGGCAGGCAGCCAGCAGGACAGACTCCTAGGCTCAGACACCAAGGTGGGAAGGAGAATGCTGAGGGTGAGGAACAGCAAGAGAGCTCAGGCAGCAGCTCTGCATGGCACAGAACTGTACCCACAAGGGTTGGTCACTTCCCAGCTGGGCTGTCAGGTCCCAGCTCCAGTGCTCTGGTGCAGAACATCCAGGCTGAGCTGGTGGCAGTGTGAGGAGAAGTCCAAAGCAGGGCTGGAATCAACTGAGCTGCTGAGGGCACTGCAACAGCTCTCATGTGAGGACAGGTGAGGGAGCTGGAGAAGAGGAGGCTCAGGGGGGGTCTGGTGAATGCTTACAAATATCTCAGGGGTGTCAGCAGGCTGGGGCCAGACTCTTCTCAGTGCTCCCCAGGGACAGGACAAGAGCTCAAGCAATGAGCACAAACCTGACCCTAGGAAGTTCCATCTAAACATGAGGAAGAATTTCTGCACTGTGAGGGTGGCAGAGCCCTGGAGCAGGCTGCTCAGAGAGGTTGTGGAGTCTCCTTCTGTGGAGGCTTCCAACTCCACCTGGATGTGTTCCTGTGTGCCCTGCCCTGGGTGCCCTGCCTGGCAGGGGGGTTGGACTGGATGCTCTCCAGAGGTCCCTTCCATCCCCTGCCATGCTGTGATTTTACCATCCCCCAGGCAGTATCAGCCTCTCACACAGGGACCCAGCACTGGAGCACCCAATATGCCTGGCAGGTTCCCAACAGGCAGAGCAGGCTTGCTGGTTTGCATGGCTCTGTGCTGTCCCTGGGGCTTTTGGGTCACTTGATCCTAAAGGACAGCCACAGTTAGGACCCTGGCGTGCTGTCTGTCTGGGCTCCCAGTAAGATCTCAGAGCCAGGATATTAGGAGCATTATTTTCACAAGACCAAAAATAATCCAGGTTCTGGCAGCAGGCAGCAAAGCAAAGGGTGCAGGCGTGGGAGGAAGCAGCAGACTGATGTCATTTAGTAGCTGCACTGGAAACATGAGAGGGACAGGAGGTGTGGATCTGCTCTGCTGAGTGTCACTCAGGATGGGTCCCCAGGATTCTGAATAAAGCTGCAGTGGAAAACACCTTTCAGGCTGTCACAACCTGGAGTTGTTCATGCCTGGAGTGGAGAGAAACACTTAGAATCCCAGAATGGGTTGGTTTGAAGGGACCTTCAAGATCATCCAGCTCCAACCCTCTGTCATGGGCAGGGACACCTCCCACCAGCCCAGGCTGCTCAAGGCCTCATCCAGCCTGGCCTTCAACACCTCCAGGGAGGGCACAGCCACAGCCTCCCTGGGCAACCTGTGCCAGTGTCTCCCCACCCTCACTGCAAAGAATTTCTTCCTCCTCTCCACTCTCACTCTCCCCTCTCCCAGCTCAAAGCCATTGTCCCTCATCCTGCCACTCCCAGTCCTTGTCCCAAGTCCCTCCCCAGCTCTCCTGGAGCCTTTCAGGTCCTGGAAGGCTGCTCTGAGGTCTGCCTGGAGCCTTCTCTTCTCCAGGCTGCACAGCCCCAACTCTCCCAGCCTGTCCCCACAGGGGAGCTTCTCCAGCCCTCTGATCATCTTCATGGTCTCCTCTGGCCCCTCTCCAGCAGCTCCAGGTCCTTCTTGTGTCACACCACAAAGTACCCAGTGGGACATCACAGTGCTGTGCTCAGAAGCATCCTCCCCAAGACAGGGGATGGAAGACTCACACCAAAGTGAGAGCACAGTGAGTGCAGGACACCAAACCCCATGGAGGGGGTAGCATCCCAAGCAGGAATTCTCTGCCAAGGAAAACCTGGCTGCAGCTGCAGTGGCTTTCAATGCCCCACCTCTGAGATGACTTCCAGACCCCTCCACTGTCACAAGGTGCAAAAGCTGAGGCACCACATGGGCAGGCTCTCAGCTGGGCCCTGAGCAAGAGGAGGGTGCAGTGGCACTGTGATGACACAGCACACACTCCCTGGGCTGGGGAAGCTGTCCAAGAGCTGAGCTGCTGCTCTCCTCTGGCAGAGCCAAGCCCCTCCAGCCAGGGCTGGCCCTGTTTGCCTGGCACTGGCACCAAGGGAAGGAGCCCAGAGCCCTGGCAGAGCTCTGGCTGCAGAGCTGAGCAGCCTGGGGGCTGAGCCCTATGCTCAGCACATCAGTTCTGGTGTCAGCTCAGGGCTCAGCCCCCACAAAGGACTCTGCTTTCCAGCACAGGTAGCTGACCCCCCCAAGTGCACCAAGGTAGAGCAGGCTGAGTTCTGGGCCTCCAGCCCCACTGCTGGGGTGTGCTGTGGGGCTGAACCCCATCTCAGCCACGAAGAGAAGCATAAACCCCCCCCCTGAGGACAGACAACCCAGTGCAGGACTCAACCAGCTGAGCCTCCAGCCTGGCTTTCATCATCCAGCTTGAAGGCTGAAGCAGAAAAGGTCCAAGATACCCTTTGGCACCTCAGTGTTGTGGCTTTGCAGCTCCCTAAGGGCTGATTTAACACAGCCCTGGGTGCTCACATGGAAGGAGATCATCATCACCATCACCATCATCATCATCCATCCATTCAGGAGGTACTTCCTCACCCACACCAAACGCTGCTCTCAGGAGGCACTGAAGGGTTTCAGCTTTGGCTTCAAGAAGCCTTCCCAGCATAGTCCACAGACAGAGTGTGAGGGGAAGAGGAGAGTTGGAAAATCATATTGAAAAACACTTGCCTCAAAAAACTGCCCCACCTCCTGCCCAGCCCCTAAGGGCAGGCATCAGGGCTCAGGTGAGGCTTTGGTCCAAAGGCAGGAGGATCCAACATGGTTTGCTGACCAAGCTTCACTGCTGCCTTCAGTCCTGCTTCTCTCCTTTGTGCTTCCAAGGGTAGATCAGCTCCCCAAGGAACAGCTTCTTGCAGAGGGATGCCCAGGAGTCCTTAGGGTAGCAGCTGTAGGTTGGCAGCCTGTAGGTCTGTACCACGCTGCCATATGACAGAGGATTGATCTGTGAGGACACAGAGGGACAGGTTGGGAGGGCAGCACCAAGGAGAAGGAGCTGGGGGTGCTGGTGGGCAGCAAGTTCTGCAGGGGACAGCAATGTGCCCTGGGGGGCAAGAAGGCCAAGGGGGTCCTGGGGGGCATTCAGCAGAGTGTGGCCAGCAGAGCCAGGGAGGTTCTCCTCCCCCTCTGCTCTGCCCTGCTGAGACCTCCCCTGGAATATTGCATCCAGTTGTGGGCTGCCCAGGTCAGGAGGGACAGGGATCTGCTGGAGAGAGTCCAAGGGAGGGCTGCAAGGATGCTGAAGGGCCTGGAGCACTGCCTGGGGAGGAGAGGCTGAGAGCCCTGGGAGTGTTCAGTCTGGAGAGGAGAAGGCTGAGAGGGATCTGATCAATGTCTGTCAATAGCTGAGGGCTGGGGGTCAGGAAGGAAGGGACAGGGCCAGGCTCTGCTCACTGTGCCCTGGGATAGGCCAAGGGGCAATGGATGGAAACCACAGCACAGGAGGTTCCAGCTCAACATGAGGAGGAACTTCTGCACAGGGAGGGTCCCAGAGCCCTGGAGCAGGCTGCCCAGAGAGGTTGTGGAGTCTCCTTCTCTGGAGCCTTCCCAGCCCTGTCTGGATGTGTTCCTGTGTGACCTGTGCTGGATTCCATGCTCCTGCTCTGGCAGGGGGTTGGACTGGAAGATCTCCAGAGGTCCCTTCCAACCCCTGACATCTTGTGAGCTGTGACAGCAGCAAGATGTGTTGTAGGAAGAACCACAGGAAGCTGGGGAGGGCAAGAGCCATTAACCAGCACTGCCAGGGCACCACTGAGCCATGGCCCTCAGCACCACATCTCCACAGCTCTGAAACCCCTCCAGGGATGGGGACTCCACCACTACCCTGGGCAGCCTGGGCCAGGCCTTGACAACCCTCAAGGGGAAGAAATTGTTCCTCATGGCCAACCTGAACCTCCCCTGAGGCAACTTGAGGCCATTTCCTCTCATCCTGTCCCTTGTTCCGTGGGAGCAGAGCCCAAGCCCCAGCTGGCTCCAGCCTCCTCTCAGGGAGCTGCAGAGAGCAATGAGGTCTCCCTCAGCCTCCTCTTCTCCAGGCTCAACACCCCCAGCTCCCTCAGCTGCTCCTCCCCAGCCCTCTTCTCCAGACCCTTCCCCAGCTTTGTTGCCCTTCTCTGGACCCGCTCCAACCCCTCAATGTCCTTCTGGGAGTGAGGAGCCCAAACCAGATCCCAGTATTCGAGGTGTGGCCTCAGCACCACTCCCCTGACCCTGCTGGCCAGAGCAGGCTGTGCTCAGGCAGTGCAGCTTTGCTCCAGAACACATCTGTTGAAGGCATTCCCTCTGGATTGCTGCTGGCTCCTGTGCTAGTTCTGTGTTAACCTGACCTCTGCTGAAGCAGGGCTGGACTGGGGATGGAGACATCAAAAGCCCTGAGGAGCTGCCCTGAATCCCTTCCCACACAGCCCCCTGAGCCCAGGTGTCCTTTGGAAGCTCTAAAGGCTACTTGCAGACTTTCTTCCTAGGATGCAAAGAGCACAAAAGCAACTCAGGGATGTGGCAGTGCTGCTGCAAAGGCAGGGAATGATTTCAGTTTCCCTCCTGCAAGTGTGAGCAGGATTTCCCTGCTGCCATCACCTCCTTCCCTGGCAGAAAATACTGAGGGGAGACCTCATTGCTCTCTCCAGCTCCCTGAGAGGAGGCAGGAGCCAGATGGAGGTGAGGCTCTGCTCCCTAGGAGAGGCAATGGCCTGAAATTGTGCCAGGGGAGGGTTAGGTTGGAGAGGAGGAAAAATGTCTTTGCTGCAAGAGTGGTCAGGGATTGGAAGAGGCTTCCCAGGGAGGTGATGGAGTCCCCATGGCTGGAGGTGTTCAAATCCATGGGGATGTGGTGCTGAGCAGCATGGTGTAGTGGTGACCTAGCAGTGCTGGGCTGGCAGTTGGTCTTGATGACCCTGGAGGCCTTTTCCAGCCTTAATGATTTCACAGCTCCGTGATGCTGATGTGAAATGGATTTGCCCTGTTTCAGCATCTGACAGCTGCCAGTTTTCAAGTGGAGCCTGTCAGTGGGACCAGTTTCAGAACAGCTGCAGCTGAGACAGAGAGCTTGGGGCCAGGCAGAGGGGAAGCCTGCAGCAGAACAAGAGGTGTCCCTCAGGAGTCTGGGCTGGGACCTGTGCTGGGTAATATTTCTATCAGTGCTATAGGCAATAGAATCTAGTCCACCAGCAGCAGGGTGCAGATGGCACCACGCTGAGTGGTGCTGTGGACACACCAGAGGGA
Source organism: Indicator indicator (assembly GCF_027791375.1). Taxonomy (NCBI): domain Eukaryota; kingdom Metazoa; phylum Chordata; class Aves; order Piciformes; family Indicatoridae; genus Indicator; species Indicator indicator. The sequence continues at coordinate 18,322,021 of NC_072031.1, read as the reverse complement.
CAGGATGGCACCCAGAGGGACCTGGACAGGCTGAGAGGTGGTGCCCAGGTGAAGCTCAGGAGGTTCCACAAGAGCAAGGGCAGGTCCTGCCCCTGGGCTGGAACAATCCTCACTGTCAATACAGACTGGGGGAGGAGGGGATGGAAACAGCCCTGGGGAAAAGGACTTGGGGGTGCTGGTGGGGGAGAAGCTGGACAGGAGCAGGCAGGGGGAGCTTGCAGCACTGAAGGCCAAGGGCAGCCTGGGCTGCATCCACAGCAGCACTGCCAGGGATCCAGAGAGGTGATTCTGACACTTTGCTCTGCTGAGACCTCACCTGCAGTGCTGTGAGCAGCTCTGGAGCCCTCAACACAGGAAGGACATGGACCTGATGGAGAGGGTCCAGAGGAGGCCATGGAAATGCTCAGGGGGTTGGAGCAGCTCTGCTCTGAGGAGAGGCTGAGGGAGCTGGGGGTGTTCAGCCTGGAGAAGAGGAGGCTCTGGGGAGACCTAATAGCAGCCTGCCAGGACCTGAAGGGGGCCTAAGGAAGGATGGAGAGAGACTGTTTGCAAAGGCCTGCAGGGACAGGCCCAGGGGCAATGGCTTCAAACCAGAGCAGAGCAGATTGAGATTGGATGTGAGGAACAAGTTCTGCACCAGGAGGCTGCTGGAACACTGGAACAGGTTGCCCAGGGAGGTGGTTGAGGCTCCATCCCTGGAGATATTCAAGGTGAGGCTGGACAGGGCTCTGGGCAAGCTGATCTGGTGGAGGATGTCCCTGCTGAGTGCAGGGGCTTGGAATGGAGGAGCTTTGGAGCTGCCTTCCAGCCTGGACCACTCTATGGTTCTGTTCTATGCCATGGGGGCACAAGTGGCTTACCTGCATGAGCAGTCGGAGAGGTTTTCCATCCTGCTGCTCCAGGACTCTGAACTTCACACCAGCTGAAAAGGAACAAACCAAAGGAACTAAATCCATGCATGGAGAAAAGCCCAGGATGTGCTGCTCAGCTCTGAAGGCCTGGAGGTGGAGCCTGCAACCTTTCTTCACTTGTGAACCCTTCTACCTTTTCAGCAGGTTTTAAGTGTAGTGAGAAGTGATTTGTTTCTTTTAGCTCCAGCAGGTCCGGGAGGTCAAGGGAGGTTCTTCCTCCCCCTCTCCATGCCTCACCTGGAGAATTGTGCCCAGTTCTGGGCTCCCAGCTCAAGAAGGACAAAGAACTACTGGGGAGAGTCCAGCACAGGGTCACTGAGATGCTGAGGGCACTGCAACAGCTCTGGGGAGAGGCTGAAGGGAGCTGGGGCTGGGCAGCCTGGGAAGAGGAGGCTGAGGAGGGTCTGATCAATGCTTACAAATATCTCAGGGGTGTCAGCAGGCTGGGGCCAGACTCTTCTCAGTGCTCCCCAGGGACAGGACAGGAGGCAGTGAGCACAAACCTGACCCTAGGAAGTTCCATCTAAACATGAGGAGGAACTTCTGTGCTGTGAGGGTGGCAGAGCCCTGGAGCAGGCTGCTCAGAGAGGTTGTGGAGTCTCCTTCTCTGGAGAGGCAATGGCCTGAAATTGGACCAGGGGAGGGTTAGACTGGAGATGAAAAATGTCTTTGCTACAAGTGTGGTCAGGGACTGGAACAGGTTGCCCAGGGAGGTGGTGGAGTCCCCATCCCTGGAGGTGTTCCAGAACCGTGTGGCCATGGCCTTTGGGGCCAGGGTTTGGTGTCCATGGTGGGGCTGGGTTGATGTTGGACTGGATGATCTTAGAGGTCTTTTCCAACCCAAACAATTTTATGATTCCATAAGCAGATGAAGCAAAAGTAAAGAAGGGACCTGCCACAGATCAAACAGTGACTCGGGAGGACAAACAGAAATAAAGCTCTGCCTTGGTGCCAGCACCATGGCTAGAGGATCTGTGTGACTCCTAGAACCACAGAAACACTTTGGCTGAAAGCCCTTCCAGCTCCTCCAGTCCAACCCTTCTCTAACTCTGCCCAGGCTGGGGCTGAGCCATGGCCCTCAGCACCACAACTCAGCCCCTTTAAAACACCTCCAGGGGTGGGGATTCAGTCACCTCCCTGGGCAGCCTGGGCCAGGGCTTGAGAACCCTTCCAGTGAAGAAGTTTCTTCTCATGTACAACCTAAACCTCACCTGGAGCAACTTGAGGCCATTTCCTCTCCTTCTATCACTTGTTAGGACTCTTGCAGGTTTAAAAACCAAACCGTTTTCTCTTTTCCTCAAGCTGTGAATTAATTTAAATCACAGAGTTTGCTCCTGGGAGAGAAAGCTGTGGTCTAGCAGAGAGCTCTACTTTCAACTCTCTCCCCACTCAGGAAGCCTTTTCTGGAGGGGCTGGGAAGGATTTCTCTGCATTTTGCTGAGCTATATTGAAACCTGGGCTTGCCCCGTGGGAAGAGAGCTGGGGTGAAGCACCTGAAGAGGCTGCTCTGAGAGCTGGGGAGGGACTTTGGACAAGGGCTGGGAGTGGCAGGATGAGGGACAATGGCTTTGAGCTGGGAGAGGGGAGAGTGAGAGTGGAGAGGAGGAAGAAATTCTTTGCAGTGAGGGTGGGGAGAGACTGGCATAGGTTGCCCAGGGAGGCTGTGGCTGTGCCCTCCCTGGAGGTGTTCAGGGCCAGGCTGGATGAGGCCTTGAGCAGCCTGGGCTGGTGGGAGGTGTCCCTGCCCATGGCAGGGCTTGGAGCTGGATGATCTTTGAGGTCCCTTCCAATCCAAGTCGTTTGACTTTGATTCAAGTGCTCCATCTGTCACCACAGCAGGGCCATGATTTGTGCTGGGGCAGGAACACAACAGGCTGCAGAACCTCCTCAAGGTGCCTCTTCCCTGGGCAGGCAGCAGGGCACTGCCCTGTTCTCTGTCTTAAAAGGTTGAAGAGGAGCAAGCAAACAACCAACAAAGAGACAAAGTCAGGAAACAAACTCACAGAGCCCCAGCAGGGTGGGGTTGGAAGGGACCTCTGGAGCTCCCCCAGCCCAAGCCCTGCTCCAGCAGGGCACCCACAGCACAATGCCCAGGAGCACAATGCCCAGGGGGGGTTGGAAGCTCTCCACACAAGGACACTCCACAACCTCTCTGGCCAGCCTGCTCCAGCCCTCCAGCACCCTCACACCAAACAACTTTCTCCTCCTGCTCACATCCAACCTCCTGCCTGCCACTTTGTGCCCCTTGCCCCTTGTGCTGGCCCTGGGCACCACTGAGCAGAGTCTGGCCCCAGCCTCTTGCCCCCTACCCACAGCTCCTTTAGCTCTTGCTGAGCATTGCTCAGCTGCCCTCTGGGGCTGCTCTTCTGCAGGCTAAAACACCTCAGCTGAGGACCTCGTTCAGCCAGCTCAGCCCAGAGCTGAAGCAGTGTCATCAACCCACAGCCAGTGCAGATCCTGCTCTTGGAGGCTGCAGATTTTTCCACCTTCCTTTGTAGGCTGCCTTGGATCAGAGCTCACCCCCAAGGCTAACAACTTGCTTAACCATCAGCAGTTTCACCTGAGCCAGTGCTCCTCAGCCACAATCAAAAGCTGAATTCATTTCTGTGCTGCTGCTTTGGGTGGCACTATTAGTTTCCACAGGCCTTCTAGAGGTGTTCTTGGGGTTGCTTCAGCATCAGATTTCTTTCCTTGCAGGAATCAGTTAACAGCTCAGGCTGTAGTTCCTTTCCTGTCTCCCCACTGCATCAATATCAAATGCATAATGCAAAAGCATTCTGGTGTCCAGCAAGACATGGAACTGCTGGAGCAAGGCCAAAGGAGGCCACAAAGTTGCTCCAAGGGCTGGGAGCACAGGCTGAGGGAGCTGGGGGTGTGCAGCCTGCAGAGGAGAAGGCTCCAGGGGCACCTCAGAGCTGCCTGCCAGGACCTGAAGGGATCCTGCAGGAAGGCTGCAGAGAGACTTTTGCTGAGGGGGTCTGGAGCCAGGCCAAGGGGGAATGGTTTGGAGCTGAGGCAGAGCAGGGTTAGAGTGGAGCTGAGGAAGAAGTTGTTGAGTGTGAGGGAGGTGAGAGTCTGGCACAGGCTGCCCAGGGAGGCTGTGGCTGCCTCCTGCCTGGAGGTGTTGAAGGCCAGGCTGGATGAGGCCTTGGGCAGCCTGTGCTGGTGGGAGGTGTCCCTGCCCATGGCAGGAGGTTGGAGCAGATGATCTCTGAGGTCCCTTCCAATCTAAGCTGTTCTGTGATCCTGTGGTCACAGAATGGGTTGGGTTGGAAGGGACCTCTGGAGGTCATGCAATCCAAGCCCAGGGCAGGTCACACAGGAACACATCCATGTGGGTTTTGTAAGTCTCCAGAGCAGGAGACTCCACAACCTCTCCGGGCAGCCTGCTCCAGGGCTCTGCCACCCCCACACCAAAGGAGTTTCTCCTCATGCTGAGGTGGAACCTCCTGGGTTCCAGCTTCTTCCTTTTCCTATCACAGGACACCACAGCCATCAGCCTGGCCCCTTCATCCTGCCCCCCACCCCTCAGATATTGATAGGCATTGCTTAGATCCCCTCTCAGCCTTCTCCTCTCCAGCCTAACCACCCCCAGGGCTCTCAGCCTTTTCTTCACAGAAGAGAAAGAGAAGCTTGGGAGTTGTGGAGGGGCAGTGCTGAAGGACCTACCTGCGAGCCTGTAGGACCTGCAGAGCCGAAGGAGGAGTGAGTAGAGGGGCAGGGAGTTGATCAGATCCACCAGCAGGTGCAGCAGGCCTTGCACAATCACCACCAGCAAACGCAGCTGCAGACACACAGCAGGGCACAAACAGCACAGCAAAGGCCTCAGCTCATCTCCCAGGCTAAAGCCTCCCCCAAGCTGGGTGGATGTCTACCAAGTGCTTGGGAGTCCAGAGCCTGCCTGACTTTCTGGGACAACAGCAGCTTGAGGCTGTGGATGAAATGAAGCCTCTGTGGTGGCAGAAGCTGTGCCCTGCAAGGGAGGCCACCAGAGATCCTCTGCTTTCAGCAGTCACAGTCTGGGAGGGAGGATTCAGCTTTCCATTCCCAGTGGTTTCCATCACCAAGCTGTGTGACCCTGCTGGCAGCTGGAGAGAATGAATCCATCCAGAGGGAGCTGGACAGGCAGGAGGAGGGGGCCCAAGCCAACCTCATCAAGTACAACAAAGCCAAGGGCAAGGTCCAGCAGCTGGCTCAGGGCAATCCCAAGCACAAATCCAGGCTCCCTCCCTCACTCTGCTGTACATAGGAGTCCCTCAGGGGTCAGTACTGGGACCAGTGCTCTTCAACATCTTTGTCAGCCACATGGGCACTGGGATTGGGGCACCCTCAGCAGGTCTGCAGATGGCACCAAGCTGTGTGGCTCAGCTGGCAGCTGGAGGGAAGGGATCCATCCATGGGGACCTGGACAGGCTGCAGAGCTGGGCACAAGGCAGCCTCATGAAGTACAACAAGGCCAAGGGCAAGGTCCTGCAGCTGGGTCAGGGCAATCCCAAGCACAGATCCAGGCTGGGTGAGGAGTGGCTGAGAGCAGCCCTGAGGAGAAGGCCTCGAGGGTGTCAGTTGGTGACAAAGTCCCCAGGAGCCAGCAATGGTCCCTGGCAGCCCAGAGCCAGCTGTGTGCTGAGCTGCAGCCAGAGCAGGAGAGCAGCAGCACAGGGAGGGGATTCTGCCCCTCTGCTCTGCTCTGCTCAGACCCCTCCTGCAGCACTGCCTCCAGCTCTGGGGCCCCCAGCACAGGAAGGACCTGGAGCTGCTGGAGAGGGACAGAGGAGGCCATGAAGATGATCAGAGGCTGGAGAAGCTCCCTTGTGGGGACAGGCTGGGAGAGTTGGGGCTGTGCAGCCTGGAGAAGAGAAGGCTGCAGGGAGACCTCAGAGCAACCTTACAGTAGCTGAAGGGGCTCCAGGAGAGCTGGGGAGGGACTTTGGACAAGGGCTGGGAGTGCCAGGATGAGGGACAATGGCTTTGAGCTGGGAGAGGGGAGAGTGAGAGTGGAGAGGAGGAAGAAATTGTTTGGAGTGAGGGAGGGGAGACACTGGCACAGGTTGCCCAGGGAGGCTGTGGCTGTGCCCTCCCTGGAGGTGCTGAAGGCCAGGCTGGATGAGGCCCTGAGCAGCCTGGGCTGGTGGGAGGTGTCCCTGCACATGGCAGGGGGCTGGGGCTGGATGACCTTTCAGGTCCCTTCCAACCCAACCCAGTCTATGAGTCTATGAATGAATCACTTGAACTCTTCCTGCCTGGCCTACATAGGCTGTGTGAGACCTTTCCTGGGACACCCAAAGAGCTGTTTCCTTTGTGGATGGCAGGAAAGGACCAGGACACCTCCACTGAATGTCTCAGAAGCCAGCACATGACCACCTTCAGGGGTTATATAACTTACCAGGGTGAACACCAAGTAATAGAGTGCAGTTGTGGGCAGGAGGAAGAGCAGGATGGTGAACAGCAAGGTGCCAATAAATAACTGGGGGAAGAGAAACACAAAAGAATCCTCCTGGTTAGCAGAGCAATGGCAGAGCAAAATCACAGCAAAAGGAAAGAGCAAACTGGGACAAACCCAAACTTTCCAAGGCTCCATCCTGTGGTTTTTTGCTCCTGGTGCTGCCACCTCCAATGTTTTGAGTCTTTCTTCCCTCCCTGGGCCTTTAGCAGGCTCCCTGTGGCAGGAGTGTGTCTGGAAGGAGAACTGACTGGCACCTGACAGCATTTTTCCTCTGCAGGCAATCCTCAAAGTTTCCTCCTCCAGACCAGAGTGCTCTGGAAGCAGCTCACAGCTGCTGCTGCTGCTGCTTGTGCACTCCCTGCCCAGCTAAGGCTCAGAGCCATGGCTCAGATTTTGCCAGCAAAGCACAGGATCAGAGAATGGTTTGGGCTGGAAGAGACTTCCAATGTCATTGAGTCCAACATTAACCCAACCCCACCATGGACACCAAACCCTGGCCCCAAGTGCCATGGCCACAGGGTTCTGGAACACCTCCAGGGATGGGGACTCCACCACCTCCCTGGGCAGCCTCTTCCAGTCCCTGACCACTCTTGCAGCACAGAAATTTTTCCTCCTCTCCAACCTAACCCTCCCCATTTCAGGCCATTACCTCTCCTTCTGTCCCCTGAGCCAACCCATTCTGTGAATCCCTGAGTCCCTTCAGCCAGGTGCATTCCCCAGCTGTGTGCTGCAGGCTGCCACTCTCAGCCACCTCAGCTCACAGCCTGCTCCATGGACTTGGTGGCTGGTTCCAGTTTGGGTGAGCAGCTCCCATCTGAACTACCAAGCAGCAAAGCCTGCACTCCACCCTCTGCCCTGAGACTGCAAGGGACACCTCTGGCAGAGGAGTGCAGAGAGAAAAGCAGTAAGTAACATCAGCCTGGGATGGAATCAGAGGGTCAGAGAATGGCCTGAGGTGGAAGGCACCACCACCTCCCTGGGCAGCCTGTGCCCATGCTTGAGAACCCTTTCACTGAAGAAGTTTCTTCTCATGTCCAACCTAAACCTGCCCTGGGGCAACCTGAGGCCATTTCCTCTTCTTCTGTCCCTTTGTCCTTGGGAGCAGAGCCCAAGCCCCAGCTGGCTCCAGCCTCCTCTCAGGGAGCTGCAGAGAGCAATGAGGTCTCCCTCAGCCTCCTCTTCTCCAGGCTCAACACCCCCAGCTCCCTCAGCTGCTCCTCCCCAGCCCTCTTCTCCAGACCCTTCCCCAGCTCTCTTGCCCTTCTCCAGACACACTGCAGCAGAAGGTGGAAGGGCACCAAGATGTGGAAATTTGGGAGGGGATTTTGTAGAGAGCTGGAAAGTGGTTTTGCTCCCCCCTGTTCCAGCAGAAGGGGCAGGTGGGGAGAAGCTGACAAAGTCTGGTTGAGGAACAGTCCCAGCAGCAGCAGCTGGCTGGGCAGTCCAGCCACAGGACTTCTGCCTCTTGCTCCGTGGGGAAGTGGGAGGCAGAAGGAAGCAGGAGGTACTGGGGTGGGGGAAGCAACACTGAAGGGATGTTGGAGAAACATCCATAGGAAAGCCGGAGTCATCAGCTCCTCTGCTCACAGGCAAAGGGATTCTGCTTCTGGGGCCAGCCCAGTTGCCTCCAGTCTAACTAATTCCAGCTGGGAGGATGCAGATTTCTGGCACATAGAGGTCTGACTCTTCAGTTTTCAGTCACCACTTCCAGAAGGCAGAGGCCACAGGGCACTGCCATTTCTGCACAGAGAGGTCCCAGCTGGGCTCTGTTATGACAGAGAACAACCCAGCAGCCACAGCAGAGGATCAACAGCCCAGCTCCACAGCACGGCCAGAAGCAGATCACAACCCAACCTCTTCTCCCCACAGCAGCTGCTTCTCCCCTGCTCTGGAGCAGCTCCAGAGAAGGGTCTGGAGAAGAGGGCTGGGGAAGAGCAGCTGAGGGACCCGGGGGTGTTGAGCCTGGAGAAGAGGAGGCTGAAGGGAGACCTCATTGCTGAAAGGAGGTTGGAGCCAGGTGGGGGTTGGGCTCTTCTCCGAGGGAACAAGTGACAGGCTAAGAAGAAATGACCTCAAGTTGCACCAGGGGAGGTTTGGGTTGGGTATTAGAAGAAACTTCTTCACTGGAAGGGTTCTGAAAGCCTGGCCCAGGCTGCCCAGGGAGGTGGTTGAATCCCCATCCCTGGAGGGGTTTCAAGGAGGCAGAGAGGTGGTGCTGAGGGCCATGGTTCAGCCCCAGCCTTGGTGGAGTTAGAGCAGGGTTGGACTGAAGGAGCTCAGACAATGACTGATTCTATGCTTCTATCACATCTCCAGAAGTCTTTTAAGGTCTGCTTTGGAAGTCTCCTCCCCCCCAGGCCAATGACATAATTCCCACCGATCTCCAGAGCAGCAGGATGAGGCCTGAAGTGCCAAACCAATTCTCCTCCAAGCACACAGGGAGGGAGCCCTGATGCCAACTGTCTCCCTGGCACAGAGGCTTTCAGTCAGCAGTGAGGAAGGCAAACAGCTGCTGGGCTGTGGGGCAGGAGCTGCACTGGAGGGAGAGGCTCTGGGCCCTGGAAGGCGCTGGTGGAGCAGCTCAGGCTCTGTGGACCTTTTCCATGGCATTTCAGGAACTCAAGGAGAACTCAAAGGGTTTGACAAAAAGCTGTCTCTGCTTCTGGAGGAGAAGGAGTGGGCCAGGCTCCAGCACAGTGGGAATGAAGCAGAGCCTTTTAATAGCAGCTCCAGCAGGGCTGTTACTGTGGCAACACTGCTGGGCATCACTTCCCAGCCCACCTCCCTCCCCCAGACCTTCTCCTATGCTCCAAGAACTGCCAGCATCTGCAGCACCCACTACAGCTCACCCAGGGGGCTTTGCAGGCACTCAGCACCAGCCAGAATTAGGCCTAGAAGAACATGTAGTGTCTGGAGAAGAGAAGGCTGCAGGGAGACCTCAGAGCAGCCTTCCAGTAGCTGAAGGGGCTCCAGGAGAGCTGGGGAGGGACTTTGGAGAAGGGCTGGGAGTGGCAGGATGAGGGACAATGGCTTGGAGCTGGGAGAGGGGAGAGTGAGAGTGGAGAGGAGGAAGAAATTGTTTGCAGTGAGGGAGGGGAGACACTGGCACAGGTTGCCCAGGGAGGCTGTGGCTGCCTCCTGCCTGGAGGTGTTGAAGGCCAGGCTGGATGAGGCCTTGAGCAGCCTGGGCTGGTGGGAGGTATCCCATGGCAGGGGGCTGGAGCTGGATGATCTTGAAGGTCCCTTCCAACCCAAACCATTCTAGCATTACACGCAGGGGTGCTGCAGGGCAGCACAGTTGCTGTTCTCTTGCTGCAGTTCTGATTGCAACCAAAGGATTTGGTTGAAGAGCCATAGATGCAGAGTGCCAGTGCACACAAAGGCATCAAAAAGGAACTGGAAGTCGATGTGCAACAGAAACTCATGAGGAATTAGAAACTCATGAGGAATTGGGGAGATGTTTATGAAGGCATTGGAAGAAGTTGCCCAGGGAGGTGGTGGAGTCCCCATCCCTGGAGGTGTTCCAGAACTGGTGGCCATGGTGGGGTTGGGTTGCTGGTTGGACTGGATGCTCTGGGAGGGCTTTTCCAGCCCAACCATCTCCATGACCCTATGAAGATGTGCTGGGTCTGGCTGGGATGGAGTTTGATTTCTTCACAGTGGCTCTTATGTTGCTGTGTGCTCAATCCGTGCCCCAGAGAGTACTGCAGCCTCAGCTGTGTGGGCAGGAGGAGGGAAGGGCTGCTGGCACTGCTGAGCTAGGAGCACTGTGGATCATGATGCACTGCCAAGAGCAAAGTGCATCCAGCTCCAAGTGCTCAGAGGAGGAGAACATTGTGGTGAAATCATGAGGACTTCTAGCAAGGAAAGTGGAAATGGTCGAGGTCAGGTTGTTTGGGGCTCTCAGCAACCTCACCTAGTGGAGGATGTTCCTGCTGACTGCAGGGAGCTTGGACTGGATGAACTTTAAAGGTTTCTTCCAACCCAGACCACTCTGGGATTCTAGGAAGCATCCTGTGGCTTCTGTCTCAATACTCTGGGGAGCATCAGGAACAGTGTGGCCAGCAGGTCAAGGGAGGTTCTCTTGCCTATCTACTCTGCCCTGGTGAGAGCACATCCGGAGTCCTGGGTCCAGTTCTGGGCCTCCTCAGTTTAAGAGGGGCAGGGAGGTTCTAGAAAGTGTATAATGAAGGCTGTGAGGGTGCTGAAGGGACAGCAACATCTGTGTGAGGAGGGGAGGCGGAGAGCCCTGGGGCTGGTTAGGCTGGAGAGGAGAAGGCTGAGAGGGGATCTGAGCAATGTCTATCAATATCTGAGGGGTGGGGAGCAAGAAGCAGGAGCCAGGCTCTTGTCAGTGGTGCCCTGGGACAGGACAAGAGGCAATGGGCACAAACTGAAGCCCAGGAATTTCCACCTCAGCATGAGGAGAAACTTTGGTGAGAGGGTGGCAGAGCCCTGGAGCAGGCTGCCCAGAGAGGTTGTGGAGTCTCCTTGTGTGGAGACTTGCAAGCCCCTCCTGGATGTGTTTCTGTGTGACCTGCCCTGGGTGACCCTGCTCTGGCAGGGGGGTTGGACTGGATGATCTCTGGAGGTGCCTTCCAGCCTCTCCCATTCTATGACTCCATGATTCCATGATTAGCTGAAGCAGGATGGGATCACAGGCAGCATCCTGCAGCATTGCAGCCACTGTTGTGAGGGCAGCTGCTGGATGCATGCAGAGTGCAGGATTCCTTAGCTGACCAACTCCTTATCACACTGCCCAGAGCAAAGCAATCACATTCCAAGAGCAACATCCTCACCTTGGCACCCTTGGATTGGACCATGCTGCAGAGGCTACCTCCTTGGCATGCTGGCACCTCTCACTGGGAACAGATGTTAGCTTCTCTGAGTTTGATTGGTTAGGGGATGGATAACAAAAAGTATAAAACACAGCCACACTAAGCAATAGTCACTGTGGTTAGGGAATTAGGTTAGGAACAGTTTGGGGGGATTAGGGCTGCTAGGGACTTCTGCTTCTGTTACTTAGCTACTTCTGACTAGGGCTTCAGTGTAGCGATGCTGCTAGGGATGTGCTCAGGACTTCTGCCAGCTGCTTCCTCTGTTAAGAGCTTCCAGGACTTCTGCTGTAAGTGGAATTCTGAGAATCTGTAATGCTGGGGATTCTACAACACAGCAATAAAGGACATCTGGGAGGACTTCTGAGGTGGATCCTTAGGGGTACTGGTGGATGAGAAGCTCCCCAGGAGCCAGCAGTGAGCACTTGCAGCCCAGAGAGCCAAGCAGAGCCTGGGCTGCAGCAAGAGAAGTGTGGCCAGCAGGGCCAGGGAGGGGATTCTCCCCCTCTGCTCCACTCTGCTGAGACCACACCTGGAGCTCTGGGTCCAGTTCTGGAGCCTCTGTTCCAGGAAGGATCTGGAGGTGCTGGAAGGTGTCCAGAGAAGGGCCACGAGGATGAGCAGAGGGCTGGAGCTGCTCTGCTCTGAGGAGAGACTGAGAGAGTAGGGGTTGTGCAGTCTGGAGAGGAGAAGGCTCCCAGGAGACCTTCTTGTGGCCTTCCAGGATCTGCAGAGGGCTACAAGAAAGCTGGGGAGGGACTATTTTGGGTGTCAGGGAGTGATAGGACTGGGGGGAATGGAGCAAAATTAGAAGTGGGGAGATTCAGATTGGATGTTAGGAAGAAGTTGTTCCCCAGGAGGGTGGTGAGAGACTGGCACAGGTTGCCCAGGGAGGTGGTGGAAGCCTCACCCCTGGAGGTTTTTGCAGCCAGGCTGGAGGTGGCTGTGAGCAACCTGCTGTGGTGTGAGGTGTCCCTGCCCATGGCAGGGGGGTTGGAACTGGCTGAGCCTTGAGCTCCCTTCCAGCCCTGACTATTCGATGAGTCTCCGACTCTCTGCTCTCTGCAATTCTGGAATCTCATTGCTATATGCCAACAGGGATCATGCCTTCATTCATCACCCAATGGCCCCCAAACCTGGGGGAGAAGAGCAGTGCCTGAGCCCCTGGCAGCTCAGCAGTACCTGGTCCAGGTCGTAGGAGCAGGAGTCGACGCGCTGCCGCAGCACGTTCCACTTCTTGCCGCGGAACAGGCGCCACAGAGACGCCAGGCCATAGATCTTCAGGCAGTAGAGCCTGGGCAAAGAGAAGAGGCTGAGCATCAGAGCTCCTCAGCTGCACCACAGACCAGCTGCCAGCACCACAGCTCTGTGCCCTCTCCCTCAGCACCGCCACAGAACCCAAGGAAACCCAGGGGACGCCAGCAGACAGAGCGACGCAGATCGAACCAGAGCAGGGCCAGCCCCTGGCATGGGCAGCACAGCCTGCTGCAGCCAGCTCTGGGCCTCTGGAGGGCAAAGGCCATGCCATACCCCAGGGCTCTGTCCAGGCTCCTGCTTTCTGTCCCTGCTGAGGCAGAGGCTGGGGTCTGGGAAGTGCCAAGCGCTGCTGGGGGGTGGCCCCTAGGCACAGCAGCAAGGGCCAGCCCCATGCCACCACCTGCCCTGCACCAGCAGCAGGTTTGTTCCCCTGAGCTCACTGCTGCCTCACCAGTTCACATCTGCCCTGCTCCCCTTCCTTGACACCCCTTCCATGGAGCCCTGGCCAAGGTCTTACCCCTCACACTTGAGTCAGTGCAAATCAGTTTTGCCTTGGCAGCACAGAGAGGCAAGGGAGTGGAGCCCCTGCACCTCCTGCATCAGCCACAGCTTCTAACACCCTGGACAGCTGGAATGTTCAGCTGGATGGCTGCTGGCCCCTCCCACACCCTTGCATTTGGCTTTCATCACTTGGTTCTGCCACATTTGAAGATGCTTTATAGAATCAGAGAATGGTTTGGGTTGGTTCATCCAGTTCCAACTGGACACCTCCCACCAGCCCAGGTTGCTCAAGGCCTCATCCAGCCTGGCCTTCAACACCTCCAGGGAGGAGTCATCCACAGCCTCCCTGGGCAACCTGTGCCAGTGCCTCCCCACCCTCACTGCAAACAATTTCTTCCTCATCTCCAGTCTCAGCTTCTCCTCCTCAAGCTTCCCTCTTGGAAGCTCAGCAACAGTGAGGGAAGCTTGGGATGGTCAGGGCTGGGAAACAGCCCTACAGAATGGCACTGAGGAAGAAAGAGATGGGGAGGAGGCACAAAGAGCCCTGGGAAGCAACATCCAACACAGAGGGATGTAGAGGGAGGAGACCCAGCCTGAGGAAGCATGAGCTAAAGGCCAGGCTAGGGAAGGTATGGAGGCTGCTCAGGTTCCAAGGCAGCGTTGTGAGAGCAGAGGCAAGGAGAGGAGTCTGCTCTGAGGAACACCAACTGCTTCCAGGAACTGGCAGGGTGCCACCAGACTGGCAGGCTCAGCTCAGTGCACTAATCCTGCCCAGAAAAACTGCTGGAGGTTGCTGGGACACACCTGCCCTGTGGCTCTGGCTAAGGCCCACACCCCCTGGGTGGCACCAAGCTGCAGCACCTGCCCCACCTCCCCTGCCTGCCTGCACACACATGTCCATTCTTGTTCCCTTGTTGCAGAAGGGGATCTCAGGCTTCTCTAGCACCTCAGCCAGCAAGTCTCCTGCCAGCTGCAGGAACACAAGGGGTGATGGTAGCTGTGCTGCTGTTGGGTGTCTGCTGTCATAGAGTCATAGAATCAGTCAGGGTTGGAAGGGACCACAAGGATCACCCAGTTCCAACCCCCCTGCCATGGGAAGGGACACCTCACACTGGATCAGGCTGGCCAGAGCCTCATCCAGCCTGGCCTTAAACACCTCCAGGGATGGAGCCTCAAACACCTCCCTGGACAACCCATTCCAGGCTCTCACCACTCTTGTGGTGAAGAACTTCTTCCTCGCATCCAGTCTGAATCTCCCCACTTCCAGCTTTGTTCCATTCCCCTCAGTCCTATCACTCCCTGATATCCTAAAAAGTCCCTCCCCAGCTTTCTTGTAGCCCCCTGCAGATTCTGAAAGGCCACAAGAAGGTCACCTGGGAGCCTTCTCTTCTCCAGACTGCACAACCCCAACTCTCTCAGTCTCTCCTCAACAGTAGAGCAGCTCCAGCCCTCTGCTCATCCTGGTGGCCCTTCTCTGGACACCTTCCAGCATGTCCATAGCCTTGTAACAGAGGCCCCAGAACTGGATGCAGTACTCCAGGTGGGGTCTCAGCAGAGTGGAACAGAGGGAGAGAATCCCCTCCCTGGCCCTGCTGGCCACACGTCTCCTGATGCCCCCTCCTGACTCTGCACCTGGCACAACAGGGGCAGTTTGGTGCCAGTGTAGGTCAGGTGTAGCTCCCTCTGCCCCACAGGTGGGTGGACTGGCTCCCTGCAGCTCTCCAGGGAGAAGCAACAAGCTGAGGAGATATTATTCCTCTTTCCACTCCCTTCACAATGAGGAGGAGCAAGATCAGGACAGGAGCTCCAGTCACGAGAGGTCCTGGGTAGAGGCTGCCCCTGTCTGCTGCTGGGGGTGAGCTCAGCCCACACCTGATTCCTTCTCACGTGTCAGACTTCCCAGCCATTCCCTAAACTGCTAATTCTTCTGTCATCTGCAGTGTAGAGCCCTCTGCTCCCAGCCTGGGGAGGCACCATGCCCACTCTGTACTTCCTAAGCCTTTACTTGGGACAGTGTCCCTCACCTCCTCAGCAAGGGCAGCTCTTCTCCAGAGGCCTGTGTGGGCAGCAGGATGTGTTAAGGGAGGGCAGCACCAGACCACACTGGTGGGCATCACTTGCATGGTAACCCTGACATGCCCCAGCCATGCCTCAGAGCTCCCTGCACTCCCTCACCCCCTCAGAGACTCTGCCCAGCTCCCAGGCCATGGGGTCCTCCAGGAAGCCAGAAAATTATACCAGGATGATGTCACAGCTATGTTGTAACCCCAAACTTGCTGTCCAGAGGAGGCCACCACGATCAGAGGGCTGGAGAACCTCCCCTGTGGGCACAGGCTGAGAGAGTTGGAGCTGCTCAGCCTGGAGAAGAGAAGGCTGCAGGCAGACCTCAGAGCAGCCTTGCAGTACCTGAAAGGCTCCAGGAGAGCTGGAGAAGGACTTTCTACAAGGGCTGGGAGTGGCAGGATGAGGGACAATGGCTTGGAGCTGGGAGAGGGGAGAGTGAGAGTGGAGAGGAGGAAGAAATTGTTTGCAGTGAGGGTGGGGAGAGACTGGCACAGGTTGCCCAGGGAGGCTGTGGCTGTGCCCTCCCTGGAGGTGTTGAAGGCCAGGCTGGATGAGGCCCTGAGCAGCCTGGGCTGGTGGGAGGTGTCCCTGACCATGGCAGGGGGTTGGAACTGGATAATCTTGAAGGTCCCTTCCAACCCAACCCATTTTATAAGTCTCTGAGTGTATGACAGCCAAGACACAGCCCAGAGCCACCAACTTACCTGGCTCCATAGACATAGAAGCAGTAGATGTGGAAGGTGAGGAGGGCGATGATGTCGGAGAGGATGCAGAGAGCTACAGTCAGGCCCAGGCAGGCTGACAGAGCCACGTACCACAGGATCATCTCAATGAAGGGGGACAGCAGGTGGATGTAGCCTACACGACATTGCAGAGGGTCAAGATTTGACTGAGACATTCTCAAAAGACTTCCCCCCTGCCCCAGAACATTGCTCCAGAAATCATAGCCATGAGAACATGGAAGTCAAACAGTTCCAGATCATGGAGTCCAACCTCCCTGCCAGGGCAGGGGCACCCAGGGCAGGTCACACAGAAACACATCCAGGGGGATTTGGAAAGTCTCCACAGGAGACTCCACAACCTCTCTGGGCAGCCTGCTCCAGGCCTCCAGCACCCTCACAGGGACAAAGTTTTGCCTTCTGTTCCCACTCTGTCCCCAGTGCCCCTTGGCCATCCCTGAGCAGAGCCTGGCTCCAGCCCTGCACATCTTTATCCCCAGCACTGAGGGCAGCCCTCAGGCTCCTCTGCTCCCAGCTCCCTCAGCCTGGCCTCCCAGGAGATGTTCCACTGCCTGCAGCAGCTCTGTGCCTCTGGGATGGACTCTCTCAAGCAGTTCCCTGAGGTCCTTCTTGACCTGAGGGGCCCAGAACTGGACACAATATTCCAGAGGTGTCCTCAGCAGTGCAGAGTGGAGTGGGAGGTGAACCTCTCTGACCTACTCACCACAGCCCTTCTAACATTTTACCAGCTGCCTCATATGGCAAAGACCTAAAGCCTTCCCTTGGCCTCTCAGCACCACTGGCAGGAGTGAGGAAGCTCTGCAGTGCTGTGCACTCCTCAGGAGCATCCCCATCAGCACTTTGTTTGATGTCCTCGTGTGGGAATGCAGCTCTGGCTCGAGTTCCCACAGCAGGAAGGCTCTCAGACCAGCCTGCACTTGCAGCAGTGCTCTCTGATTCATCACCTGCCTGAAGGCAAGCACCAAGAGGTGCCAGGGGAGGCTGGGCAGTCTGTCAGCAGCACTTACTGATCCAGAGGTGGATGTGGTAGAGGAAGAAGCGTCCCAGCACCTGATCCAAGGCTCGGTTCATTTTGAGTCCAGCTGGGGCCCCCATCAGCCACTGCAGCAGCTCCTGCAGCTCTTCAGCTACGTGCTGCAAGCACAAGAAGCAAGGATCAGCTCCAGTGCACACGTTAGAATCACAGAACCATAGAATCAGTCAGGGTTGGAAGGGACCACAAGGATCACCCAGTTCCAACCCCCCTGCCATGGGCAGGGACACCTCACACTACAGCAGGCTGGCCAGAGCCTTATCCAGCCTGGCCTTAAACACCTCCAGGGATGGGGCCTCAACCACCTCCCTGCACAACCCGTTCCAGGCTCTCACCACTCTCATGGGGAAGAACTTCTTCCTCACATCCAGCCTGAATCTCCCCACTTCAGCTTTGTTCCATCACCCCCCAGTCCTGTCACTCCCTGAGATCCTAAAAAGTCCCTCCCCAGCTTTCTTGTAGCCCCCTGCAGATCCTGGAAGGCCACAAGAAGGTCTCCTGGGAGCCTTCTCCTCCCCAGACTGCACAACCCCAACTCTCTCAGTCTGTCCTCACAGCAGAGCAGCTCCAGCCCTCTGCTCATCCTCGTGGTCCTTCTCTGGACACCTTCCAGCATGTCCATAGCCCTCTTGTAACAGAGGCTCCAGAACTGGACCCAGAGCTCCAGCTGTGGTCTCAGCAGAGTGGAGCAGAGGGGGAGAATCCCCTCCCTGGCCCTGCTGGCCACAGTTCTCCTGCTGCAGCCCAGGCTCTGCTTGGCTCTCTGGGCTGCAAGTGCTCACTGCTGGCTCCTGGGGAGCTTCTCATCCCCCAGCACCCCCAAGTTCCTCTCCTCAGGGCTGCTCTCCAGCCAGTCCCTGCCCAGCCTGTATCAGTGCTTGGGATTGCCCTGACCCAGCTGCAGGACCTTGCCCTTGGTCTTGTTGAACCACATGAGGTTGTCTTGTGGCCACCTCTGCAGCCTGTCCAGGTCCCTCTGGATGGATCCCTTCCCTCCAGCCTGTCTGCTGCACCACACAGCTTGGTGCCATCAGCAAACTTGCTGAGGGTGCACTCAATGCCTCTGTCCATGGCACCAACAAAGATACTGAACAAGCCTGGTCCCAGGACTGAGCCCTGAGGGACTCCACTTGTCCCTGGCCTCCACTGGGACATGGAGCCATTGACAGCCACTCTTTGGGTATGGCCATCATGCCAGTTCTTTATCCATCTCGTGGTCCAAATTGCCCCCAACCAAGAGCTCTCACCACACCCTTCCCACCAAGGGAGAAGAAACCCCAGGGACTGCCTTGTGGCCAGGCAGTGAAATCAGAAATCCACCTTTGTTGACTCTGCTGAAGCCAAACACAGCAGCACAGAGGAAGTTCAGCTGTTAAAAAAAGGTCTCAGGGCTGGGAAGGTGAACTCAGGGTTTGTGAATGGCTACCCAAGAGCTGCCCAGAGAGGCTTCTTGGTGTAAAGAGTAAATTGGTCACCTGAAAAGTCAGCAAGAGATCCAACTCTGGAGGGGGCCAGGGAAGGGATTGTCCCGCTCAACTGGGCACTGGGGAGGCCACACCTTGAGTACTGGGGGCAAGTTTGGAGCCCTCACTCCAAGAAGGACATTGAGAGGCTGGAGCAGGTCCAGAGAAGGGCAAGAGAGCTGGGGAAGGGTCTGGAGAAGAGGGCTGGGGAGGAGCAGCTGAGGGAGCTGGGGGTGTTGAGCCTGGAGAAGAGGAGGCTGAGGGAGACCTCATTGCTCTCTGCAGCTCCCTGAGAGGAGGCTGGAGCCAGCTGGAGCTTGGGCTCTGCTCCCAAGGAAAAAAGTGATAGGATGAGAGGAAATGGCCTCAAGTTGCCCCAGGGCAGGTTGGACATTAGAAGAAACTTCTTTTCTGAAAGGGTTCTCAAGCCCCGACCCAGGCTACCCAGAGACACTGGCACAGGTTGCCCAGGGAGGCTGTGGCTGCCTCCTCCCTGGAGGTGTTGAAGGCCAGGCTGGATGAGGCCTTGAGCAGCCTGGGCTGGTGGGAGGTGTCCAAGCCCATGGCAGGGGTTGGGACTGGATGATCTTTAGGGTCCCTTCCACCTCAGGCCATTCTCTGACCCTCTGATTCCATCCCAGGCTGATGTTACTTACTGCTTTTCTCTCTGCACTCCTCTGCCAGAGGTGTCCCTTGCAGTCTCAGGGCAGAGGGTGGAGTGCAGGCTTTGCTGCTTGGTAGTTCAGATGGGAGCTGCTCACCCAAACTGGAACCAGCCACCAAGTCCATGGAGCAGGCTGTGAGCTGAGGTGGCTGAGAGTGGCAGCCTGCAGCACACAGCTGGGGAATGCACCTGGCTGAAGGGACTCAGGGATTCACAGAATGGGTTGGGTTGGAAGGGACCTTCAGGATCATCCAGTGCCAACCCCTGCCACGGGAAGGGACACCTCCCACCAGCACAGCTTGCTCAAGGCCTCATCCAGCCTGGCCTGCAACACCTCCAGGCAGGAGGCAGCCACAGCCTCCCTGGGCAACCTGTGCCAGTGTCTCCCCACCCTCACTGGGAAGACCTCTGACACTGTGCCACAGAGAGGCAGCGACAGCCTCACGTCCAGGCCAGCCCATGCAAGAGAAGAGCTCTGCAAATGCAGCACCTGGAGAAGATTCCGGACACTCCACCTCAGGCTTGTGCACTGTACCCTTCTCTCTCTGTCATTTACAGGGATAATTTCCCTGGGGGGCCAAAACTGTACCAAATCTTCCAAGTGTGGCCTCCCCAGTGCCCAGCCCAGAGGCACAATCCCTGCCCTGCTCCTGCTGCCACCCCATTGCTGCTCCAGGCCAGGCTGCTGCTGCCCTTCTTGCCCACCTGGGCACTCCCTGGCTCCTCTTCAGCTGCTGGCACCCAGCACCCCCAGGGCCTTCTCTGCTGGGCACTTTGCAGCCACTCTGCCCCCAGCCTGGAGCCTTCCTGGGGTTGTTGTGACCCCAGGGCAGGACCCAGCCCTTGGCCTTGTTGAACCTCATCCCATTGGCCTCAGCCATGGATCCAGCCTGGCCAGGGCCCTCTGCAGAGCCTCCTGCCCTGCAGCAGATCAACTCTGCCACCCAATTTGGTGCCATCTGCAAACTGACTTCCAAGGAATGATTCCATCTTACCTAGGAACCAACAGGATCCTTGTCAAGTGAGTGTGGAACCACTTGACTCCTAGTGTCATGGCAAAATCAAGGGCTCCAGCTTCAACTCATCCAAACAAAGGCTTTGCCTTTTGATTTCACTCATTTCTCCTCTGTCTCCCTGCAAGCCAGGACTGATTTGAAGCCTGGGCTGAGCAGCAGCAGCAGCAGCAGCCAGGTTATAAATAGCCTGTGGTTAATATTTAAAGTGCTGGATTGGTGATTTGGAGGTTGGAATAAAATATTGAAATGCTTGCAAGCAGTTCTTCAGCAGGGCAGCACTTGAGGAGGCTGCCAGTCCCAGAGGTGCTGCTGGGTTCTGGCAGGGGCAGGCAGCTCTGGCAGGTGCCCTCCTCTCTTGCTGTTATTTAGCTGGGCAAACACAGTCCAAAGGCAGAAGCTTTCAAGTTGTTTCCCAGGCAGATGTTTTTAGGGCTGCTCAAAAGCAAAAGCAGACCCAGAAAAGGTGGCTGTGTGCAGCTCTCCTGCTGCAGTCAGGAAGCCTGAGTGTGGGCTGAGTGAGTAGATGAGACACTGGGAGCTGGGAGGGTTTCATAACGGGGGAAGGGACCAAGCTGGAGACTCAGTCAAACATGGCTTAGATGAGATCATGGAATCATAAAATCATGGACTGGGCTGGGCTGGAAAGGACCTTTCAAGCTCATCCAGTCCAATCCCCTGCAGCCAGCAGGGACAGCTGCAGCCAGAGCAGGTTGCTCCCAGCCCCAACCAACCTGCCCTGCACTGCTGCCAGCCATGGGGCAGCTCCCACCTCTCTGGGCAGCCTGGGCCAGGCTCTCCCCACCCTCACTGCCAAACATTTCTCCCTTTTCTCTACTCTGAATCTACTTCTTTCAGTTCAAACCATCCCCCCTTAGCCTGTCCCAAAAGGCCCTGCTCAAAAGCCTGTCCCCAGCTTGCTGCTCAGCCTCTCCCTGTAAGTGCTGAAAGGCTGCAGTTCAGGTGAGCACTAGGGAAATATTTTCTTTATGGTCCTGCTCTTCCCTCCAGTCACCATGTGCTGAGGGGCTGACAGTGAGGTGACATCAGTGGCACAGGACACACAGCAAGCACCCTGCAGGTGGGCACTGGGAAGCATCTAGTACAAGTCAGAGCAGGCAGAGCCTAAGCATTCCCTGCCAGACACAGAATCCCAGAACCCCAGCAGGGTGGGGTGGGAAGGGACCTCTGGAGCTCCCCCAGCCCAAGCCCTGCCCCAGCAGGGCACCCACAGCACAATGCCCAGGAGCACAATGCCCAGGGGGGGTTGGAAGCTCTCCACACAAGGACACTCCACAACCTCTCTGGCCAGCCTGCTCCAGCCCTCCAGCACCCTCACACCAAACAACTTTCTCCTCCTGCTCACATCCAACCTCCTGCCTGCCACTTTGTGCCCCTTGCCCCTTGTGCTGGCCCTGGGCACCACTGAGCAGAGTCTGGCCCCAGCCTCTTGCCCCCCACAGCTCCTTTAGCTCTTGTTCAGCTGCACTCTGGGGCTGCTCTTCTGCAGGCTCAGCTGCCCCAGGGCTGCTGCAGATGCTGGGCTCTCAGTTACCTTCTTTCTCAAACCAACATCTCAGGATATTTCCAGAGCCTCCTCTCTCCTTGTTGGGTTCCTGGCCTAGGAGAACACAACTCCAGAGGAACTTCCATCCCAGTATCTCTCAGTCCCAGGAACACTTTGCAGGCAAGATCTGAGAGAAATATTTAACTGTTTCCAAGAGATTAGAGCTGAAGAGAGAGAGCCATCAGCAAGGCTGGCAGAGCTGAGGGCTCAGAAAGAGAAGGTAGTTTAGAACCAGCTGTGCTCTTTGAAACAGGTAACTGCAGCCCTTTGAAGCAGCTATTTTTGACAGAAGGCAAACCCAAGGACCACCATTGGGAAGCCTGGTGGGAGCCAGAGGAAGGAGGAGGGTTGTGAGGGCACCCACAGAGAGAAGATTATTCACCTTTTCCATTCTTGGATCTGAAAGCCTGCCCCAAAACCCCCTGCTGCACACAGCCCACAGCTCAGCACTCCCTCCCCAGGTGCCTCTGAATCACATCTGCCTCACTGAGTGACACAAGCAATGTGCTGTGGGGGCCAGCCCATGGAGCTGGGAGGGTGGGAGCTGATGTCTTGGGGATCACCAAGGACTGCCAGCTAAGTGCTCATTTCAGAGCCATTCTGCCAGGGGATGAAGAATGAAGGCTCAGGAGCACAGGGAGCTCAGGAGCTGAGCTGCTGACCCTGGGGGCTGATAGAGTTGGGGTTGTGCAGTCTGGAGAGGAGAAGGCTCCCAGGAGACCTTCTTGTGGCCTTCCAGTATCTGCAGGGGGCTACAAGAAAGCTGGGGAGGGACTTTTGAGGGTGTGGGGTAGGGATAGGACTGGGGGGAATGGATCCAAGCTAGAGGAGGGCAGATTTAGAGTAGACATCAGGAAGAAGTTGTTCCCCATGAGGGTGGTGAGACACTGGCACAGGTTGCCCAGGGAGGTGGTGGAAGCCTCATCCCTGTAAGTTTTTAAGGCCAGGCTGGATGTGGCTGTGAGCACCCTGCTCTGGTGTGAGGTGTCTCTGCCCATGGCAGGGGGTTGGCACTGGATGAGCCTTGAGGTCCCTTCCAAGCCTGGCAGTTCTGTAGTTCTGTGCTGAGAGCCCAGACAACCTGCCTGCATCTGCTCCCTCCAGAGCAGAGGCAGTGAGCACTGCAGCCAGGGCCCACACAGCTCTGGGTCTGCCAGAACTGAAATCAGTCAAACCAAGGAGGTTCTGCCTTCTGTGAGGTTGGCTTGGCAGTGGCAGCATCAGCCAGGTCAGTAAGGTTAAAATAAGGGCAAGGTGGCACTCCCTGGCTCCTCTTCAGCTGCTGGCACCCAGCACCCCCAGGCCCTTCTCTGCTGGGCACTTTGCAGCCACTCTGCCCCCAGCCTGGAGCCTTCCTGGGGTTGTTGTGACCCCAGGGCAGGACCCAGCCCTTGGCCTTGTTGAACCTCATCCCATTGGCCTCAGCCATGGATCCAGCCTGGTCAGGGCCCTCTGCAGAGCCTCCTGCCCTGCAGCAGATCAACTCTGCCACCCAATTTAGTGCCATCTGCAACCTGCCTGAGGCTGCCTCCATGCCCCCACCCAGAGCATTGCTGCAGACATCAAAGAGACCTGGCCCCAGCACTGAGCCCTGGGGTAAGGCTCAGACACTGAACAAGATATGAGAGGCTCAGCTCAGCTCCAGAGGGGTCCAGATGCTGTCCTCTAGATCTACTTCAGCACCAGGGAAGGCAAAGTCACTCATCCTGCACATGGGAAAGTTTGCTCTGGTTAGCTTGGCAGCTCCCCAGCATGGAAGAGAGCCCAAGTGGTGGGAACAATGTGTACCAGATGGACACTCAGCAGCCAGCAGGAACCCTCCTGCTGAATGGCTGCAGGGAGATTTTGCTGTCATCCTGCAGCAGAAGTGGGGCTGGCTTCCAGGCCACATGCTGAGCTCATCACTGGGGGATTTTTGGGATCACTTAGATCTGTAGGGCTTTAAGGCCTGCACAGAAACCAACAGCCACTGAAGGCAGCCAAAGGCCTCCCAAAGGTTTTATAGCCACAACTGAATAGGCTTGAAAGAGAAAAGTAAGGCTGGGAAGTTGCAGGGCAGTGAAGCTGGGGAGGGGTTTGGAGAGCAGCACAGAAGAGAGGAACCTGGGGTCCTGGTGGCCAGAAGGGTGCCCTTGAGCCAGCAGTGTGCCCTGGTGGCCAAGAAGGCCAAGGGCAACCTGGGGTGGATGAGAAGGGCTGTGGTGAGTAGGTCAAAGAGGTTCACCTCCCACTCCACTCTGTACTGCTGAGGACACCTCTGGAATATTGTGTCCAGTTCTGGGCCCCTCAGGTCAAGAAGGACCTCAGGGAACTGCTTGAGAGAGTCCATCCCAGAGGCACAGAGCTGCTGCAGGCAGTGGAACATCTCCTGGGAGGCCAGGCTGAGGGAGCTGGGAGCAGAGGAGCCTGAGGGCTGCCCTCAGTGCTGGGGATAAAGATGTGCAGGGCTGGAGCCAGGCTCTGCTCAGGGATGTCCAGGGACAGGCCAAGGGACACTGGGGG
This sequence comes from Indicator indicator, assembly GCF_027791375.1. NCBI lineage: Eukaryota > Metazoa > Chordata > Aves > Piciformes > Indicatoridae > Indicator > Indicator indicator. The sequence continues at coordinate 18,298,028 of NC_072031.1, read as the reverse complement.
TAAGCTGGAGCAGAGGAGGTGCCAGGGAAACAGAAGGGAAAACTTTGTCCCTGTGAGGGTGCTGGAGGCCTGGAGCAGGCTGCCCAGAGAGGTTGTGGAGTCTCCTGTGGAGACTTTCCAAATCCCCCTGGATGTGTTTCTGTGTGACCTGCCCTGGGTGCCCCTGCCCTGGCACCTCCAGAGGTCCCTTCCAGCCCCTACCGTGATTCTGTGAGAGGCTGAGGGACCTGAGGTTCTTTAGCCTGAAGAAGAGGAGGCTGAGGGGAGACCTCATTGCTCCCTACAGCGACCTGGAAGGAGGTTGGAGTGAGGCTGGTGCTGGGCTCTCCTCCCAAATAACTAACAACAGGACAAGAGGTAATGCCCTCAAGCTGTGCAGGGGAGGGTTAGGTTGGAGATGAGGCAAAAGTGCTGCAAGAGTGGTCAGGGGTTGGAAGAGGCTGCCCAGGGAGGAGGTGGAGTCCCTATCCCTGGAAGTGTTCAAGATATGTGTGGCCATGGCACTCGGGGACATGGTGGGGTTGGGTTGGTGGCTGGACTGGATGTGCTTGGAGGCCATTTCCAACCTCCATGATTCCAGGATTCTAGGACTCTGTAGGCTGCTGGTGGCCTGAACTGATAAGCTTGGAGAGGCAGAGCCCCAGGTACTGCCTGAGCTCCAGGCCACCCACGTCACTGAGCACTTCCAGGAAAGCCAGCCAGCAGCTCCTGGAGAGAGCAGGGTCAGGAAGCCAGCAGGTGAGGGGACATGCTGCAAAGACCTGCCCCCAGCATGTGTGAGCTGAGTGAGAGAGAGAGGGGCTGAGCTGAGCTGCTGAAGGAGGAAGGGACTCTGACAAGGCTCAGCCACACCTTGAGCACAGAGAGTGTCCATCTGCCAAAGACACTGGGCAGATGGAAGCCCTCCCAGAGCCACCTGTGCAAACAGCAACTCAGCCAAAAGCCACTTCCCTGCAGACTCGTTAAGAAATCAGAGTGCTGAGAGCTGGACACTTAGAACAGTGCCACAGGGAGGGCACTGGAGAGCTGCAGCTCCTCCAGCTGAAGTACCTCTGAAGGAAAAAGGCTCAGAACTAAGACAGGGAAGTGCTTGGGGTGCATGGCTCACAGACAAGAGCAAGGCTGTGGCAAGGACTGCTGCTGCCTTCTCCTGAGTGCTGCCTGCAGCAAGCCTCAAAACCTGCAACCCTGACACAGGGAAAGAGAACAAAAATGGCAATGACCACGATCCAGAGCCATGCTGGACACTGCATGACACCTTCTGAAAGCACAGCAGGGACAGAATGATCACAGACCTGGGGCTTGGAACAAGGTAAAGATCATTTCTTGTCCTGCAAGAGTGCCCAGGGATTGGAATAGGCTGCCCAGGGAGGTGGTGGAGTAGAGGTTGCAGTGAGTACCTACATGGGGGTCAGAAGAAGGCTTTCCAAGAGATGCTTCATGGACATTAGGTGAAGCCAGCAGTCAGTGTAAATCAAGAGTGTTTCTGGGTGCACAGATACCCACACACAGAGAAGAGCAGCCAGGGGATGCCCAGGTGGGCAAGAAGGGCACCAGCAGCCTGGCCTGGAGCAACAATGGTGCAGCAGGAGCAGGGCAGGGATTGTGCCCCTGGAATGGGCACTGGGAAGGCCAGAGCTCAAATCCTGGGGTCAGTTTTGGGCACCACAGGGTAAGAAGGACATTGAGGGCTAGAGCTGGTCCAGAGAAGGGCAACAAAGCTGGGGAAGGGTCTGGAGAAGAGGGCTGGGGAGGAGCAGCTGAGGGAGCTGGGGGTGTTGAGCCTGGAGAAGAGGAGGCTGAGGGAGACCTCATTGCTCTCTGCAGCTCCCTGAGAGGAGGCTGGAGCCAGCTGGGGCTTGGGCTCTGCTCCCAAGGACAAAGGGACAGAAGAAGAGGAAATGGCCTCAGGTTGCCCCAGGGCAGGTTTAGGTTGGACATGAGAAGAAACTTCTTCAGTGAAAGGGTTCTCAAGCATGGGCACAGGCTGCCCAGGGAGGTGGTGGTGCCTTCCACCTCAGGCCATTCTCTGACCCTCTGATTCCATCCCAGGCTGATGTTACTTACTGCTTTTCTCTCTGCACTCCTCTGCCAGAGGTGTCCCTTGCAGTCTCAGGGCAGAGGGTGGAGTGCAGGCTTTGCTGCTTGGTAGTTCAGATGGGAGCTGCTCACCCAAACTGGAACCAGCCACCAAGTCCATGGAGCAGGCTGTGAGCTGAGGTGGCTGAGAGTGGCAGCCTGCAGCACACAGCTGGGGAATGCACCTGGCTGAAGGGACTCAGGGATTCACAGAATGGGTTGGCTCAGGGGACAGAAGGAGAGGTAATGGCCTGAAATGGGGAGGGTTAGGTTGGAGAGGAGGAAAAATTTCTGTGCTGCAAGAGTGGTCAGGGACTGGAAGAGGCTGCCCAGGGAGGTGGTGGAGTCCCCATCCCTGGAGGTGTTCCAGAACCCTGTGGCCATGGCACTTGGGGCCAGGGTTTGGTGGCCATGGTGGGGTTGGGTTAATGTTGGACTCAATGACATTGGAAGTCTCTTCCAGCCCAAACCATTCTCTGATCCTGTGCTTTGCTGGCAAAATATGAGCCATGGCTCTGAGCCTTAGCTGGGCAGGGAGTGCACAAGCAGCAGCAGCAGCAGCTGTGAGCTGCTTCCAGAGCACTCTGGTCTGGAGGAGGAAACTTTGAGGATTGCCTGCAGAGGAAAAATGCTGTCAGGTGCCAGTCAGTTCTCCTTCCAGACACACTCCTGCCACAGGGAGCCTGCTAAAGGCCCAGGGAGGGAAGAAAGACTCAAAACATTGGAGGTGGCAGCACCAGGAGCAAAAAACCACAGGATGGAGCCTTGGAAAGTTTGGGTTTGTCCCAGTTTGCTCTTTCCTTTTGCTGTGATTTTGCTCTGCCATTGCTCTGCTAACCAGGAGGATTCTTTTGTGTTTCTCTTCCCCCAGTTATTTATTGGCACCTTGCTGTTCACCATCCTGCTCTTCCTCCTGCCCACAACTGCACTCTGTTATGGTGGTCTCAGGTTGATGCTTGGACTCAATGATCATAGAAATGTTTGGAAGGGACCTCCAAAGGTCATCCAGTCCAACCACCTGCAGTCAGCAGGGACATCCTCCCCTAGATCAGGTTGCTCAGAACCTTGGTGAGCCTCACCTTGATGGGGCACAAGGGATGGGGCCTCAACTATCTCCCCTGGGCAACCTGTTGCAGTGTTCCAGCAGCCTCCTGGTGCAGAACTTGTTCCTCACATCCAACCCAAATCTGCTCTGCTCTCATTCCAAACTATTGCCTCTCATCCTGTCCCTGCAGGCCTTTGGGAACAGTCCCTCTGCAACCTTCTTTTAGCCCCCCTCAGATACTGGAAGGCTGCTCTAAGGTCTCCCTGGAGCCTTCCCTTCTCCAGGCTGAACACCCCCAGCTCCCTCAGCCTGTCCTCATAGCAGAGATGATCTTGGATGTGTTTTCCAGCTGAAACAATTCCATGATCCCATGGTCCTATGATTAGAGACAGAGCAAGGGAAATGTGAGCTCTTGCCAAGCCAGACAGCAGAAGCTGGAAAACTAAAACTGCTGATGGAATTCTCTGATCAGAATAAAACCCCCTCCCACCCAAGAAGCTGGAGGAAGAGCAAAGGGGAAGGAACTCAAGGAAAGATCCAGCTCCTGTCCCAGCAATGAAAGGCAAGTGGGCAGAGAAAGGATGAGGCTGTGCAGCTGCAGGCCAGCACTCAGCACTCCCAAAACAGAGCTGACTTCAGGTCAGTGCCTGCTCTGCAGCCTCTGACCTCCTTTCCAGCACCAAACAGACACCAGTGGGGAGCAGTGCACCTCAAAGGAACCACCCAAGAAGCAGGGTGAAGTGAGCCAGCCTGGTTCTTACTGCATGTGTGCTGATGGGGAGGGATCTGAGTGAGCCAGGGGAGCTCTGCTGGAGCAAACCACCGGGCACAGCATAATTTTCCTGCACAGCAGAGCTCTGAGGCAGGCTTTCAGGGCTTTGTGTCCTGCCACCCTTGTTTTTCCCCCCTCAAAGGCTTTTTCACAAGCACAGCTGTTCTGCTTATCACACTGGACTGTGCAGCACCTTATCAGACTCTTTGACTTGGCAGCTCTTGATCAGATCCAACCCAGCTGACAGATGGTTTTTTTTCCTGTCTCCCACATCCCACACAGCAGCAATTTGAGGACACTTCCTCTCAGAGAATCATGGAATCATTTAAGGCTGGAAAAGCCTTGAAGGTCATTGAGTCCAGCCCTTACCCCAGCATTACCAGGGCACAACTGAGCCATGGCTACACAGCTCTGAAACCCCCCCAGGGATGGGGACTCCACCACCTCCCTGGGCAGCCTGGGCCAGGCCTTGACAACCATTTTGGGGAAGAAATTTTTCCTCATGCCCAACCTGAACCTCCCCTGGGGGCAACTCGAGGCTGTTTCCACTTGTCCTGTTGTTTGCTCCTTGGGAGCAGAGCCCAAGCCCCAGCTGGCTCCAGCCTCCTCTCAGGGAGCTGCAGAGAGCAATGAGGTCTCCCTCAGCCTCCTCTTCTCCAGGCTCAACACCCCCAGCTCCCTCAGCTGCTCCTCCCCAGCCCTCTTCTCCAGACCCTTCCCCAGCTCTCTTGCCCTTCTCTGGACCTGCTCCAGCCCTCAATGTCCTTCTTGGAGTGAGGGGAAGAATTCACTCCAGAATAGAAGTATTCTGGCTTGGTGACCACTCCACCTGCCTCTGCAGAGCCCTGGCCAAGCCATAACTGTAAACTCAGGAGCTGAAGCAGCCCTCTGGTAAACATCTAACTGCTATTCACTGCACCTGCAAAGCAGAGCTCTGCTCCTCTTGAGCAGCCCCTGCAGGCTTGCTTGGAAGATTTGCCTGTTCTTGAGCAGACCTCATCTGCAGACAGGACTCCCCCTGAACCCACTGTGTGGAAGGCATTGCCTCCTTACAGCTACCCCCACACCAAGGGCTGCTCAGCAGCCACAGCAGGTGGAAGGGGAGCAGCCTGGAGCAGACTTACATCAGCCATAGGGATGAGGGTGTCAGCAAGGTGCCCAATTCTGTTCTTTCTGTAGAGCCAGGACATCAGCAGCAGCCCCAGAGCCACATCCAGCAGCAGGGACACAAAGATGTTGGCTTTCCTGCATGCAGCACAAAGAGAAGTAGGGTTAGAGGACAAGGAAGGGCAGTGACAGGGCCTCAGTGACCACCATCAGCTTCACTGGCATGAGAGAGAATGGTTTGGGTTGGATCATCCAGTGCCAACCCCTGCCATGGGCAGGGACACCTCCCACCAGCCCAGGCTGCTCAGGGCCTCATCCAGCCTGGCCTTCAACACCTCCAGGGAGGGCACAGCCACAGCCTCCCTGGGCAACCTGTGCCAGTCTCTCCCCACCCTCACTCCAAGCAATTTCTTCCTCCTCTCCACTCTCCCTCTCCCCTCTCCCAGCTCAAAGCCATTGTCCCTCATCCTGCCACTCCCAGCCCTTCTCCAAAGTCCCTCCCCAGCTCTCCTGGAGCCTCTTCAGGTACTGGAAGGTTGCTCTGAGGTCTCCCTGCAGCCTTCTCTTCTCCAGGCTGCACAGCCCCAACTCTCCCAGCCTGTCCCCACAGGGGAGCTTCTCCAGCCTCTGATCATCTTCATGACCTCCTCTGTCCCTCTCCAGCAGCTCCAGGTCCTTCTTGTGCTGGGGGACCCAGAGCTGGAGGCAGTGCTGCAGGTGGGGGTCTCACACCACATCCCAGGGACACCAGGACACTGCTGCAGGGCTCAGGGTGTGCAGATCTTGTGACTGCCCCTGGTGTGCTGCTCCTCCTGTGGCCAGACCTGGAGCCACTCTGAGCCTCCCACACCACAAAAGCTTTTTTCAGTAAAGGAGCCAAGACTGGGATTGAAGCTCCAAAGAGGAATGGCAGGCAAGTCTGTATGGACACAGGGGAGAATTTGCCAAAGCCACCAGCACTCAGAGTACCTACATGGAGATCAGAAAAAGGCTTTCCAAGAGAGAGAGATGCTTCATGGACATTAGGTAAAGCCAGCAGTCAGTCTGGCTGCACACACACACAGAGAGAACAGAAGCCAGGGAGTGCCCAGGTGGGCAAGAAGGGCAGCAGCAGCCTGGCCTGGAGCAGCAATGGGGTGGCAGCAGGAGCAGGGCAGGGGTTGTCCTCCTGTAGTCAGCACTGGGGAGGCCACACCTTGAATTCTGGGGTCAGTCCTGGGCCCCTCACTCCAAGAAGGACATTGAGGGCTGGAGCAGGTCCAGAGAAGGGCAAGAGAGCTGGGGAAGGGTCTGGAGAAGAGGGCTGGGGAGGAGCAGCTGAGGGAGCTGGGGGTGTTGAGCCTGGAGAAGAGGAGGCTGAGGGAGACCTCATTGCTCTCTGCAGCTCCCTGAGAGGAGGCTGGAGCCAGCTGGGGCTTGGGCTCTGCTCCCTAGGCTCAGGGGATAGAAGGAGAGGCAATGGCCTGAAAGTGTGCCAGGGGAGGGTTAGGTTGGAGAGGAGGCAAAATGTCTTTGCTGCAAGAGTGGTCAGGGACTGGAAGAGGCTGCCCAGGGAGGTGGTGGAGTCCCCATGCCTGGAGGTGTTCCAGAACCCTGTGGCCATGGCCCTTGGTGGCAGTGGTGGGGTTGGGTTGGTGGCTGGGCTGGATGCTCTGGGAGGGCTTTGCCAACCCAAACCATTCTGTGATTCTCCACCCAGAAGCCTGATGAAGTTCCCCCTTGCTGCCAGAGTTCATGAATGAAACTCTATGAGGTGAGTTGTGTGGGAAATGAGATTAAAGAGCCACAGGGACTTTAGGCCTTCAGATCTGCTCCTGTTTGAAGTGTTCCTGACAGACTGCTCCTGATCAGAGAACCCCAGAGCCCAGGCCTGCTGGTGCAGTGGCTGTCGGGCATTCAGTATCTGTCTCAGATCTCTTCTTCTCCCTGTTCTGCAGGTTTGCTTTTCCTCCTACACTGCCTTTGGGACTGCTGCTGGAGTGTCTGGTACTGCAGGAGAGAAGAGTGGGTGAAAGAGGAGAACATCTAAACCCTTCTGCTCTGCTGGAAGGTCCTAGGTGATACTGCTCTAGCAGGGGGTTGGGCTAGATGATCCCAGGAGCCTAGAATGGTTTAGGTTGGAAGGGACCTTAAAGTTCATCCAGTGCCAACCCCCTGCCATGGGATGGGACATCTCTCACCAGCCCAGATTGCTCAAGGCCTGATCTAACCTGGCCTGGACCTTCAGATCTCCCTTTCCACCCCCATTCTATAAAAATTCCCTGAGAGGAAACAGGAGAAACCTGCCCCAGAGTTCAGTTTGTCTCTCTCCAGGTGACTCTGCCTTGCATGGAAGTGGGAGGAAAAGGCTTCTGAGACTCTCCAGGTCTACTTTTATTTCATCAGGAGAACGTCCTCCAAGTTCTTGCACACTTCTCTTGAACAGCACCCAAGCACCACCTCTAGAACCCCCTCAAGCCTGGCTTTGTTTCCTTCTGCTTTGTTCCCTTCTCTTTCCAGTGGTACCCTCTGATAAGACTGGTAGCTATGGGCACAAACTGGCACCCAGGAGGCTCCACCTCAACAGGAGGAGAGACGTCTTTGGTGTGAGGGTGCTGGAGGCCTCCCAACATTTTATCCCATTTAAGTTCTGATTAAAAGGTTAAATTCATCAAAAATTCCACACCAGTCTCTCATCTGAGGAGAGGCTGAGGGAGCTGGGGCTGGGCAGCCTGGAGAAGAGGAGGCTGAGGAGGGTCTGATCAATGCTTACAAATATCTCAGGGGTGTCAGCAGGCTGGGGCCAGACTCTTCTCAGTGCTCCCCAGGGACAGGACAGGAGGCAGTGAGTACAAACCTGACCCTAGGAAGTTCCATCTAAACATGAGGAGGAACTTCTGTGCTGTGAGGGTGGCAGAGCCCTGGAGCAGGCTGCCCAGAGAGGTTGTGGAGTCTCCTTCTCTGGAGACCTTCCAACCCCACCTGGATGTGTCCTGCCCTGGGTGCCCTGCTTTAGCAGGGGGGTTGGACTGGGTGATGTCTGGAGGTCCCTTCCCACCCCTCCCATGCTGGGATCCTGGGATTGTGTGAGAGTGCCACTGAGCACTGATGGCAGCTTCTGGTTAACAGCAGCAGACACGAAAGCAATGAGCTTGAGGGAGCAGTGAGAGCAAAGCAAGGCAGCCATGGCTGCAGCACAACCTTTCTGGGGGCAATGAAGAATCACAGGATGGGTTGGGTTGGAAGGGACCTTAAAGACCATCCAGTTCCAAGCCCCAGGGGATATTCCTCTCACCCTTGCCAGGCTATGGAAAGAGGCATTATAATGCTGAGACACTGGCACAGGTTGCCCAGGGAGGCTGTTCCCCCACCTCCACCTTCCAGCTTAGAGGGCTGGGTATCCCGTGAACAAATAGTTCTACTACTAAAGACTGAGGAAAAGAAAGTATTGAGTACCTCAGCCTTCTCCTCATTGTTGACCACTATGTTCCCCCCTGCATCCAATGAAAGATGGAGACTCTCCTGAGTCTTCCTTTTGTTGCTAAAGTATTTGTAGAAGCATTTTTTCTATTGTCTTTAACAACTGAAGCCAGATTAATTTCTAGATGGCCTTTGGTCCTTCTGATTTTCTCCCTGCACAGCCTCACAACTTTACAGTCCTGAGTGCCCTGCCCCTTCTTTCAAGTATCATAAACTCTGTTTAACCTGAGTTGAACCCAAACCTGGGGGTTTCATCCAGGCTGGACTTCTTCCCCACCAATTCTTCTTTCAGCACATAGGGACTACCTGTTCCTGCACCTTTAGGGCTTCCTTCTTGAACAGTGTCCAGCCTTCAGGAACTCCTTGGCTCACAAGAAAGCTGGGGAGGGACTTTTTGGGTGTCAGGTGGTGATAGTTCTAGGGGGAATAGAACAAAGCTGGAAGTGGGGAGATTCAGACTGGACATGAGGAAGAAGTTCTTCCCCATGAGAGTGGTGAGAGCCTGGAATGGGTTGCCCAGGGAGGTGGTTGAGGTCCCATCCCTGGAGGTGTTTAAGGCCAGGCTGGGTGAGGCTGTGGCCAGCCTGCTGTAGTGTGAGGTGTCCCTGCCCATGGCAGGGGGGTTGGAACTGGATGTTCCTTGTGGTCCCTTCCAACCCTGACTGATTCTATGGTTCTATGATTCCACATCTCAGAGGATCCTCTCAATCAGTCTCTGAAACAGGTTGAAGACTGCCCACTGGAAGTTGAAAGCAGCAGTTCTGCTGACCTCCCTTTGCACTTCTCCAACAATCAAGCATTCTGGAATTCCCTGATCATTGTGCCCAAGATGACCCCCAAGCCTTACATCACCCACAAGTCCTTCTCTGTTCACAAACAACAGGGCTTCTTCCCTAGTTGGCTCCTTCACCAGCTGTGCCACACAGGCATCCCACACCATGGGAACCACACACCTTAGGAACCTCCAGGACTGCTCCCTTTCTCCTGTGTTGCATTTCCAGCACACACCAAGGCCACTGAAGTCACACATAACAACAAGGGCCATCAAACCTGAGACCTCTCTCAGGTGTCTATAGAATATTTTGTTTCTTCATCCCAGTTGGGCAGTTCTGTAACAGCCTTCCCCCAGGATACTTGTGGTGTTTGCCTCTCCCTGGAGGTGTTGAAGGCCAGGCTGGATGAGGCCTTGGGCAGCCTGGGCTGGTGGGAGGTGTCCCTGCCCATGGCAGGGGGTTGGAGCTGGATGATCTTGAGGGTCCCTTCCAACTCAAACCATCCTTTGAATCTATGAATGACCTGGCAAGGCCCAGCCTCAAGACAGCACTTCCCAAGTCACCTGTGGAGCAGGGTGAAGTCCTGCTGGGGCTGGAATTGGATGATCTTGCAGGTCCCTTCCAACTCAAACCATCCTATGAATCTATGAATGACCTGGCAAGGCCCAGCCTCAGGACAGCCCTTCAAGTCACCCGTGAAGCAGGGTGAAGTGCTACTGGGGCTGGAACTGGGTGGTCTTGATGGTCCCTTCCAACCCACACTATTTTGTGAATGTAAGAATATGAAGAGTGCAAAGATCTGCAAACAAGCAGGCAGCAGAGCAAGGAAGACAAGAGGGCATGGGGCTGTGGAGGAGCCTGTGGTGCTGTGCAGACACAGGAGCACAGAACCACAGAATGGCAGGGGTTGGAAGGGACCTCTGGAGGTCATCCAGTCCAACCCCTCTGCCAAGGCAGCTTCACCTAGAGAAGGTACACAGGAATGTGTCCAGGCAGGTTTTGAAGGCCTCCAGAGATGGAGACTCCACCACCTCTCTGGGCAGCCTGCTCCAGGGCTCCATCAACCTTCAGTTACAGAAGTTCCTCCTTATGTTCAGATGGAACCTCCTATGTTCCAAGGCTGTGCCCATTACCCTTTGTCCTGCCACTGGGCACCACTGAACAAAGCCTGGTCCCCTCCTCCTGTCACCCACCCTTGGAGTATAGATCAGCATTAATGAGATCCCCCTGGGTCTCTTCTCCAGGCTAAAGAGCCCAAATGCTCTCAGCCTGTCCTCATACCATGGTTTGGGTTGCTCAGAGGAGACAGGGCAGGAGTAAAGCTGTGTGTGACCCTGTCTGCACTTCATACCTCATTAGCTGAGGCTGGTTTTGAGCCTTCTTGTTGCTGCTGATGACCTGGAGGTGCTGCAGGCGATGTCCCAGCTGCTCACAGGTTGAGAGCTTGCTCCAGAAGAAACACAAAGGCCAAAACTTCAGCACCCTGCAGAAAGCACAGAATCAGAGAAGGCTTTGGGTCAGAAAGGACCTCTGAACCTCATCCAGGTCGAGCCTCCTGCACTGAGCAGGGACAGCTGCAGCCAGAGCAGGTTGCTCCCAGCCCCAACCAACCTGCCCTGCACTGCTGCCAGCCATGGGGCAGCTCCCACCTCTCTGGGCAGCCTGGGCCAGGCTCTCCCCACCCTCACTGCCAAACATTTCTCCTTCTCTCCACTCTCAATCTCCCTCTTTCACTTCCAGCCATCCCCCCTTGGCCTGTCACAACAAACCCTGCTCCGAAGTCTGTCCCCAGCTTCCTTCTGTCCCCTTGAAGCACTGCAAGGCCACCAGAAGGTCTCCCTGGAGCCTTCTCCTCTCCAGGCTGAACAACCCCAACTCTCCCAGCCTGGCCTCCCAGCAGAGGGCTTCCACCCTGCCAGCACTGCTGTGGCCTCCTCTGGCCCTGCTCCCACAGCTCCCTGTCTGTGCTGAGGACTCCAGAGCTGCCCCAGCACTGCAGGGGAGGTCTCAGCAGGCACAGCAGAGGGGCAGAATCCCCTCCCTGCCCCTGCTGCCCACACTGCTGGGGCTCAGCCCAGGACAGGCTGGGGCTGGACTGGCAGTGCTCAGTGCTGGGGAATGTTCAGCTTTGCACATCCCCAGCACCCCCAAGTCCTTCTCCATGGGCAGCAGCATGGCTATGTCCCTTTCTCCTTCTGCCATGCATGCAGAGCATCCTGTGTACAGTCAAGGCTGTGCAAGCAGAGATGGTGTTGAGATGGGACCACCAAAGACCTCCCTCACAGGTGAGCAGATCTAAGACAGCCTTTCAGACCAAGCCATCCAAAGCAGACAACCCAACCTCCCATTTGCATTCCACACAACCACCAGCCTTGATTTTCCAAGGGAGGTAGAAGGCAATCCTGATTCCAGCTGGTCCTGATTCCTCCTAGTCCTGTTTCCTCCTGGTCCTGATTCCACCTGGTCTTAATTCCACCTGGTCCTGATTCCAACTGGTCTTTATTCCACCTGGTCCTGATTCCAACTGGTCTTTATTCCACCTGGTCCTGATTCCAGCTGGTCATGATTCCTCCTGGTCCTGATTTCTCCTGGTCCTGATTCCAGCTGGTCCTGATTCCAACTGGTCCTGACTGCACCCAAAGCTTTGGGATTGCATCCTGTGCTGAGTCTCCAGGAGACTGGACTCAAGACACCAGTGTGCTCAGCACAGCAACACAGCTGTGTTCACAGGTCCCAGTACCACCAGTTGGAGACTAGAATCTACTGGGAGTTTGTGAGAGACATCTTCCTGCAGTTCCTGTCCCTGTTCTCCCTCTTTCTTAAGAGAAGGCTGAGGGAGACCTCATTGCTCTCTGCAGCTCCCTGAGAGGAGGCTGGAGCCAGCTGGGGCTTGGGCTCTGCTCCCTAGGCTCAGGGGACAGAAAGAGAGGCAATGGCCTGAAAGTGTGCCAGGGGAGGGTTAGGTTGGAGAGGAGGAAAAATGTTTTTGCTGAAAGAGTGGTCAGGGACTGGAAGAGGCTGCCCAGGGAGGTGGTGGAGTCCCCATGCCTGGAGGTGTTCCAGAACCCTGTGGCCATGGCCCTTGGGGCCAGGGTTTGGTGGCCATGGTGGGGTTGGGTTGATGTTGGACTGGATGCTCTGGGAGGGTTTTGCCAACCCAAACAATTCCATGACTCTTTATTACTTCCAAATTCCTTTCTCAAGGTCTTCACCACTACCTTCTGCCCTGCCAAGGGTGCTCAGCATCACCTGGGGCACACTCAGCAGTTAACCAGCTCTCCAAAGTCACATTAGGCTTGTAGGGGAGGAAATATTCACACAGTTTGTTCTCTGTGACTCAGAGGAAAAGTACTAAATGATGCTCAGTTATTCTGGGGACTTACTTGCATCACCACCCCAGCTCCAAAGAAAGGCACAGCAGTGACTGCTGTGGTCTCAAGGGACACAGAGGGACGCAGGCTGCTCAGAGAATGCACAGCAACACCAAGCAGCACTGCTGCTGTGGGCAACAAATCCTGCTGTGGGCATCCTCTCAGAGAGCCCAGAATGGGTTGTGTGTGAGGTACCTGAAAGCTCATCCAGTTCCAAGCCCTTCCATGGGCAGGGACACCTCCCACCAGCCCAGGCTGCTCAGGGCCTCATCCAGCCTGGCCTGCAACACCTCCAGGGAGGGCACAGCCACAGCCTCCCTGGGCAACCTGTGCCAGTCTCTGCCCACCCTCACTCCAAGCAATTTCTTCCTCCTCTCCACTCTCCCTCTCCCCTCTCCCAGCTCCAAGCCATTGTCCCTCATCCTGCCACTCCCAGCCCTTCTCCAAAGTCCCTCCCCAGCTCTCCTGGAGCCCCTTCAGGTACTGGAAGGCTGCTCTAAGGTCTCCCTGGAGCCTTCTCTTCTCCAGGCTGAACAACCTCAGCCTGTCCCAGCCTGTCTCCAGCCCTCTAAGGAATGCTTGTTCCAAGTCCTTCTCTGTGTGGTTGCTGTGCCCATCCTTCCCCCACCCTCCTCAGCCCTCTCAACCACCCCTGATGCCAGCTTTGTCTGGTTAAATCCAGGGTGCTGGCATCGTCCCCTCCCCACTGCCACTGGGTTTGAAGCCCAGGCAGTGCTCTGTGAATCATCCTTCACTGCAGGCCTCCCAGTTAGTCACTCAGCTCTTGGTTACAGCCTCCCACCTTGGAGACCAATGCACAGCCTGTTCCTCAGCTGACTTGTCAGCAGGTGAGATCCAAAGTGGCAGAGGGAAGAGCTGTGTGCAGGGGAGGGGGGCATGGGGGTGGCCAGGCTGGGTCCCCATGGCAGAGCTGTCCTGGTTCCCCAGCTTCACCCAGGCACAAGTGCAGATGACTTTTCTCTTCCAATTACAGCCCAGCCCAGTGCTTACAGAGTTATATTGTGGCAACCTTGTGCTAGAGCAGAGAATTGCACTTGAAAGGCAGAGGGGGGAGGGTGGAGATAGGCTCCACCTGTGTCCTTCTGTGCAGATGGCTGAAGGTGACAAATTCCTGGTGGAAGCAGCAGCTGCCAGAACACCTCAGTTCAAGCAGAACTGAGGAGAAGAACTGTTGGCTTCTGGAGCCCTGTGCTCAACACTTACTGTGCTGCTGATCTCCCCATCCTCACCCAGCAAGGGAATCACAGAATGGGAGGGGTTGGAAGGGACCTCTGCATATCATCCAGTCCAGGGTCCCTGCTAAAGCAGGGCACCCGGGGCAGGTCACACAGGAACACATCCCAGGGGGTTTGGAAGCTCTCCACACAAGGACACTCCACAACCACTCTGGGCAGCCTGCTCCAGCCCTCCAGCACCCTCACAACAAACAACTTTCTCCTCCTGTTGAGGTGAGACCTCGTGGTGCCCAGCTCATACTCGTTGTTCCTTGTCCTATTACTGGGCACCACAAAGAAGGGCCTGGCCCCTTCTTCTTGCCCCCCACCCCTCAGATATTTAGAGATGTTGATAAGTTACCTCTCAGCCTTCTTTCCTCCAGCCTAAACAGCCCCAGGTCTCTCAGCCTTTCTTTACAGGAGAGATGTTAGAATTATAGAATCAGTCAGGGTTGGAAGGGACCACAAGGATCATCCAGTTCCAACTCCCCTGCCATGGGCAGGGACACCTCACACTGGATCAGGCTGGCCAGAGCCTCATCCAGCCTGGCCTTAAACAGCTTTCTTGTAGTGCCCTGCAGATACTTAAAGGCCACAACAAGGTCACCTCAGAGCCTTCTCCTCTCCAGACTGAACAGCCCCAACTCTCTCAGTCTCTCCTCAGAGCAGAGCAGTTCCAGCCCTCTGCTCATCCTTGTGGCCCTTCTCTGGACACCTTCCAGCATGTCCATAGCCCTCTTGTAATAGAGGCTCCAGACTGGATGCAGTACTCCAGGTGTGGTCTCAGCAGAGTGGAGCAGAGGGGCAGAATCCCCTCCCTGGCCCTGCTGGCCACACTTCTGCTGCAGCCCAGGCTCTGCTTGGCTCTCTGGGCTTCAAGTGCTCACTGCTGGCTCCTGGGGAGCTTCTCCTCCACCAGCACCCCCAAGTCCCTTTCTTCAGGGCTCCTCTCCAGCCAGTCCCTGCCCAACCTGTATCAGTGCTTGGGATTGCCCTGACCCAGCTGCACGACCTTGCCCTTGGTCTTGTTGAACCCTCCTGAGGCTGGCTTGTGCCCAGCTCTGCAGCCTGTCAAGGTCCCTTCATCATCCTCAGGGACCACGGTTCTTGCAAACAGACCATTATTAATGGGAGCTCACAATTAAACCATCCTGATGTCTCCAGCAGCCCCCCATGGTCCTTCGGCGCAAAGGGAAACGCTGCGGCCAAGTCCCTACGGAGAGCGCCCTGCAGTGGCGGAGCTGTACCACAAGGTGGCGCTGCAGAACGCCCTGGAGCCGAGACGGTCAGGACCTGAGCGCCAGGCGGAGCTTGGCTGCAGCTCTGCGCTCACTGCCCGCGGTCCCTACCGCTGCTGGGCTGCGTCCGCGGCGCTCACACACAGCTCCCACGCAGCTCTCACGGGACACCACTCGGCTCTTCCTTTAGCTTTTCATAGCTGACTGTCCCTAAACATCAAACCCAGCCCCAGCCTGTCCTGGGCTCATCTCCAGCAGTGTGGGCAGCAGGGGCAGGGAGGGGATTCTGCCCCTCTGCTGTGCCTGCCGAGACTCCCCCTGCAGTGCTGGGGCAGCTCTGGAGTCCTCAGTACAGACAGGGACCTGTGGGAGCAGGGCCAGAGGAGGCCACAGCAGTGCTGGCAGGGTGAAAGCCCTCTGCTGGGAGGCCAGGCTGGGAGAGTTGGGGTTGTGCAGCCTGGAGAGAAGGCTCCAGGGAGACCTTCTGGTGGCCTTGCAGTGCTTCAAGGGGACAGAAGAAAGCTGGGGACAGAGTTTTTCTCAGGGCCTGTTGGGACAGGCCAAGGGGGGATGGTTGGAAGTGAAAGAGGGAGATTGAGAGTGGAGAGAAGGGAGAAATGTTTGGCAGTGAGGGTGGGGAGAGCCTGGCCCAGGCTGCCCAGAGAGGTGGGAGCTGCCCCATGGCTGGCAGCAGTGCAGGGCAGGTTGGTTGGGGCTGTGAACAGCCTGCTCTGGTAGCACATGTCCCTGCTCAGTGCTGGGAGGTTGGTTGGCTTCCAACCCAAAACAGTCCATAATTGTATGAGACCACAAAAACCCCAGAAAGACAAAGGGCAGTGGGTGTAACTTGAGGCATAGGAAGTTCCATGGAAACATGAGGAAGTTTTTCACTGGGACGGTGCTGGAGCCCTGGAGCAGGCTTGCCCAGGGGGGTTGTGGAGTCTCCTTCTCCGGGGATATTCAAAACTCACCTGGATGTGTTCCCGGGTGATCTGCTATAGGTGCCCCTGCTCTGGCAGGGGCGTTGGACTGGATGATCTCCAGAGGTCCCTTCCAACCCCTAACATTCTGTGATTCAGTACCTAGAGCAGGTTGCTCAGGACCCCATCAAGTTTCCCCTTGAATGTCTCATAAACCCATCCCAATGCCTCACCACCCTCATTGTGGACATCCTCGTGATGTCCAACCTAAATCTCACCTGCTCCAGTTTCAAACCATTGCCTCTCATCCTATCCCCACAGGCCCTTCTAAACAGTCCCTCCCCAGCTCTCCTGTAGATCCCCTTCAGATACTGAAATGCTCTAAGACTGTCTCCATAGGGGAGGTGCTACAGCCCTCTGATCATCTTCATGGCCTCCTCTGGACTTGCTCCAGCAGGTCCAGGTGTCTCTTGTGTTGGGAGTGCTAGAAACAGCACTCCAGGTGAGGTCTCACCAGAGCAGTTCCAGTCCCCTCAGCATCTTCATAGCCCTTTTCTCTACCCTCTCCAGCAAGTCCCTGCCCTTCTTGAGCTGGGGAGCCCAGAACTGAATAGAGTATTTGGACACAGTGTTCCATATGTGTTCTCACAAGGGCAGAGCAGAGAGGGTGGAGAACCTCCCTCGACCTGCTGGCCACACTCTTCTTGATATATCCACCAGAACCATTTTGTACTGAGTGCATTTCTCCCTGGGGCTGAGCAGGAACCTTGCAAGAGGTAGATCTGCACCCAAAACACACAAGCTGGCTGATGCTGCAGCAACCTACCTGCTCCTGCAGATCCAGGAGACAAGGGAGAGCAGGAAGGTGAGCAGCATGCAGGCAGGCACAGAGGCCTGCTTCAGCAGCTCCACGATGATGCTGGCTTCCACCCCATCCGACTGCCAGTGGGTCAGCTTGATGGGGCCCTCATCATACCTGTCTGTCATGAACAGCACCTTGCTCTTTGCAACTGTGTCAAAGATAGCAGCCAGCTTTGAGGCATCAGCTGTCCCTTGCTCAGCAGAGGCAGCTGTGTGCAGAGGGGGATGCAGGTGGCACAGCATCACTTGGCGCTGCTCGTAGTATACCAAGATGATTTCCTCCTCCTTAGGCTGGCTGCAGTGTTTCTGAAGGGCAGAACAGCTCCAGAATTTGCTGTCTCCCTCTTTGCTTATCTGGATCCACAGCTCGTGGGAGAATAACGTCCCAAGGTCTTCTAGGAACTGACTGAGGCTCTCCTCCTTCTCCTGTTTGCTGTTGGTCCATGAGCCGAGCACAGAAACGCTGACCTGAGTTGCTCGTTGGACTTCACTGAGGTACTTCCTCACCTGGACAGGGATAAAAGGGAAGTGGAGCACAGCCAGGACAACAGCAGAGCTCTGCTGGGAGATCCAGTGGCCAATCAAAATGCCACTGTCTGCTGAAGAGCAGCACGATGGGAAGAAGACCTTCAGCACCATGGCAGCGATCCTGGAGGAGCAGGGCACCTGCCAAGAAACAGAGATGGAACCTGAGGATGGAGAAGAGATGCAAGGAGAACCTGAGCTCAGCAAAGCCCCCAGTCAAGTCTAAAACACTAAGTCCAACCAGTTGCACAATGACCTTGGTGATGGCCAACAGACAGACACCCATCAGAGAAGTATCTAAACACTTCTAAATATGATTTAGAAATAGTAGAAATACTTCAAAGAGGCTCCTGACAATCTGCAGCCTTTGAATCATAGAATGGCTTGGGTTGGAAGGGACCTCCAAAGCTCATCCAGTCCAACCTCCCTGCAGTCAGCAGGGACCTCCACTAGATTAGGTTGCCCAGAGCCCTGTTGAGCCTCACCTTGAATACCTCCAGGGATGGTGCCTCAATCACCTCCCTGGGCAACCTGTTCCAGTGTTCCAGCAGCCTCCAAGTAAAGAGGGATGCTGAGCCTGTAGTTCCTCAGCCAAGCCCTTCTCCCAGTCCTGGGGCAGTGTTTCAGGAGAGGCACTGGCCAAGCTGAAGGATCCATCCAGCCTCAGCTCTTGGATCTGACAGTGGATGTGTTTGAGCACTTGCTAGAGAAGGGAGTGCCTCGTAGCACACTGTGATGCCTCTAGGCAAAATTTGCTCCCATTACCAACCATCAAACAGTGCTTTATGCTACACAGCCAGATCATTTCAGAGCCTCCTTTATCAGCCACCAACCCCCAACTGTGTCCTGCAACAAACTCACTGCACAACCTTGGTCAGCTCACTCCTCTCCTCTTGCCTCCTTCCTCTCATGGTAAACAGAGACAACACTTTTGGCAACCTGCTTCAGGGTCCAGCACCATTCAATTGAAGCAGCTCCTCCTCATGTTTCATGGAACTTCCTATGTTCAAGTTTGTGCCCTTTACCCCTTGTCCTGTCACTGGGCACCACTGACAAAAGTCTGGTGCCTTCCTTCTGACACCCACCCTTGAAGTGTTGATCAGCATTGATGAGATCCCCTCTCAGGCTGCTCTTCCTCTCTAGGCTAAACAGCCCCAATGCTCTCAGCCTCTCCCCATCAGAGATATTCCAGTCCCCAAATTGTCTTCATAGTCCTTTGCTGGACCCTCTCCAGCAAGTCCCTGCCCTTCTTGAGCTGGGAACCCCAGAACTGCATACAGTATTTGGACACAGTATTCCCTATGTGACCTCACCAAGGCAGAGCAGAGACGGTGAAGAACCTCCCTCAACCTCCTGGCCTCGACTCTTCTTGCTGCACCCCAGGATCCATCCCTCAGAACCATTTTGTATTGAGTGCCTTTCTCCTAAATTGAAGGTTGGACTCAGTGACCTTGAAGGTCTCTTCCAACCCAACCAATTCTGTTTCCATGACAAGAGAGCAGCCTCAGGCCCCTCAGCACCTTGCCTTCGTTAGCTACAAGCCCCTAAATAAAAGCAGCACCTCTGCTTCATCAGTGCTCTTTATTGCCAAGGTTTTTCTGCGTGCCACTAAGAAGCCCTCCGAGTGGCATTGCAGGACATTAGCCGCAGGAGCTGTGAGGCAGGTGACAATGTCTCTTTAAATAAGGTGGAGGCTCTTAACAGGGCTGTAATTGCAGTAAGGAGGGCGCTGGCGCAGAACAGTCGGCACCCGGCGCCCCTTGTCCTTTCCTGTCCTTCAGAGCTTTGTCAGGGATGTGAAACTCGGCAGGCCCCCGAGGCTGCCTCCTCTGCGAGGACCCAGTCAGTCGGAAAGAGGAGCAGGGAGCTGCTCTGAAACGTGGCGAGAGGTCCCCGGTGGCTTTGCTCCTCTTCTGTGTAAGGCAGGACGATTGCTGGAGCGCATCTCAGCACCTGGTGGCTCACGGCAAGGAGGAGGAGCTGGGGACGGAGCCAGGGCGAGGGAGGGACCTCCTCCCAGCCCCACAGCCCTGCCAAGGCCACCGGCAGGACATGGCAGCTCAGCTCCCAGCCCCACAGCCCTGCCAAGGCCACCGGCAGGACATGGCAGCTCATGGATGAGTGGCAGCCCCTCGAGGCAGCGAGGTGAAGTCTCCCTTCTCCTCCAATGGGAAAAACATCCCAGCTGCTGTCTTTGCAAGGAGTAAAGGCTTTTTGTTTGCTGGGAATTCATTCTCCCTTTGACTACAAAACCACAAAGCAGACCCCAAGACTTCCCCCTCAAAGAGGCTCCTGAGGGCTTTGTTCTCAGTGTGCTGCTGGAGGGCATCGAGCAGCATCCTTTGCTGCCCCATGGACCTTGCAGCCCACAGCAAGATGGGGAGGCCATAGAGTGGCTCTACCTCTCCCTCCTTGAGCAGAGGGTAACTTTGGAGACATGGAGTCTGTGAGGAAGCAGGACCTCAGAGAAACTCAAACAGTGTGTGTTTGTCCAAAGGCTTGCAAAGCTCCAGCAGAAGGGGAAGGGGAAAGATGTGTCAAAAGAAGGGGAGAAAAATAGGAGCTGTGACAGCCTGAGGCTGTGACGGAGCAGGACAGCAGGTATGGGGAAGACCACAGACATGCAGTACAACTGAAAAATGTCACAGAACCACAGAACCCCAGCAGGGTAGGGGTTGGAAGGGACCTCTGCAGATCACCCAGTCTAAGCCCCTGCTCCAGCAGGGCACCCACAGCACAATGCCCAGGAGCACAATGCCCAGGGGGGGTTGGAAGCTCTCCACACAAGGACACTCCACAACCTCTCTGGCCAGCCTGCTCCAGCCCTCCAGCACCCTCACACCAAACAACTTTCTCCTCCTGCTCACATCCAACCTCCTGCCTGACACTTTGTGCCCCTTGCCCCTTGTGCTGTCCCTGGGCACCACTGAGCAGAGTCTGGCCCCAGCCTCTTGCCCCCTACCCACAGCTCCTTTAGCTCTTGCTGAGCATTGCTCAGCTGCCCTCTGGGGCTGCTCTTCTGCAGGCTCTCAGCCTTTGCTCCTCACAGAGCTGCTCCAGGCTCCTCAGCAGCTTTGCAGCCTCCCCTGGACTCTCTCCAGCAGTTCTCTGTATCCCCTGAACTGGGGAGCCCAGAACCGGACCCGGGACTCCAGATTTCACTTTCATAAAAGTCAATGACTAGTAGACTCAACTGGACCAAAAAAACAAGGAGTCAGGATGATTTTTCACTTCTAGTGGGGTTTTTGGTTGTGTTTTGTTTTGTTTTTTTCTGGGATACCATGAAGACATCAGAAGACACAGATCCAATCTAAGAGTCTTTCTTCTGTGTATCAGGAACCTTAAGTGAAATTCAGGGTTGCCCAAAAAAGTTGTGGACAGGTGATCCCTGGAAGCATTTAAGACCAGGCTGGATAAGGCTTTGAGCAACCTGGTCTAATGCAAGATGTCCATGGCCACTGCAGGGGGTTGGAAGTGGATGATCTTTAGGGTCCCTTCCAACCTAAACCATGCCCAGAGAAGGGCAAGCAAGCCAGGGAAGGGTCTGGAGAAGAGGGCTGGGGAGGAGCAGCTGAGGGAGCTGGGGGTGTTGAGCCTGGATGAGAGGAGGCTGAGGGAGACCTCATTGCTCTCTGCAGCTCCCTGAGAGGAGGCTGGAGCCAGCTGGGGCTTGGGCTCTGCTGCCTAGGCTCAGGTGCTAGAAGGAGAGGCAATGGCCTGAAATTGTACCAGGGGAGGGTTAGGTTGGAGATAAGTCAAAATTTCTTTGCTGCAAGAGGGGTCAGGGCCTGGCCCAGGCTGCCCAGGGAGGTGATGGAGTCCCCAGCCCTGGAGGGGTTTCAGAGCTGTGAAGATGTAGTGCTGGGCTGATCTCCTCTCCCGAGCAACAAGTGACAGGATGAGAAGAGATGCCCTCAAGTTGCAGCAGGGCAGGTTTAGGTTGGACACGAGAAGAAACTTTTTCCCTGAAAGGACTGTCCCACGCTGCCCAAGGGGGTGGCTGAATCCCCATCCCTGGAGGTGTTTCCGAGAGGCAGAGCTGTGGTGCTGAGGGCCATGGCTGAGCCCCAGCCCTGGTGGAGTTAGAGCAGGGTTGGACTCAAAACAGTTTTTCCGGCCATGTCTCTTTCAGGGTTTCTGTGCTTTTCCAGTGGGATCCGTGGGCAGGGGCGGGCTGGGCGATACCAGCAGTGCAGTGCCTGCCCCCAACACCGCGGCTCAAGCTCGGGGCACATTCAACCACCCCCCGCGGGCCTCGGGCTGCCCAGCGGGACCCTGCGCTGCCGCCCGTGCCCAGCCTATCCCGGCCAGGCCGCGGCGCGGAAGCCCTCCCGGGGCCGAGCAGCAGCTGCGGGGCCGGGCAGGCCTGCACGCCCCGCTCCCACTACCGCCGCCCCGCTCCGCTCCGGCCCGACCCGCTACCGCCTACCGCCCGCTCCGCCGCCGCCACCGCTTCCGGGCGCCGCTGCCGCGAGCCGCCGCTGCCGCCGGGCTGTGCACCGCGGCGGAACCGGCCGGCGCCGGTAACTGCGCTCCCGCGTTCCGCCCGCGCTGCGGGGCCGCCGGCGCCGCTCTCCCGCCCTCCGCGCTCCGCTTTCACCTCGGTTTTGAACGCCGCGGGGGGCTGGAGGTGGCCCGGAACCGCCGCGGGGGGCTCTGCCCCAGCTTACCGGCAGCGCTGCTCGCCGCAGGCTCGACACAACGGCTTGCGCGGGGCGAGGGGAGCGGCGGCGCCCTGCTGAGCAGGGTGATAAGAGCCACAGCTCGCCCAGCCCTCAGACCTGCCCGGGCGTGGACAAAGCCAGGAGCGTGCCTTCCTCAGGGACCCCTTGTCCCCCATCCCCAAAGGCCAGAGGCTTGCTGTTCCTCACAGACCCCCTTCTCCCCCATCCTCAAAGTCCAAAGGCTTGCTGTTCCTCACAGACCCCCTTGCCCCCATCCCCAAAAGCCAGGGACTCCTACTTCCTCCTGGGACCCCAGTTACCCCCATGCCCAACGTCCAGGAACTCAGCTTGTCTCACAGGACCCCACTGTCCCCATCCCCAAAGGCCAGAGGTTCCTCTTTCCTCGTGGACACTGTTGTTCCCCATCCCCTAAGGCCAGAGGTTCCTCTTTCCTCATGGACACTGTTGTCCCCCATCCCCTAAGGCCAGGGGCTTGCCTTGTCTCACAGGACCCTGTTGTCTCCATCCCCAAACACCAGTGGCTTGATGCTCCTCATGGACCTCATTTCCCCAAAGGCCAGGGGCTACCATATCCTCATAGGACCCCATTTACCCCCATCCCCAAAGGCCAGGAATGTGCCTTTCTTCCTGGAACTCCATTATCCCCCATCCCTGCCACCTCAGCCCCCTGGCCTGGCAGGGGTCCATGGGTGCAGATGTTGGTGCTCAGGATCTTCCCTCTTGTGACCCAGCAGTGGGCTGCGGACAGGAGGGTGTCAGAAGCTCAGGAAGATGGTGAGCAAATTGAGGTATCCTGCATGGACAGGGAGCTGGGGGACACAGGTCCCATGGGGGTGAGGTAGAGAAAGGTTTAGGTTTTATTGCTGAGTGCCACCAACTTGGGAATGAGGTGAGGGAAGGTTGGGGTTTGGGTGTTCACATGAGTAGAATCATGGAATCATTAAGGTTGGAGAGGACCTCTAAGATCATCAAGTCCAACCATGACAGGAGGGGATGGGAAAGGTTTGTCCCTGTTCTGCAAACAACAGAGTCCCTCCCTGCTGTTGGACTTGCTCCCAAGGTGGCCTTGCTCTCTGGGGAGAGGGGCTCTGGAAGGGCACCACAGGGTGTCCATCATCTTGAGCCCTTGCTCTGGGGCCAGGATGGAGAGAGGATCCTCTCTGGGGTTTGTTTGGGGTGAGAGGTGGTGACTGGGCTGATGAGGATCTCAGCTGTTGTGTAGCACTGATGTCTGGTGTGGGGAGAGGAGAACGCCCTTGCCTCTGCCACCACACCCGGCCCAGCTTCCCCTGGCCTCTGCTGATAAAGCCCCAACTGAGTCCTGCTCTCCAGATGGAGAACATGTCTGAGTCCTCCTCTCTGTGATGAGAGCAGGCCTGAGTCCTCTCCATGGGGAGAACAGATTTCAGTCCTCCTCTCCATGGGAAGAAGAGATCTGAGTCCTCTCCATGGGGAGAATGGATCTCAGTCCTCCTCTCCATGGGAAGAACAGATCTGAGTCCTCTCCATGGGGTGAACAGGACAGAAGGGCAGGCTCAGCAGGCTCAGCCCGCAGGACCTGGGTTGGTGTGAGCTGGGTGGTGAATTCCAAAAGCCCCCATCCAAGGTTCTCCATGCAATATTGGTTGTTTCCCTGCAGAGGTCAGGAATGCAGCACAGAATTGAGTCACCTTCCTTCTGCTGTTCTGAGCTCTGCTGCAAACCCTGACCTTGGCTGCCAGCTCCATCCTGGCCTTACCCCTCCAGTCCTACTCTGGAGTCAGGGAGGTGGAACCATGACCACATAAAAAAGGGTGAATGGGGAAGAGAAATATTTATATAATCTTGGCAAAAACACAGAAAGAATTCAGGGCTGGTGCTAAGTTTGTCAAGGTGCCAGCAATGCGTGGCCAGTGCTGAGTAGCTGGGTCCTCCTTTAGCTCCTCTGGGGAGTCCAAGAAAGTCAGAGCTGCTCTAAGCCTTGCTTCTGCCCTCTGGAGAAGTTGGAAGGCAATAAGGCAGTCAAGCATGGGGACACTGACCAGCTAAGCTGAGGAGGGGTCTGGCGCACAGCCCTGTGAGGAGAGGCTGAGGGAGCTGGGGGTGTTTAGCCTGGAGCAGAGGAGGCTCAGGGCAGACCTCATTGCTGTTTACAACTCCCTGAAGGGAGGTTGTAGCCAGGTGGGGGTTGGTCTCTTCTCCCAGGCAACCAGCAGCAGAACAAGAGGACACGGTCTCAAGTTGTGCAGGGGGAAGTTTAGGCTTGAGTTTAGAGAGAAGTTCTTCCCAGAAAGAGAGATTGGCCTTGGGATGTGCTGCCCAGGGAGGGGGTGGGGTCAGTGTCCCTGGAGGTATTTAAGAAGAGCCTGGATGAGGCACTCAGTGCCATGGTCTGGTTGATGAGTTAGGGTTGGGTGATTGGTTGGGCTTGATGATCTTGGAGGTCTCTTCTAACCTGGCTGATTCTATGATTCTGTGATAAGGGAGCAGGGGGGCTCACAGCCCACCAGCAGATCCAAAGCTCAGTGGGGTTGCTGTGGAAGTAACCCTGCTCCCCACTTGAGTGCTAGGCTGGGGTCACCACCTGGTGCTCTAGGCTTGGCAGGGCTGAAGGGGGACCTCACGCAGTACTTAAAGACTTTGACACAGTTGTCCCCTGCATCTGCCACGAAGAGCTGCCCAAAGGAGGAGCAGGCCAGGCCAGCAGGCCTCTGCAGCCCTGAGGACACCAAGCAGACAGGAGCCCCTCGCTCTGGGAACAAGTGGACCGTGCGGAGCTGCTCGTCTGCCACCAGGATGCTGCCGTCCACGTCCACGCAGACCCCAGCTGGGTTGCCAAAGCGGTGTCCGTGCCTGCTGCTGAGGGAGCAGAGGACCTGACGGCTGCTCGTGAAGACCTTGACATCTCCACACTCCTCGCTCACCACAAAGCCCCCCTGGGGTGCTGAGCCCACATAGCGAGGTCCCTGCAGGTTGGGGACTGAGTGGATGTTGAGTGTCTTCAAGGTGTGGTCCAGAGCAAAGCTGTGGACCTGGCCCCGTGCATAGTCTGCCACCAAGATCTTGCCCATGGAGTCTGCTGCGATTCCCCTGGGGGAGCCAACCCTTTTGATCTGTATCCATTCCCCCTTGGGCAGGCTGGTGTGAGGCTTGAAGACCCAGATGGCTCCGTGCATCATGTCAGCTACAGCCACCAGCCCTGCCCGAGTCACAGTCACATCTTCTGGTAAGAAGGTGGCACTTGGCCTCCCGGCTGGCTGGCAGGGCAGTGCCCGCAGCGCTTTCCCCGTGCTGCTGAGGACATGGACCCAGGGAGCACTCTCAGCTGTCACGCAGAGGGAGCCATCCAGGGAGCAGTGGATGCCACTCACCCCTCCGTAGCGGCTGCCAGTGGGGTTGGGGATCTGCTGCACCAGGTTGTCCTGGCAGTAGTGGAGGAGGTTCTGAATGTTATCCAGATCTCCACACAAACTTCTGGCCTTGTCTGCCAGCTGGTGGACGTGGTGCTGTGTCACCATGCCCATGCCATGCTGGCTGCTCAGCAGTGGGCTGGCTGTCTGGAGCGTGGCCGTTGACTTCAGCTGGAGGGTGTAGATGGTCTTCAGGAGCTTCTCCTTTTGCTGGCTGCTCTCCAGAGTGTAGTCCATGACTAACCTCTTGTCCCTGTTAGGGGGAACCAGGAAGAGCGTTACTGTCCCTGCCTGCTGCCATCTCTGGGGACATGCTCTGAGCTCAGCTGATTGTTTCTACCCAGGGTCACGGTGTTGGTGCTAATCTGGATTGGCTCTGGTGTGACAGGGACCAGCTCACAGCCCTGCCAGCTAATTACATGCACAGGAGGTAAAGACAAACAGGGACCATGACACAAAAATGAGTGACAGCAAGCAGGCTGGAGGAAGCAGCTTCCACCACACCTTGCCTGAAGCTTTCTGTGTAAAGCAGACCCCTGCCTCTGAAGACCTTCAAATCTTTGGAGTCTCCATCTCTGGAGACTTTCAAGGCCTACCTGGATGTGTTCCTGTGTGAGCTGCTTCAGGTAATCCTGTACTGGCAGAGGGGTTGGACTGGGTGATCTTCAGAGGTCCCTCCCAACCCTTAACATTATGCGATCTCATGTGTGAGCACATGGAATGGGATTTTCAGCCCTCCAGTCCACGAGGTTAGAGGCTTCTCTCAGGATTTTTACACTTCTTAACCCTGTTTTCCTTAAGCCTCTTCTCTCCAAGCTGTGCTCAGTCCATGCAAACACCTGAGACACTGAGCCTGACAGTTTCTCCACTCTGTGGTGGGTCAGATGTGACACTTGGCCAGCACATGCCTTTGGTAAGGACAGCTCCTTCCCCACCCAAATAAAGGAATTCTTCCTGAAACAGCCAACAACCAGTCTGGAAGTGGAGGGGAGGTGCTGCTCTGAAGGACACTCTCAACCTGCAAAGGTATTTCACATGTGAGAGCCACCATGGACGTGCTGGAAGGTGTCCAGAGAAGGGCCATGAGGATGAGCAGAAGGCTGGAGCTGCTCTGCTATGGAGACAGACTGAGAGAGTTGGGGTTGTGCAGTCTGGAGAGGAGAAGGCTGCAGGGAGACCTTCTTGAGGCCTTGCAATATCTGCAGGGGGCTACAAGAAAGCTGGGGAGGGACTTTTTAGGGTGTGGGGTAGGGATAGGACTGGGGGAATGGAGCAAAAGTAGAAGTGGGGAGATTCAGATTGGATGTCAGGAAGAAGTTGTTCCCCAGGAGGGTGGTGAGAGACTGGCACAGGTTGCCCAGGGAGGTGGTGGAAGCCTCATCCCTGGAGGTTTTTGCAGCCAGGCTGGATGTGGCTGTGAGCAACCTGCTGTAGTGTGAGGTGTCCCTGCCCATGGCAGTGGGGTTGGAACTGGATGAGCCTTGAGGTCCCTTCCGACCCTGACAATTCTGTGATTCTATTAAAACCACAGCTTCTCTTTTGCCACTGTTCTTCCACTTTCAAAACGTAAAGGTAGGAGACCCCAAAAGGCAGCAGTGTCAGCCCAGCTCTGCTCTGTGCTCTCCAGGAACTGGCTGGAGCAGGAGAGGGGGATAGGAATGTTAAATCACAGGATTACAGACTCCAAGGGTGGGGTGGGAAGGGACCTCTGGAGCTCACCCAGTCCAACCCCTGCTCCAGCAGGGCACCCACAGCACAATGCCCAGGAGCACAATGCCCAGGGGGGGTTGGAAGCTCTCCACACAAGGACACTCCACAACCTCTCTGGCCAGCCTGCTCCAGCCCTCCAGCACCCTCACACCAAACAACTTTCTCCTCCTGCTCACATCCAACCTCCTGCCTGCCACTTTGTGCCCCTTGCCCCTTGTGCTGGCCCTGGGCACCACTGAGCAGAATCTGGCCCCAGCCTCTTGCCCCCCACAGCTCCTTTAGCTCTTGCTGAGCATTGCTCAGCTGCCCTCTGGGGCTGCTCTTCTGCAGGCTCTCAGCCCCAGGGCTCTCAGCCTTTGCTCCTCACAGAGCTGCTCCAAGCCCCTCAGCAGCTCTGCAGCCTGCCCTGGACTGTCTCCAGCATTTCTCTGTCTCTCCTGAACTAGGGAGCCCAGAACTGGACCCAGGACTCCAGATATGACCCCCCTAGGGTATAGTAGAGCAGGAGGAGAACCTCTCTTGCCCTGCTGACCACA
Source organism: Indicator indicator (assembly GCF_027791375.1). Classification (NCBI taxonomy): domain Eukaryota; kingdom Metazoa; phylum Chordata; class Aves; order Piciformes; family Indicatoridae; genus Indicator; species Indicator indicator. The sequence continues at coordinate 18,270,323 of NC_072031.1, read as the reverse complement.
GTCTTCATGCCCCCCAGGAAACCATTGGCCTTCTTTACCACAGCAGCACACTGCTGGCTCCCAGGTCCTTCTCTGTGGATACTGAAGTGTGAGCTCATTGAAGCTTCCTGGAGAGGCAGAAGGGAACTGTAATTGTTTGTAACCAACACTGCAATGGACACACCTGGCTGCTCTGAGCTGTCTGCAAGCCACTGCTCCACCTTTATCGTCCCATTGCTGCCTGGGATCTGGTGCTCCATGCTACCTGCTCTTGTGATGCTTCCCCCAAGCAGAGCTGAAGGCATCTGGGACATCCATCTCCTGTGCCAATGTCACCACTGCCCAAAGCCATCCCCTGAATGCTTGCAGAGCTCTCAAACACAATCACGTGAGGTAGGGATGAGTCTGGACACCCAGGGAGTCCAATTTCTGCTCGGTTTGGGGCCTGGGGACAGCTTTGCTTCCTTCCCCAAAGTGCTTTGTGTCTGCAGCAGCAGAGATCCTGCTCAAGGGAAGTAAGTCCTCCATGCCCACCACCCATGACTACTTTTTGGGATCCTCCTTCAGAGCTGGACAGAGTTCAAAATCCAAGAACAAGTGGGGAAACAATCAGGGAAATTGTCACCACCAGGGAGCTACACACATGGCTAGGCCAGAGGGGCTCTGTTCTGTGACTCCTCCTAATGAAGATGATCAGAGGCCTGGAGCACCTCTGCTGTGGGGACAGGCTGGGAGAGTTGGGGCTGTTCAGCCTGGAGAAGAGAAGGCTCCAGGGAGACCTTAGAGCAACCTTCCAGTACCTGAAGGGGCTCCAGGAGAGCTGGGGAGGGACTTTGGACAAAGGGAAGGGAGTAACAGGATGATGGGTGATGGCTTCAAACTGGAAGAAGCTGGATTAGATGAGATGCTCATTAGACATCCTCCCTGTGAGAGTGGTGAGGCCCTGGAACAGGTTGCCCAGAGAAATTGTGGAGGCTTCAAGCCTGGAGTTGTTCAAGGCCAGACTAGATGGGACCTTAAGCAACCTGGGCTAGTGGGAGGTGTCCCTGCCCATGGTGATGATCTTGAAGGTCCCCTCCAGCCCAAACCAGTCTATGATCCTGTGATTCTGTGATTCTATAATTCTGTGATTCTATGATTCTGTGATTCTGATTCTATGATTCTGTGATTCTATGATTCTGTGATTCTATAATTCTGTGATTCTGATTCTATGATTCTGTGATTCTTTAATTCTATGATTCTCTGATTCTATAATTCTATGAAGCTATGATTCTATAATTCTGTTAGTCTGGTTCTATCATTCTATGATTCTGTGATTCTATAATTCTATGATTCTATGACTCTGATCCTATGACTCTATGACTCTGATTCTGTGATTCTATCTCCATGACTCTATGATTCTATGACTCTGTGATTCTATGATTCTGTGATTCCGATTCTACGATTCTGTGATTCTTTAATTATGTGATTCTGTGATTCTATAATTCTGTGATTCTCTGATTCTATAATTCTGTGAACCTATGATTCTATAATTCTGTGAGTCTGGTTCTGTCATTCTATGATTCTGTAATTCTATAATTCTATGATTCTATGACTCTGATTCTGTGATTCTATCGCTATGATTCTATGATTCTATGACTCTGTGATTCTATGATTCTGTGATTCCATGTCTCTATGATTCTATGACTCTATGATTCTATGATTCTGTGATTCTATGCCTCTATGATTCTATGACTCTGTGATTCTATGATTCTGTGATTCTATGTCTCTATGATTCTATGACTCTATGACTCTATGATTCTGTGATTCTATGTCTCTATGATTCTATGACTCTGTGATTCTATGATTCTGTGATTCTATGTCTCTATGATTCTATGACTCTGTGATTCTATGATTCTGTGATTCTATGTCTCTATGATTCTATGACTGTGATTCTATGATTCTGTGATTCTATGTCTCTATGATTCTATGACTCTGTGATTCTATGATTCTGTGATTCTATGTCTCTATGATTCTATGACTCTATGATTCTATGATTCTGTGATTCTATGTCTCTATGATTCTAAGACTCTGTGATTCTATGATTCTGTGATTCTACGTCTCTATGATTCTATGACTCTGTGATTCTATGATTCTGTGATTCTATGTCTCTATGATTCTATGATTCTGTGATTCTATGACTCTATGATTCTATGATTCTGTGATTCCATGTCTCTATGATTCTATGACTCTATGATTCTATGATTCTGTGATTCTACGTCTCTATGATTCTATGACTCTGTGATTCTATGATTCTGTGATTCTATGTCTCTATGATTCTATGACTCTATGATTCTATGATTCTGTGATTCTATGTCTCTATGATTCTATGACTCTGTGATTCTATGATTCTGTGATTCTATGTCTCTATGATTCTATGACTCTGTGATTCTATGATTCTGTGATTCTATGTCTCTATGATTCTATGACTCTGTGATTCTATGATTCTGTGATTCTATGTCTCTATGATTCTATGACTCTATGATTCTATGATTCTGTGATTCTACGTCTCTATGATTCTATGACTCTGTGATTCTATGATTCTGTGATTCTATGTCTCTATGATTCTATGACTCTATGACTCTATGATTCTGTGATTCTATGTCTCTGTGATTCTATGACTCTATGATTCTGTGATTCTATGTCTCTATGACTCTATGACTCTATGATTCTGTGATTCTATGTCTCTATGACTCTATGATTCTGTGATTCTATGACTCTATGATTCTATGATTCTGTGATTCTACGTCTCTATGATTCTATGATTCTATATCTCTATGACTCCATGATTCTGTGATTCTATGTCTCTATGATTCTATGATTCTGTGATTCTATGTCTCTATGATTCTATGAGTCTGTGATTCTATGTCTCTATGATTCTATGACTCTATGACTCCATGATTCTGTGATTCTATGTCTCTATGATTCTATGACTCTCTGATTCTATACCCCTCACATCCCCAGTACCAGCAGTGCCCCTTCCCTTTCCCGGCGCTGGGCACCCAGAGCTGCCATCAGCCCCTTGGTGATGTGTCCTGAGCCAACCCTGAACTGCTCATGGCTCTAACCCAGCAAGAGTGTCCTGGTGCTGTCCCCAGCCAAGCCCCACGTGTGACCACGAGTCCAGCTCAGCAAACAGATCTTGTACCTGTGTCCTGAGGTCCTGGGGGCTGCCTGTGCTGCCCTGGCAGCTCTGCCCTCCCGCCGGCGCCGTCCTGCTCCACGGGTGGGTGCAGGGCAGGCTGTGTTGTTAGTGACGGGCGGCTGTCCTCGGGGGCAGGGCAACACCAAGCCTCCTGCTGCTGACAACCAGAAGCAGCGAGCCGAGGGCTGACAGGTGCCGTTTGCACTCCCTGCTGCCCTCCTGCCCACACAGAAGGTGCCTTTGCTCCAGGATCTCTCTGTGTCCCACTACCTGCTCCTGCTGGAGGAAGGAGAATCACAGAGGAGTCAGGGAGTGCCACCTTGCCCTTATTTTAACCTTACTGACCTGGCTGATGCTGCCACTGCCAAGCCAACCTCACAGAAGGCAGAACCTCCTTGGTTTGACTGATTTCAGTTCTGGCAGACCCAGAGCTGTGTGGGCCCTGGCTGCAGTGCTCACTGCCTCTGCTCTGGAGGGAGCAGATGCAGGCAGGTTGTCTGGGCTCTCAGCACAGAACTACAGAACTGCCAGGCTTGGAAGGGACCTCAAGGCTCATCCAGTGCCAACCCCCTGCCATGGGCAGAGACACCTCACACCAGAGCAGGGTGCCCAGAGCCACATCCAGCCTGGCCTGCAACACCTCCAGGGAGGGCACAGCCACAGCCTCCCTGGGCAACCTGTGCCAGTGTCTCCCCACCCTCACTGCAAACAATTTCTTCCTCCTCTCCACTCTCACTCTCCCCTCTCCCAGCTCAAAGCCATTGTCCCTCATCCTGCCACTCCCAGCCCTTGTCCAAAGTCCCTCCCCAGCTCTCCTGCAGCCCCTTCAGCTACTGGAACGCTGTTTTAAGGTCTCCCTGCAGCCTTCTCTTCTCCAGGCTGAACAGCCCCAACTCTCTTCCTAACCTCTAGTCTGTATCTCCTGAGCTGCCCAGCTGCAGGGACAATTTGGAGCTTTCATGTAGAGGCAAAGGGCTGATCTGCAGTGCCTCACCCTTAGAGTGAGATGCAGCTGCTGGTGTGGGACAGGGACACTTTGACAACATGGGTCAGGGCTCCTGCCTTGTCTCACTGCTTCTTCACTGCCCCCAGCCTGGGTGGTTGTGTGCCTCAGGCTCCCCACTTGCAAAAAGCAGCCTGAGGATTTTTGCCATGTCAGGCTTTGAGATCCAGCCATGGAGAAGGTCTAGGAAGAGGCAGATCAGTCTGGACACTCTCAGGCTGGAAAGTGTCCAGAGAAGGTCCAGGAAAATGCTCAGAGGGCTGGCATCCCTGCCAGTTAAGGAGAGGCTGGGAGAGCTGGGGTTGCTCAGACTGGAGGAGGCTCAGGGGGATCTTATTACCATGGACCAGGACATCAAGGGTGACTCCCAGGAGGATGGAGCCTGCCTTTGTCCAAGGAGTCCCATGGCAAAGCCAAGGGCTGATGGGTTCAGGTTACTGCTGGGGAGATTCCCATTGGGCTCCAGAAGGAAATCTTTCCCCACGGGCACAGTCAGACACTGGAATCATCTCCCAAGGGCAGCAGGGGAGTGCCCTGCAGTGGGCACTTTGAAGGCTCAGCTTGGCAGGGTGCTGGCCCTGCTCATTTCAGCTGCACTGGGACCTAGAGAGCTTGGAGCAGGAGGTCCTTGGGGTCCCTTCCACCCTGGCATTCTGTGATTCTGTGGCTCCTGGTCTCAGTCCCTCTCTCTATCTCCATGCTGCTCAGTCCTCAGCTGAGCAGGACATGTTTGGAGTTGACAGGGACATTTATCAGTTCAGCTGCATGAGGGTCAGGGGTAAAAGCAGAGTGAGCTGGGAGCAGGCAGCAAGGGGCTGGTTGGTGCCTGCCTTCCCTGCCTGGTGGTGCTGGCAGTGCTCAGTCCACCCTTGCCCTCAGTGAGCTCAACCTGGCCAAGGTATGAAGTTTGTGTCAGTTCATTACTCAGATGGGCCAAAGGTAAATGAATCATAGAATCCTGGAATGCTTAAGGTTGGAAGGGATGAGGATGAGCAGAGGGCTGGAACACCTCTCCTGGGAGGACAGACTGAGAGAGTTGGGGTTGTGCAGTCTGGAAAAGAGAAGGCTCTGAGGAGACCTTCTTGTGGCCTTCCAGGATCTGAAGGGGGCTACAAGAAAGCTGGGGAGGGACTTTTTAGGGTGTCAGGCAGTGATAGGACTGGGGGGGGTGGAGCAAAACTAGAAATGGGAAGAATCAGATTGGATGTTAGGAAGAAGTTTTTCACCATAAGAGTGGTGAGACACTGGAAGGGGTTGCCTGGGGAGATGGTAGAAACCTCATCCCTGGAGGATTTTAAGACCAGGCTGGATGTGGCTATGAGCAACCTGCTGTAGTGTGAGGTGTCCCTGGCCATGGCAGGGGGGTTGGAACTGGATGAGCCTTGAGGTCCTTCCAACCCTAACAATTCTCTGATTCTATGATTCAAGACCATCCAGTGCTAACCCCCTGCCATGGGCAGGGACACCTCCCACCAGCACAGGCTGCTCAAGGCCTCATGCAGCCTGGCCTTCAACACCTCCAGGGAGGGCACAGCCACAGCCTCCCTGGGCAACCTGTGCCAGTGTCTCCCCACCCTCACTCCAAACAATTTCTTCCTCCTCTCCACTCTCACTCTCCCCTCTCCCAGCTCAAAGCCATTGTCCCTCATCCTGGCACTCCCAGCCCTTGTCCCAAGTCCCTCCCCAGCTCTCCTGGAGCCCCTTCAGGTACTGGAAGGCTGCTCTAAGGTCTGCCTGGAGCCTTCTCTTCTCCAGGCTGCACAGCCCCAACTCTCCCAGCCTGTTCCCACAGGGGAGCTTCTCCAGCCTCTGATCATCTTTGTGGCTTCCTCTGGCCCCTCTCCAACAGTTCCATGTCCTTTTTGTGCTGGGGGCACCAGAATGAAAAATAAAAGTGAAAATGGAAATGAAAACTAAGAAATGAGAAGTAAAGCTTGGCTCAGGCTCCCCCCAGCCCTGGGCTGTGTGGCAGGACTGTGTCTGCCTGGCCCTTTGCACCAGGGCAGTGCGTTGGGGTCTGGCTGGCTGCAGGAGGTGCAGGATGAAGCTCTACCCCTGAAGCCCCAGGACTGGATGCTGTTGGTTGTGTTTAGGGCCCTTCTGGTCCTGTGTCACTGTAACTCTGAAGCTCACAACAAAGAATCACAGAACTGTCAGGGTTGGAAGGGACCTCAAGGCTCAGCCAGCTCCAACCCCCCTGCCATGGCCAGGGACACCTCACACCACAGCAGGTTGCTCACAGACACATCCAGCCTGGCTGCAAAAGCCTCCAGGGATGAGGCTTCCACCACCTCCCTGGGCAACCTGTTGCAGTCTCTCACCACCCTCCTGGGGAACAACTTCTTCCTAACATCCAATCTGAATCTCCCCACTTCTACTTTTGCTCCATTCCCCCCAGTCCTATCACTCCCTCACACCCTAAAAAGTCCCTCCCCAGCTTTCTTGTAGCCCCCTGCAGATCCTGGAAGGCCACAAGAAGGTCTCCTCAGAGCCTTCTCCTCTCCAGACTGCACAACCCCAACTCTCTCAGTCTGTCCTCACAGCAGAGCAGCTCCAGCCCTCTGCTCATCCTTGTGGCCCTTCTCTGGACACCTTCCAGCACCTCCAGATCCTTCCTGCAACAGAGGCTCCAGAAGTGGATGCATGTGGAGGGCTTCTTCAGCCCTACCACCGGCCCGAATGACCACAATAACTTGACGTGACAAGCGGCAGGGCCACCGCACCGCGCCCAGCAGGGCGGGAGGCAGCTTCAAAAACCATCTCCCAGGGCAACAGGAGCTGACCTTTTGTTTCGCTCTTGTGTGCTCCATCACCAGGATAAACAAACACAGCCTGGCCCTGGGGCTCCCGTTCACCTTTCCAGGACCGTGCCTCTGTCACAACCTGTTTGAAAGCCACCCCCGGACCCCAGGAGCTGGCTGTGTCAGGGCAGGACAGCCCATGCCCACGCCGCTGCCAGGAGCTGCAGGGGTCAAGGGCAAGGGCATGGTCAGGCTGCTGGTGCTGCTGCTGGACCAAGGGCAAGAGAGTTTGGGCCAGTTTAGGCTTTCTTGGAGCACTTCACTTGCGGGCATCAGTGGTGAACTTCTCCCCTGGCAGCTTTTCCTCCCCTGGCAGCTTTTCCTCCCCTGGCCCAAGGGCAGCAGCTCTTGCTTGAGGGTCCACAAGGAACGTGCCAATCTGTGCCAGTGCCTGTGCCCAGGGAGAAAGGCAGAGCACCTGCCTGGCCCTGTGGGTGAGTGTGGGGAAGTAGAAGGAGATCCCATGGGACATGCTGATGTCATTGCTACCTAGTGACAGGCTTGTGGAAAAAAAACAACCCAGACCTATCCCTTGAGAACATTCCCCAGTCCAGAGCACACCTCCATGGGTGGGCAGAGGGTTAGGAGGACATGGGTGGCCTCTCCTTCTGTTTCCAGTGTTGAAGGGTTGAGAGGGAAGGTGGAAAGCTTCTTGCAAGGTAGAAGGTGCCTAAAGCCCCAGGAGAACCTTCCTTGCCAGGTGTGGTGCCTGGGTAGCCCTGGCTCCCCCTGCCCAGGCAGAGGTCACTGCAAAGCCAAAACCCCTACATCATCTTCCTGGATGGGGGCTGTAGGAGGCCAAAACCTGCCCAGCCACTGCTATCTCCTCCCCAGTTTTAGGATGTAGACAGAAAGTGGTGTTGGTCCCTAGCAGCAGGTGACAGAAGGAGAGGCAATGGCCTGAAATTATGCCAGGGGAGGGTTAGGTTGGAGAGGAGGAAGAATTCCTTTTCTGCAAGAGTGGTCAGGGACTGGAAGAGGCTGCCCAGGGAGTCCCCATCCCTGGAGGTGTTCAAGAACTATGTGACCATGGCACCTGGGGCCATGGTCTGGTGTCCATGGTGGGGTTGGGTTGATGGTTGGAGCTGATGATCTTAGAGGCCCCTTCCAACCCAAACAGTTCTATGATTCTATGATCTTCCCCCACTCCCCAAGAGCACAGCAGTGGGGAGCATCCAGCTCTGATGCCTCAGCACTACTCAAAATCTCCATCACTGTCTCAGTCCCTGCAATCGTGACCCCTCTTGCATGGACCCTGCAGGCAGGAGAGCAGGCAGGGAAGGCAGGAGTGGATCAAACATCAGCAGCCAGGATCTCACCCAGCCTGAGCCTTCAGTGCCTGAGGGAAGCCCTCTCCCTGCTCCACTCGGCTGCCTTCAGGGAGCATCAGCTCTGCTGCGAGCCAGAGCTCTGCTCTCCCTGCCCCAGCTCTTCTAAAGCACTTAAACCCTGAGTGCTTCCCTCGGTGGGCCTTTGATCCACCTCCAAAGCCAGAGCAGATCTGCCGTGGGCAAACACTCAGGGAGCGGATCCCTGCGGAGGCATCCGGCAGCGGAAACGGAAACCTCCGATTGCAGGAGGAGACCGGCAGGGGGGGAGCACAGCGGAGAGGTTCGGGGGCTGCTGGCTCTCCCTTTCCTCTTTAGAACTGAGGAGAGGGGATGGGAGAGCTGCTGCTCCGTGTTGAGGAGATGGATGGGATGGGATGGGATGGGATGGGATGGGATGGGATGGGATGGGATGGGATGGGATGGGATGGGATGGGATGGGATGGGATGGGATGGGATAGCTGCTGCTCCATGCTAAAGGAGATGGGGATGGGATAGCTGCAGCTCCATGCTGAACAGATGGGATGACAGAGCTACTGCTCCATGCTGAGCTGACAGGCTGGGCTTGGCTGGGAGAGCTGCTGCTCCATGCTGAGGAGATGGGATGGGAGAGCTGCTGCTCCATGCAGAGGAGATGGGATGGGAGAGCTGCTGCTCCATGCAGAGGAGATGGAATGGGAGAGCTGCTGCTCCATGCAGAGGAGATGGGATGGGAGAGATGCTGCTCCATGCAGAGGAGATGGAATGGGAGAGCTGCTGCTCCATGCAGAGGAGATGGAATGGGAGAGATGCTGCTCCATGTAGAGCACATGGGATGGGAGAGATGTTGCTCCATGCTGAGGAGATGGGATGGGAAAGCTGCTGCTCCATGCTGCAGGACATGAGATATCTGCAGCTCCATGCTTGCTGCACACCATGGCAGGGAGGGGGGTGGAGATGCCACCATGGACTGCAACTCTGGAGCTGCAGTCCCAGAATCATGGCATCACAAAATCGTTTTGGTTGGAAGGGACCTCTAGGACCATCAAGTCCAAGCATTAACTGCTCCCCCAGGACCAGCAGGGTTCATGGATGCTGTGGCTTCAAGTGTGGGTGGGGGACTGAAAACACTGCAGCAGTGTGCTGGCAGATCACGGGACAGTCACCAGGGCTGGGAGGTGGTGATGCCACCAGCTGGTTGTGATGGTGAAAGCAATGTGGAGCAGCAGTGGCGCTGCCACAGACACCTAGGAGCAGAAGATCCTCTGTGACCTGCCCTGGGTGCTCCTGCTCTGGCAGGGGGTTGGACTGGATGGTCTCCAGAGGTCCCTTCCAGCCCCTACCATTCCATGCTTCTATGACATGTGGGGAGATGCCTTCTGGGCTGCCTGAGCTCTGCTTCTCTGCCTCCCACAGAGAGGATCCCAGGAGGCTGAGGAGGACACGTGGGTCCTGCAGAGAAGCTGCAGTCTGGGTGCCAGCAGGTGGTGTCCCAGCCTGGGCTGTCCTTCCACACAGCTGCAGTGCCCCTGCAGATCAGTCCCCTGCCGGGGGGCAGCACATCTGTGCTGTTCCCTGGTGTGTCACCAGCTCTGGGGGGTGACAGCTCTGCCTCATGGGGGCTTCAGCATCCCCCCTGATTGCTCCCAGTATGCTGATGATTCCAAACAAAGGGAGGGACAAGGCTGAGAACAGGACTGAGGAAGAGAGCAAGAGAACAGTGTTGCTCCTGGCACCACTTGTAGCTTCTAGGACACTTTGCTTCTGAGGACTCCATCACTCCTTACTTCAGGTCACAGAATGACAGAATTGATTTGCCTGGAAAACCCCTCCCAGAGCATCCAGTCCAACCAGAAACACCACCATGGCCATCAAACCATGGCCCCAGGTGCCATGGCCACACATTTCTGGAACACCTCCAGGGATGGGGACTCCACCACCTCCCTGAAACTCCCCACAGCATGCCGTCACCTGGCAGAGAGAAAACCTTGGATGCCTTTCCCTGGGTGGGGAGAGCAAGGGGGGCTGGGCAGGCTCCCTGGGATGATGGGAAGCCTTTGGGGCCAATTTGCCATTTTTCTTCCAGGCTGGATGAAGCCTTCAGCAGCCTGGGCTGGTGGGAGGTATCTCTGCCCACAGCAGAGGGTTGGAACTGGATGAGCTTTGAGGTCCCTTCTAACCCAAAGCATTCTCTGAAGCTATGAATCTCCAGAGTCCTCCCAGCCTGGCATCTCCACCTGCCCTTGGCTCCCAGTTCCAGAGCACTGCCCTCAGTGCTGCTGCTGTGCCAGTTCCTTCCCTCCCTCCTTCCTGACACAGGGAGATCTTGCTCCAGGTTGTCTTTGCCACCTCACAGGTCTGCTCAGGAATCTCCTGGCTGACCTTGGCCCTTCTTTAAGTCCACGTTTGGTAACTTTCCACTGCTTCCAGCTCTGGCCTGCCCATGCTGGGGTAAGAGAGAACTGGTTGTGCTGGGCAGGAACCACTTCTCGTCCCCAGCTGGTTCCACCTGGGAGCCCACTGTCACGAGTGAGTGCCCAGCTCCCCAGCCCTGTCCCAGCTGGGCTCTGGGGTGCACTGGCCTGGCACAGGTAAGGCACAGCAGGCAGGGCACCTCCACCACCTGCCACCCCCCTCCTGTTTCAGCCTCCAGATTCCCTGGTCCCAGCTCACTTGGATATCCCCCAGCCAGCTGCCAATGCTGTGTGTAAAGGGTTAACTCTCCCTGATGTTCCCAGGGAGCTGGGGGTGTCCCTTCCAACCCCCAGCAGTCTGTGAGTCTGTAAGAATGTGGTCAGCAGGACCAGGGAAGTGCTTGTGTCCCTGTACTGAGCTCTGGGGAGGTCACACCTTCACTACTGGGGTCAGTTCTGGACCCTGGGGGCTGGAGCAGGTCAGAGAAGGGCAACAAAGCTGGGGAAGGGTCTGGAGAACAGGGCTGGGGGTGTGGAGCCTGGAGAAGAGGAGGCTGAGGGAGACCTCATTGCTCTCTGCAGCTCCCTGAGAGGAGGCTGGAGCCAGCTGGGGCTTGGGCTCTGCTCCCTAGGCTCAGGGGATAGAAGGAGAGGCAATGGCCTGAAAGTGTGCCAGGGGAGGGTTAGGTTGGAGATTTGGAAAAGTTTCTTTGCTGCAAGAGTGGTCAGGGACTGGAAGAGGCTGACCAGGGAGGTGGTGGAGTCCCCATCCCTGGAGGTGTTCCAGAACCCTGTGGCCGTGGCCCTTGGGCCATGGTTTGGTGTCCATGGTGGGGTTGGGTTGATGGTTGGTCTGGATGACCTTGGAGGCCTTTTCTAGCCCAAATAATTCTATGGTTCTATGATTCTATGATCTTGGTGCCACAGCAAGCACCTTGCCAGTGAATGGCAGCACCTTCTTCTCCTGACCATGGAGTTGGGTCTACCTCATCTTTTACTGCAGACACCCTGGATCAGGCTGGGCCTCCAGATTGGGGCTGGGCTTGGCTAGGCAGGAAAGTGGGGAGCAGGTGGCAGTAGGGTGACTTTGGTCAAGCATGACCAGGAAAGATGGCTATGCAAACCCAAGTGTGTTTGCAGCTCCCTCCGTGCCTGGGACCATGGTTTCTCTTGCCAGCCTCAGGAGGTGATGCCCAGCACAGCCCCTGCCACCCTCCATGCCCATGGAGCATGGCTCTGCAGTGACTGTCCTATTCCAGCACAGGATCCTTCCCCCAACTTTGCCACCAGGCAAGGGAAATCAGGGGCCATGGCATCCTCCCATGATCTGTGGGATGTTCCCACGTCAAGGAGCACCCATTCCCACACCCTGTGGCCCCATCCCTATGTCCTGGGGTACCTGGGTTGCCCCTGTGCTGTCTCCCATTGCTGTTGACCTCCTCAGTGCTTGGAGCTGGAGTTCACAGCCCTGCCAGCAGGGCTGGAAAACTGCTTGGGGATGCAGCAAACTCACCCTGGGTGTCCTCTGCTCTCAGCTTCCCTGGGGCCACGTCCTTGTGCAGATGGGAAGGGGAGAGCAGCAGCCTTCTCTTTTCCAAGGCACATTGAACTCTGGTTCCTGCCACTGCCTTGCCTGAGATAAGCCTCCCCCGAGGCTTTGGTTAGTAGGAAACTTCCCCCTCCTCCCCATCCCTGGGCCCTTGAACCCACAGGAGAAGGAATACTTGAGCAGGAGCAGCTGTTCCCACCTGGGGTTAGAAACCCATAAAAGCTGTGCAGGCTCCATTGACCAGGAGAGCTGCTGGGCTCTGTTCTGGGGACCTGCTGTGACCCCATGTCCCCCACCCCCCATCCCCCAGCTTTGGGAGAAGGGCAGGGGAGGCCTTTGGCTGTGTCCTCCAGCTGCTGATTGGGGTTGGGTTTGTCTTGGCAGAGAAGTGGAGGGGACATGCAAGAAGGGGGACTTTGGTCAACCATGACCAAGCAAGATGGCTATCAGGTGGGCCTGCTGCAAAGGGCAGGTAATGGCTCCCTATCAGATGCCTTTAGGGTGACCAAATAGCTGTGTAATGGGCCCAGTGCTGGAGTGGGCTGGGGGCCCTGGGGGTGCAGATTGCAGACTGGATAAGCCACCCCTGGGAGGTCAACTCCCATCCCTTCTTGCAGTGCAAAAGGAAATGCTTGCATCTTTTCAACATGGGACCAGCAGCTCAGTCACCTCCTGAAGGTCCCACCCAGGTGGCTCGCAGGCAGGGGACTACTGAGGTGATGGAGCAGGGCCAGAGGAGGGCAACCAAGATGGGGAAGGGTCTGGGGAACAGTGTTGGGGAGGAGCAGCTGAGGGAGCTGGGGGTGTTGAGCCTGGAGAAGAGGAGGCTGAGGGAGACCTCATTGCTCTCTGCAGCTCCCTGAGAGGAGGCTGGAGCCAGCTGGGGCTTGGGCTCTGCTCCCTAGGAACAAAGAACAGGACAAGGGGCAATGGCCTCAAGCTGCTCCAGGGGAGGTTTAGGTTGGACATGAGAAGAAACTTCTTCCCTGAAAGGGTTCTCAAAGCCTGTCCCAGGCTGCCCAGGGAGGTGACTGAATCCCCACCCCTGGAGGTGTTTCCAAGAGGCAGAGCTGTGGTGCTGAGGGCCATGGCTGAACCCCAGCCTGGGCAGAGTTGGGGAATGGTTGGCCTGTATGACCTTGAAGGTCTTTTCCATCATAACTCATTCTGTGATTCTATGATTCCAGACCCCACCCTGACAAATTGACCACATGCAGCCAGCATCCACATCTGCTCACACCCTGCTGCGGGCTAACCCTGAGCCTCCAACACCTGGGTGTGTGGAGCTCTGTGATGGAGAGCCAAGGCATGGAGCTGCTGCAGGATTCAGCCAGAGCAGGCAGGGCTCCAAGGGGAGGAGAACAAAGTGGACATCAGCAACTCCCACTCTGAGGTTTCCCCTTTAATGGTTTGGTTTTTGTTTTGTACATTCGTCGAACTGTGAACAATAAACACTGTGATGGGTCCCCACCTCCTGCCTCCCCCCATGGCTGTCTGCAGAGGGGAGGGGCACCGTGGGCAACGTGCTGAGGGTGGCTGGTGGCACCAGCTCCACGCAGGGAGCACCCCAGGGCAGGGCAGCAGCCCAGCTGGGGGTGGCCGGATGGAGTGGGGGGCTGGGGAGGGAGAGGTGACTTGTGTGCAGGCAATGGCTCAGCTGGGAAGGGTTGGAAGGCAGCACTGCCTGCTGGGCTGGGCATGGATCTCCTGCTGAAGCCCAGGTCACAGAGCTCAGCTACCCAGCTGCTGTCTTGGTCCTCCCAGGTGGCCAAGTTCTGCTAAGCAAAGCAGCTTAGGGCTGGGTGGAGGTGGAGGTGGGTGGGTGGAAGGATCTACACATCTTGCTCCTCAGAGGAGGCAAAGGCTGGGTGGGCAGGGATGGATGTCACAGGGAAAAGGAGCTCCAGGTTCTTGGCTGTGCCTGTGGGTGTTCTGCTGTGTGCCAGGGGAGGGTCCTGCCATGAAAGGTGCACAGAGAAGCTGCTGTAGGGAGCCCTGAGAAATGGGAGTGAGGAGCTGCTGGTGTGGGGAGCAGTGGTTGCCAGGGCTGTGTGAGACAGGGAGCTGGGAAGGGGTGGGTGCAAGAGGACACAGGGTGCCAGGAGAAGCTGGAGAGAGACTGGTGGGCTGTGGGGAGTGGGTGATGTGAGCAAAGTGCTCGGTGTGGACAGAGCTGCTGAGGTGGGGTTATGGCAACATCTCTGGCGCTATGACATCCAAAGGTGACAGCTCTATCCAAACCCAGCTGGAGCAGCCCAGCACCACTTCTCCTGGGCTCTGGGACTGAGGATCCTGCACCCAGGCTCTGGTGTCTGTTCTGATGGGAGTCTCAAGACCTTCAATTTGACCTCATGGGGCCAAGGCCATGCTGGGAAGCAGCAGGAGTTGGCCCATCAGGAAGGTCTGGAGCTGGCTCAAAAGGGCAACGGTGGTTAGCTTAAGCTTCTCTCCTGAATGCCCCTCCCCACCCCATTCCACACCTTTCTCCACACAGAAGAGACCAATGACTCCACAGGCCTGTGTGCCTGGAGTGAGAAATAAACCTCTCTCTTGAGGTGGGAGCTTTGTTCAGAGAGCAATCACCTGAGAAGAGTCAACTCTTCCTCTTGTCTGTGTCCAGCAAAGTCCTTGGGAATCCCAGGTCCCACAGCGGGAATGTCCACGTTGTGCCCAGGGAAGTGCCAGCATCTAAAGCTCCCTTGCTGTGCTGTCTAGGTCCCCTGTTAGTAGCTTTGCTCATTGTTGTCTTTGTCCTGCCTTCCTGTCCCCCTTCCCAGCTCCTCTCAGGTCAGATCAGTGGCAGCCCTGAGTGCTAAGAGGAGACCCCAGCACCTCCTGAGCAGGGAGGGTGGATGGGAGAGGAAAGCTTGCCTGGCTTTTCCAGGCTGAGCAGAGCACATTGTACCTGCCACAGCAGCAGGGAGTCCCAGAAATCCTGGCCCAGGCATGGGGACATCCTGAGCCACAGCAGATGATGCTAAGCAGGGTGGCAGAGGACAGGGAGCTGTGACTGCCCTGTGGTGGATGCCAGCCTGCCCAGCAGAGGCAAGAGCATGGGGAGAAGGTGGCCTTGTGGGCACAAGAAGCAGACTTGAGTGGTTGGGTTTCCAGTGCTCTGGTTGAGGAGTGGCCACCCAGTGTTGTTCCAGCTAACTTTGTCCCTTCACAGCTGTTTTGAGGGTCTTTGCCCCTTGAGCAGTGGGGTTGGTGACAGCATCCTCTCACTGTTTTGTTGTCCCATGTGTCCTCATTTTGGGGGCTAGAACTAGTGGGCAGCAGCTCGTGGGAGCTGTACTCTGCAGGACTGTGGCCTTGGTGAGGAATGTGCATCACATCTGCATGGGGAGAGGCCATCAGGGCAGAGGGGCAGAAGTCCTTTTAGTGTAAAGGAGCCAGGAACTTGGAGGACTGTTGGGGCAGGAACGAGTCAGCACAGCCCAGCAGTTCCCACACGTGGCAGGAGAGCTCAGGATCCAGGTGTGAAGATGTGGCAAGGTGAGCTCCTGTGTCATCTTGTCACTGTGGCTGGGAGGATGCTCGTCTCCAGAGCAGCAAGCACTTGGCCTCTGGGTCAGTCCAGTTCCCTGCTGCAACCCTCAGGCCACCGTGGGGAGAAGCCACTGTGTCTTTGCTCTATACGAGGTAACAGCCACAGCCTGTTTGAGCACCACCACAGCTGGGCTGAGGCTTGACCTTGCAGATACCCTGTAAGTGGTCCCTCTCCTGTGCACAGCTGGTGGGAGCCGGGTGGCAGAAGTCCCTGAGTGTCTCCGAGGAGAGGGCTGGGTGAGCCTTCTGCTGGCAGCTTGCTGCCTTCAGCTTTGTGCTTCCCTTCGGAAGGCAGCTGCGGGAGCAGGGAGCTGAGGCTGTGGAGCACGCAGAGCCCAGGAGCACCCCGCAAGGACGGGGGCAGGGCAGGGTCTGGTTGTTCACACCTTGTGCAGCCAGCCGGGAGAGCCGACCGGGACCCCCCGCGACGTGGTCCCCGGGCAGGCAGTGGCTAAGCTTCCATCCGTGGGGGAATTGCGGGAGAGGAGCAGTGGGGGACGCGAGGAGGGGGAGACATGAGGTGAGAGCGGTGAGAGCCAGGAGCTCTGGGGCGAGGAGGGCTCAGGCTTAGGGGTCTGCATGCAGGGGGCTGTGGGCGCCGGCGCCGTCCGCGTCTCCGGGCGGGCCGCAGGGCAGGGAGCGCTGCAGAGAGCGGCAGCCCCGCGGCCCCTCCTCGGCGCCCAGCGGCAGCGGCGGGGCCTGGCCGGCGCTGGAGCGGCCGTCGGAGCAGAGCAGGACGCTGGAGTCCGCCTCGCACTTGGTGGTGCGGCTGTAGTAGGGCTCCATGGCGTGCCGCAGCTCCGGGGGCACGGCGAGCGGCAGCCCCTCGGCCTTGAGGAGCGCCGCGCCCAGCTGTGCCTGGCAGGAGGCCGGCCGCAGGCTCTCCGGCCGCAGGCTCTCGGAGCGGCTCATCTGCATCAGCAGGTCGAAGCTCTTGTGCTCGGCCTCCAGCAGGCAGCTGGGCAGCCCCTCGCCGGCCCCGGCCTCCCCTGCCGCGGCCGCCCCGCATTTGCTGGCGGCCCCTTGGTCTTTGCTGTGCAGCTTTTGGCTTCCCAGGCTGACGCCGCAGGGCTCCTTCTTGGCCTGCTGGACCTTCTCCGCCCCTTCGGAGGATCTCTTGACCGAGAGGTCCAGGGGCCCCTCGTGGGCTTTGCTGGCTTTCTCCAGCGCCTGGTGGATGTGGTAGAGCTCCCTTCGGATTTTGACCAGCTGGTCCCTCAGCTCCTTTTGCCCGGGGGTGTCATCCTTTGCCAGATCAGACAGTTTCTTCTCCACCTCCTGATACTCCTCCAAGGTTTTGGACAGGTCCCCAATAAGCAGGGTGGTGGCCTCGGGGTCTGCCGTGGTGGCAGAAGTCTCTTGGGCTTTGCTCTGCTTGCAGAGGCCGTAGTCCAGGCCAGCACCCACAGAGGCACGGGCGTCGGTGTCACTGCCCCTCTCGGGTTCCTCGGGCTGGCCTGGGAGGACCTCTGTGTGCCAGTGGTCCAGGGCCTTGGGGGTGTGGCCAGGGTTGGTCCTTGAGCCACTGCAGAGAAGTGGATACAATCAGTAGGATACCCTCAGTAAGAAAAGAGAAAATCCTTGGATGCATGTCTAGATTCAGCCAGGGTTCCTCCACTGGCAGCTGCCAATGGCAGACCTTTCCAGGAAGGGCCTTGGTCTGGGCACGCAGAGCCCTGGCTGGACCTGCTCCTGGCACCGATCTCCCAGGAGGTGGATGGAGCCTGGCACAGGCTATTTCCTGACACCTACCAACAAAGAGAGAGACCAGGCTGGGAAGATGGTGCTGAGGAGTGACCCCACCTCAGCTAGCCAAACCTGGGTTCTCCTTCTTCTCATTGAAGCACAGGAGAACATTGATCATCGAATCACAGAATCAATGAATCAACCAGGTTGGAAGAGACCTCCAAGACCATCCAGTCCAACCTATCACCCAGCCCTATCCAATCAACCAGACCATGGCACCAAGTGCCTCATCCAAGCTTCTCTTGAACATCTCCAGGGACAGTGACTCCACCACCTCCCTGGGCAGCACATTCCAATGGGCAAATCTCTCTCTCTGTGAAGAACTTCCTCCTAACCCCCAGCCTATAGCTCCTCTGGCACAGCTTGAGTCTGTAATCTGCTTTGTTCTGCTGCTGGTTGCCTGGGAGAAGAGACCAACCCCCACCTGGCTACAACCTCCCTTCAGGTAGTGGTAGACAGCAATGAGGTCTCCCCTGAGCCTCCTCTGCTCCAGGCTGAACACCCCCAGCTCCCTCAGCCTCTCCTCACAGGGCTGTGCTCCAGACCCCTCCCCAGCTTCGTTGCCCTTCTCTGGACATGTTCCAGTACCTCAACATCTCTCTTGAATTGAGGGGCCCAGAACTGTACACAGTACTCAAGGTGTGGCCTGACCAGTGCTGAATGACCATCCAGGTTGTCCAATGAGGTCATGGATGCCCCCTCCTTGGAAGTGTTCAAGGTCAGGTTGGCTGAGGCCTTGAGCAACCTGGGCTGGTGGGAGGTGTCACTGCTCATGGCAGGGGGGTTAGGACTGGATGATCTTTAAGGTCCCTCCCAACCCTTTTGATGATTCTATGAATCCCACAGCCCTGAAGGCTCAGTTAGAGAGGACCTCTCCAGCCAGCCTGAAAGCAGGGAAGAGGCAGGTGGAAACAGCAAACCATGGAGAGCTTCTCCTGAGATAGCTCCTTCAGGTGCCAAAAAGCAGTGGGATTTACAGTGACATTTTTTCCTGCAGCCACAGCTGGACTTGCAGGAGCAGGGGAGGAACTGAAATTTCCTTCCAAGGAGCTGTGCACATTTCTAGCCCCAGGTAAAAGGAAATGTTTGGCAACGTGACCCTCCCTCTGGGCTTTGGAACCAGAAGGCAAATCCAAGGAATGCAAATGTGTCTGTTTAAAAATAGGCACTGATTGTTCCAGCAGCCCTGGGGTGGCTGGGGACCCACCAGGAGATCTCCTGGTGCCTGGAGAGTGCAGGGCCACCCCACATCACTTCTGCCTCTGTATAAAACAGGGGACAGCAAGTGGTGGCATAGCCCAGGTGTTTAGATGCACCTGAAGGCTATTCAGGTACTCTATTCCTGGTGGGCATTGGCATGGACCCTCAAGCTGGAGCATGCTCAGCCCTTGGAGACTCATCTCATAGTTTAGAGGCACTGGGAGTGGGGGGGGGATCAGTAATACTTTGGGGTAAGAAGATGATGTTTAGGGTCAACCAGATGTGAAGGGGAGGCAGAGCTGACAGGCACCTTACCTGCCCTGGTAGCTGAGTTTTCCAGGCAGCAGCCTTTCTGGTCCTATCAAATCCAACCCATTGGCTGTCAGCTTCCTCTTCAGGGAGCTGCCTGGAGGGCTGCTGCTCTCCAGGCAGGTGACCACCGGTAGCTCTGCCTTCCGGACGCTGCCAGGGGCAAAAGCTCCATCCTTCATCCCCACCATGGGCTGGTAGATGTCACTGGCTGGCTTTTTGCGTAGGCTGTTGAGGCCCAAAGCTGGGTTGCTGTCCTTCTCCTGGGACAGCCACTTCTCCTCTTCCTCTTGCCCCACCATGGCAGGGTGGCTGAGCTCGGAGGTTGGCTCCTCTCTGACGCCTTTGGACCAAGGAAATCCTGTCTTCAGCACTGGGACCTTCAGCAGCCCTGGCTTGCTGGGCTCACTGGGAGGTTTGGCTTGGGGCAGAGTGGGCATGACAGAGCCCAACAGCTGCTGGGCTTCTGACTTGCTGGAGGACATCTTGCTCTCAGTGGAGCTGAAGGTGTGCTCGAAGAGCAAGGGGTAGTAGAAGCGGGGAAGGAAGGCTGAGTGCTCAGGGCTCTGCAGAGGCTGGAAGTGGGGGGCATGGGGGTGCATCAGCTGGGCCGTGGAGGCCAGGAAGGGCAGCTGAGACAGGTGTGGGTGTGTGGTGGTGCTGTTGGCTATGCTGGGGCTCAGGTAGGAGAAGAGGCTGGGGTTCAATGGGTAGTTAATACCCAGGAGTGAGAGGTTGAGGCCCTGAGGTTCATGGTAGTCGCTGTAGGCTGGAGGAGGGTAGCACGGGATGATGTTGCCGTCGGTGCAGGGAGGGGAGACCTCAGGTGTGTTCCTTCTTTGCCCGTTTGCCACCAGCTTCCACTGCTCCATCAGGATCCCGCTGCTGGCCAGGCATTTCTTTGGCACTTTGCAATGCTTTGTCTTGGCATCCAGATCCGAGGAGGCCGTTTCCCTGCTTTTCATGATGTGGTTCTTGAGGGAGAAGACATCCGTGATGATGAAGTCGGGCTCCACTTCCTTGCAAGGCTTGTCCCTCTTGTTCTTGAAGCCAAAGACCAGAGTGTTCAGCTCTGCTTCAGCAGGGTCACCTTGGCACCCTGCCTCTTCGCTCTTCTCTTTCTTCTCCCCTGTGTCCATCTCCCTCAACAAGCCAGCGACATCCTCCTCCTCTTCTTGGAACGGGGCAGCTTCTTCTCCAGCCCCTTCGGCAGGCAGGATCTCCCCCCCTGACCCGGCCTTCTCCTCCTGGCTGTCCCTGCTGGGGGGCTGCTTGGCCCTCCCCAGGCCTGCCAGGGCATTGCTGGAGTCACAGGCGTCGTGCTGGTCGCGCCTCCCGCGCAGCCGCGCGCCCTCACTGGCCTGCAGCAGCCGCAGCTCTGGGGGCAGCAGGTTCCCCTTCTTGTAGGGCCAGTCTGACTCGATCAGGAGGGAGAGGGAGTTCTTGCAGAGGCTGTACTTCATGTGGTTGTAGAGGTGAGACTTCTCCATGCAGGTGAAGGGGCACTGGAAGCATTTGTAGTTGTACGGCTTGCCCCACGGCCTCGGGATGTAGTGAGGCTTTTTCGGCTTCCTCTCCTTGTGCTTGTAGACAGAGGCCAGCTTGCAGCCCACATCCTCCTTGGACATGGTGGTGGGGGCCTGGAGGGGGCTCCTTGTGGGAACAGAGGGGCACGGCACGGTGATCTTCCCACCCTCCTCCAGGAGCCACTGTTTGCCCTGGAAGAAGGACAACATGGAGCTGGTGAGCTGTGCCTGCAGCTCCCTGGGGATATAGAGAATCATAGAATGGTCCAGGCTGGAAGGGACCTCCAAAGCTCATCCAGTCCAACCCCCCTGCAGTCAGCAGGGACATCCCCCAGCTAGATCAGGTTGCCTGGGGCCTTATCAAGGCTAGCCTTGAATATCTCCAGGGATGGAGCCTCAACCACCTCCATGGGCAACCTGTTCCAGTGTTCCAGCAGCCTCCTGGTGCAGAACTTGTTCCTCACATCCAATCTCAATCTGCTCTGCTCTAGTTTGAAGCCATTGCCCCTGGGCCTGTCCCTGCAGGCCTTTGCAAAGTCTCTCTCCATCCTTCCTTAGGCCCCCTTCAGGTCCTGGCAGGCTGCTATTAGGTCTCCCCAGAGCCTCCTCTTCTCCAGGCTGAACACCCCCAGCTCCCTCAGCCTCTCCTCAGAGCAGAGCTGCTCCAACCCCCTGAGCATTTCCATGGCCTCCTCTGGACCCTCTCCATCAGGTCCATGTCCTTCCTGTGTTGAGGGCTGCAGCGCTGCTCACAGCACTGCAGGTGAGGTCTCAGCAGAGCAAAGTGTCAGAATCACCTCTCTGGATCCCTGGCAGTGCTGCTGTGGATGCAGCCCAGGCTGCCCTTGGCCTTCAGTGCTGCAAGCTCCCCCTGCCTGCTCCTGTCCAGCTTCTCCCCCACCAGCACCCCCAAGTCCTTTTCCCCAGGGCTGTTTCCATCCCCTCCTCCCCCAGTCTGTATTGACAGTGAGGATTGTTCCAGCCCAGGGGCAGGACCTGCCCTTGCTCTTGTGGAACCTCCTGAGCTTCACCTGGGCACCACCTCTCAGCCTGTCCAGGTCCCTCTGGGTGCCATCCTGTCCCTCTGGTGTGTCCACAGCACCACCCAGCTTGGTGCCATCTGCACCCTGCTGCTGGTGCCTCAATCTCACTGTCTGTGTCATTGATGCAAATATTACCCAGCACAGGTCCCAGCACAGACCCCTGAGGGACACCACTGTCACTGCACATGACTCTACCTGTGAGCACCTCCTGGCCCCAGGGAGCAGGATTGCTGGGACCTTGATCTGGAGCTCCTGTGTTTGAGATTTAAACCAAGACCAGGGATGGAATTTTTGCCCAAACCCTTCTGGTGTGCCCATACAGGCTGGTCCCAGTACTAACCCTCTTCTGTCAGATCCCAGAGGAAAATGAGCACACTGAAATACATTGGATACTAAACCACTTCAAGCTGACATGGAAGTGTTCAAGCAACCAGAACCTCTCTGGAGCAGCCCCAGCCCCAGCCCCAGCCCCAGCCCCAGCCTGGGGATGATTTCCCTGCTGAGGGCAGGGAAGCAAAGCAAAACCTGTCAGCAGCCCCCCAGTGCTGTGCTGGGCATGGAGCTGTGAGCTTTGCTGTCATCTCCTGGGGTGCCACAGTGCTGGAGCCAACCAAGATGTTCCAAAGCTTGTGCACCAGAGCTGATGCAGAGCTGGGCTGAAGGCAGGCACCTGCAGCCCTGCTCATGGTGCAAGGAGGCCACCAAGATGATCAGAGGCTGGAGAAGCTCCCCTGTGGGGCCAAGCTGGGAGAGTTGGGGCTGTGCAGCCTGGAGAAGAGAAGGCTGCAGGGAGACTTCAGAGCAGCCTTCCAGTACCTGAAGGGGCTCCAGGAGAGCTGGGGAGGGACTTTGGAGAAGGGCTGGGAGTGCCAGGCTGAGGGACAATGGCTTTGAGCTGGGAGAGGGGAGAGTGAGAGTGGAGAGGAGGAAGAAATTGTTTGCAGTGAGGGAGGGGAGACACTGGCACAGGTTGCCCAGGGAGGCTGTGGATGGAGGTGTTGAAGGCCAGGCTGGATGAGGTTTTGAGCAGCCTGGGCTGGTGGGAGGTGTCCCTGCCCATGGCAGGGGGTTGGCACTGGATGATCTTGAAGGTCCTTCCAACCCAAACTGTTCTAGGAACCTGTGGCCAGGCTGGGTGGGCAGAGGCTGGGGGCTGGCTGCCCTTACCCTGGCAATGCTACTGGAGGGGTCCTGCCTCCCTGGTGGCATGGGGCTGACCCTGTCCTGTGATAGCCAGGGGATAATCCAGCCAGGAAACCCAGTTTGGGCTAAACTACATCTCTCCACTTCTAGGTGTCTTTCCCAAGATCTAAATGTCCCTTCAGCCTCCTGACACTGGTCTTGGGTGTTTCCCACCACAGCTTGCCTGGGGACAGCAGCCTGTCACCCTGTTGGGCCCAGAGAGCAGGCAAGGGGGGCACAGCAGCTTGACTCCTCACCTCCTAGAGGAGCTGGATCCATGCAGTCTCCATGCTCTCCAGACTGGTGTCCTTCACAGGTGGCCAAGCAGTGACTGCTGCAGTGCAGGGCACCCAGCACTCACACCTGTGTCACTCCTCTGGACACCACTGGTCCCAGAAGGCTCTTCTTGGCTTCTTCCCCATCAGAACAAACCCTGTGTGCCCTGGGAGGGCAGCAGACTGGAGGGCTCATCTGTAAAGCTGGGGATCATTTGTCAGGAGCAAATTCTTGCCCCCAGGCAGCCCCTGCAGCTGGGCTGGTGTGGGGATGCTCAGCCTGGAGAAGGGGACAGCAGCATCTCCAGATTGTCACCTATGTGGCAGCTGGAGCCACTCAGGGAAACAATCTGCTCCCTGGCTTTTGGGGAGCAGGAGATGAGCTGTGCAGGATGGGAAGGGAAAGAGCATGTCCCTGTCCACAGGGGCTTGGGCAGCCAGCACCAGGAGCTGCCCAGAGGCAGGTCCAGGTGGTGGCTTCAAGGAGCTGACAGCTCCTGCACTGGGACCAGTGCCTGTCCAGCCCAGCCCACAGCCACAGCCCACAGCCTTTTGCACACGGCCTGAGGGAGCTTCTCCTTGGGGCTAGGGGTGAGAGCTGCAGCTTCCAGTATGGACAGGCACAGCAAGGCCAAAGAGCTGGGATCAGGCTGGGATGGGCAGGGAAGGAAGAGGCTCACCTAGGAGCCAGGAAGGTGTCACCATGTGGCCTCATGATGCTCCTCTCCTTCCTGGGCTGCAGAGAGGTCCCCTCAGTGAGCCCATGTGGCTCCCCCAACAGCACCACTGCCCCCTGCTCCCTTCCCTGAGCATCCTGCTACAGGTGCAAGTCACTGCTCTGCAATGCCATGTGCCCTGCAGGTGTGCTGGCCCTGGGGACAGCCCCACCAGCCCCCTGCACAGGTGGTGGCTGTGTCAGGCTGGAGGGTGCTCCATGCTCTGCCTAGGACCCTTTCCACTTTCTTCCTGAAACTTGTCATCAAACAGGAGAGTCCCTTGTGTCAAGAAGGGGTCAGACTCCTTTCAGTGGTGCCCTGTGATAGGACAAGGAGCAAGGGGCACAAAGTGGAACTCAGGAGGTTCCATCTGCATGGGAGGAGCAAGTTGTTTGGTGTGAGGGGGCTGGAGGCCTGGAGCAGGCTGCCCAGAGAGGCTGTGGAGTCTCCACCTGTGGAGACTTGATTGTGTTCCTGGGTGACCTGCCCTGGGTGACCCTGCTCTGGCAGGGGGGTTTGGATGATGATCTCCAGAGGTCACTGCCAACCCCTCCCCTTCTATGATTCTATGAGTCTAAGGAGGCCATGTCCCCCAAGGGTCTGAGAAGAGCTCCAGGGGTGCAGACCTGACCTCCAGCAGCCAAGGTAGATTTCTCCCAACAGAGGGAGGGATGCTTAGGCAGAGCCTGGAGCCTCCTGCATGCAGGCTCACCACAGCAAGCAGCAGCCTGACCACCTGCCCAGAGGGACACCTGCCCTTGTCCTTGAGCCCTCTGACTGCATCATGAATGCCGGAGCTCTGCCACCCACCATGGTGCTGCGGGCAGCACAAGGGATGCAGCTGCAGCAGCTCTGCAGGATGAGATCCATCCATGCATTGCTCCTTGGCTCCAGCAGCAGCTCTGCAGGATGGGATCCATCCATGCATTGCTCCCTGGCTCCAGCAGCAGCTCTGCAGGATGGGATCCCTCCAAGCATTGCTCCTTGGCTCCAGCAGCAGCTCTGCAGGATGGGATCCATCCATGCATTGCTCCCTGGCTCCAGCAGCAGCTCTGCAGGATGGGATCCCTCCAAGCATTGCTCCTTGGCTCCAGCAGCAGCTCTGCAGGATGGGATCCCTCCAAGCATTGCTCCCTGGCTCCAGCAGCAGCTCTGCAGGATGGGATCCATCCATGCATTGCTCCCTGGCTCCAGCAGCAGCTCTGCAGGATGGGATCCCTCCATGCATTGCTCCTTGGCTCCAGCAGCCTCTCTGCAGGATGGGATCCCTCCAAGCAGCACTGCCTGGCTCCAGCAGCAGCTCTGCAGGATGGGATCCATCCATGCATTGCTCCCTGGCTCCAGCAGCAGCTCTGCAGGATGGGATCCCTCCATGCATTGCTCCTTGGCTCCAGCAGCCTCTCTGCAGGATGGGATCCCTCCAAGCAGCACTGCCTGGCTCCAGCAGCAGCTCTGCAGGATGGGATCCCTCCAAGCAGCACTGCCTGGCTCCAGCAGCAGCTCTGCAGGATGGGATCCCTCCAAGCAGCACTCCCTGGCTCCAGACACCAAGCCTGGCCTGCCCTCAGCATCCTGGATGTGGCTGTGACCTGGTCCTGCCCCATCTCCCCCTGCACCCATCCTGCCAGAGGGCAAGAATGCAGGAGCAGGGAGCCAGGCGCTTCAGCCCCGCTGTGATGCACTCCCAGGTCAGCTGAACAAACATTTGCTGTTTATATGCCAGAGGCAGATTAAATCTTTGCTGGGAGACTAGAACTGGTTGTTCCACTCCTGCACACCTGATCCTCCTCCTCCAACCAAGGCCCTTCGTTCCCCTCCTGTGCCCAGTAGTGCAGAGGACAGCAGGAAGACATCCCACATGAGGACAGGCAGCTTGGCTGCTGCCACCTCCTTAGTGCTGCAAGGGAGGAGAAGAGGCAAGAGTAAGGAAGAAGAAGGGGAGAAGCTGCCCAGCAGAAAAAGACCTGGGGGTGCTGGTAGACAGCTCTCTGAAGATGAGCCTGTGGTGTGCTCAGATGGCCACAAAGGCCACCAGCAGCCTGGCCTGGAGCAGCAATGGGGTGGGCAGCAGGAGCAGGGCAGGGATTGTGCCCATGGGATGGGCACTGGGGAGGCCACAGCTTGAGTGCTGGGTTCAGTTCTGGGCCTCTCACTCCAAGAGGGACATTGAGAGGCTGGAGCAGGTCCAGAGAAGGGCAAGAGAGCTGGGGAAGGGTCTGGAGAAGAGGGCTGGGGAGGAGCAGCTGAGGGAGCTGGGGGTGTTGAGCCTGGAGAAGAGGAGGCTGAGGGAGACCTCATTGCTCTCTGCAGCTCCCTGAGAGGAGGCTGGAGCCAGCTGGGGCTTGGGCTTTGCTAAGTCTAAGGTGACAGAAGGAGAGGCAACGGCCTGAAATTGTGCCATGGGAGGGTTAAGTTGGAAAGGAAGAAAAATGTCTTTGCTGCAAGAGTGGTCAGGGACTGGAAGAGGCTGCCCAGGGAGGTGGTGGAGTGCCCATGCCTGGAGGTGTTCCAGAACCCTGTGGCCATGGCCCTTGGGGCCATGGTTTAGTGTCCATGGTGAGATTGGGTTGGTGGTTGGGTTGGATGCTCTGGGAGAGCTTTTCCACCCCATACAGGTCTGTGATTCAGTGAGAAGGTGGAGCAGTGCCTGGCTGTGGAGCAGTGCCTGGCTGTGGAGCAGGCCAGCTCGGGCGGAGCGGAGCGGAGGCGTCCCCAGAGCCGGCTGGGGCCCCGCGGAGCCGGGAGCCAGGCGCTGGGCTCCTGGTTGCTGAGCAGTTCCCGCACCAGCAGATCTTTGTGGTCTGCTGAGCCTCTCCCTGCCACAACTCATTATTTCCAGTGGGCTGTCAGCTGCGGCGGTGGAGGCCGTGCCTGGGGGCAGTGCGCGGTGGGGACCCAGCACCTGTGCCTGGGAATTGCAGCATCCCTGCTCCCCTCGCCGGCAGCGCCGCAGGGAGGGCACCGCTCAGACGGAGGGAGCCAAGCAGCAAGGAGAGAAGAGGGAGAGACAAAGGGAAGGAAGGAAGGAGAGATGCCCAGGAAGGAGATCTGCGGTCCCTGGTGCTCTGCTGAATATCCCAGCTCCAGCCTGAGCTCTGGACACAGGGATGCAGGGAATTGAGTGCAGCCATCAGGGCAGCTGAGCTGCAGCATCTCAAGTTGTGCCAGGGGAGGCTAAGGTTGGACCTGAGGAACTATTTCTTCCCAGCAAGGGTTCTCAGGCCCTGTCCCACGCTGCCCAGGGAGGTGGTGGAGTCTCCATCCTTGGAGGTGTTTAAAGCCTCCTGGCTGTGGTGCTGGGGGAGGTGGGTTGGTGGCAGTGGCTCAGCAGCAGTGCTGGGTTTGTGAGCTCTGGGTGAGTGCTTGGACCGGATGAGCTCCAAGGTCTCTTCCAACCACAACAGTTCTATGGCTCTATCATTCTGTGACCTCAAAACTCCATCTAGCTCCAGTCTCCATTAACAGCCAAAAACAGATGCCCAGAATGTGTGGTGAACATCTCTGGTGTCACTCCCATTTGCCCACCCCTTAGCCACCACAGCACATCCCTGCAGCAGCCTGGGTGCCACTGCCTGCAGCACAGAGTAGTGATCCTCCCCACTGGCAATCTGAAGTTCTGGAAGCATCCCACATCAAGGAGTTCCCAGAACACCATGCACAGTTTCACCCTTCAGCTTCCCAACTTTGTTGATCCCCACAAGTTTCATCTGATGCTCCAAATTCTTTGGCTGGAGGAAGCAGCAACCATGGTCCCTGTCCACCATCACACCACTGCTTCACTGTCTCCTTCCCAAGGCTGAAGCTGGACCAAACCCTTCCAGACCTCCTCCCCTTCCCAGAGTCTCCTCCTGGTCTGTGATAACTGTTTCACAGAATCACAGAATGTTAGGGGCTGGAAGGGAACTCAAAAACTCATCGAGTCCAACCCCCCTGCCAGAGCAGGGTCACCTAGAGCAGGTCACATAGGAACACATCCAGGCAGGTTTTGACTATCTCCAGAGAGGAAAAGGCTGGCTCTGGTGCATTTCCTGCACCAGTCCAGACCAGTAGTGCAGCCCTCTCCAGCCATGTGTCAGCATATCCTCACCCACCATGCACGGAGAGGAGAAACAAAACAACTGCTCCAGTGCAGCAGCTTGGTTCAGAGACAGTTCTGCTGCAGTGTCCCCACAGGAGAAGCTGTGCCCCTGTGACCTTGTCCTGTCTCCTTTTGCTGAACGCCAAGAGCTTTTCCACCTGGAACAAAGACCCCATCTCCCAAACTGATGCCCTCTCTTCCTTGCCACTCTTTGAGTTCTCCAACACTCTGTGTAGGCTGCTAGGGAGCTGCTTCCATGGAAATTGGCTGCTCCCAGCTCAGCTGTTGCCAGGTGGCATGGAGGAAGAGGCAAGAAAGGTGTTGAAGTTCTCTACTCAGTGATGCTAGTTTGAGCCTCCTGCCTCACACCTCACCCTGCAGCTGCAGGCTCCTGTGGTCTCTTATGAGCTGGTCCTACCCTGCATGCATGAGAATTCATTTGTGGTCCTGTGCACACCCAGCACCAACTGCAGGGACAACCCTTCCCTGCACCCACATCCACCCAGATGCTTCCTGCTGGGCTGCCCAGGTCACTCTCACTCCTGGGGCTTGGCATCACACCAGTCTGGTCCCAGCAGACCACACTAGCGGTCCCAGCATTAATGCTTGTTGGCAGAAGTTGCCACCTGAAGAGGACCTACAGGAAGGCTGGGGAGAGGCTCTTCAGAAGGGCCTGTGGTGATAGAGGCAATGGATTGAAACTGGAGCAGGGCAGAGTTAGGTTGGACATCTGGAGGAAGTTCTGCACAGTGAGTGTGAGGAGACACTGGGACAGGCTGCCCTGGGAGGTGGTTGAGGCTCCATCCCTGGAGACATTCAAGGTCAGACTGGATGTGTCCCTGGGCAGTCCCTGCTCTGGTTGGAGATGTCCCTGCTGCCTGCAGGGGGGTTGGACAAGATGCCCTTGGAGGCTCCCTTCCAACTCAATGCAATCTGTAAACCCCAGGGACCCTGCTGGCCGGAATGGTGCAGTGGGGAGCAGACAGAGGATGGCTTTGCCGTGGGGTCTCACACAAACCATCCCCTCCCTGCCGTCATCCTTACTCTCCCATTCCGGTACTTCCCGTCGGGTTTTATGCGCGGCCGGGGCTGGCGCAGGGGAGGGAGCGGCTGGCAGCGGGGAGCCACCGATCGATGCAAGCCGCTGCCCTCCGTGCGTGCTCTGCCGCAGGGGCCGGTGGCTATTAGCGGAGATCGGAGCCCTTCGCGTTTTCGTAGCCCGGGGTTGTGCGGTTTGAGCTTTAAAAGCGTTTATCGGAGGCCGGGCGAAGGCAATTGGCCATGGCAAAGCAGCAGGCACACGGCGGGGGGAGGGGAGCCTGACTGGTGGGCACCGGCAGCTCTGCACCTCCTGAGCCTCACCCCACACGGCGGCTGCAGGCTGAGCTGCTCCTGCAGAGGGGCTTTGAAGCCATCCTGCCCCTTCGCCTTTGGGAGTACCTACATCAGGTTGCCCAGAGGTGTGGCTGAGGCTCCATCCCTGCAGACATTCAAGGTCAAACTCGGTGTGGTCCTGAGCAGCCTGCTCTGGTTGGAGGTGTCCCTGCTGACTGCAGAAGACTTGGACAAGATGAGCTTGGAGGCTCCCTTCCAACCCGAAGCATCCTGTGATTCTGTGAGCACAGAATGGTAGAGCTTGGAAGTACCTCTGGAGGTCACTGAGTCCAAGCCCCTGCCAGAGCAGGGGCACCTAAAGCAGGTCACACAGGTGAGCCTTGAAAGTCTCCAGAGAAGGAGACTCCACAACCTCTCTGAGCAGCCTGCTCCAGGGCTCTGCCACCCTCACAGAACAGAAGTTCCTCATGTTTAGATGGAACTTCCTATGGGCAGGTTTGTGCTCATTGCGTCTTGTCCTGTCCCTGGGGAGCACTGAAAAGAGTCTGGCCCCAATCTCCTGACACTCCTTAGATATTTGTAAGCATTCACAAGACCCTCCTCAGCCTCCTCTTCTCCAGGCTGCCCAGCCCCAGCTCCCTCAGCCTCTCCTCAGAGCTGTTGCAGTGCCCTCAGTATCTCAGTGGCCCTGTGCTGGACTTTCCCCAGCACTTCTTTGTCCTTCTTGAGCTGGGAGCCCAGAATTGGACTCTGTGGCTTTGAAACTGTTCCCAACTCAAGCTGTTCTTTCTTCTGGCTTGGTCTCAATTGTTCCACCAAAATCTCTCCCCAGAGCCAGAGAATGTCTTCAGAAAGGCCTGGGGTTTCCCATCTGCCCCAAACTGCCAATCCTTCCATGTCTGCCCACCCACCACAGCTTTGTGTATGAGGCCCAGAGGCTGTGACCCACATCCTGTAGCTCAGCGTGGCTCTGATGCTCAGAGGGTTCTTCATCACTTGGTTGCACATCTCCACACATGAGGTCACCAAACTCTGTGCTTCACATCTTGGGGGGAAACCAAAATCAGAGTCATGGTCCAGCCAAATCTGAGAGCATCTGAATTCTTAATTTTTGTCTTTCCAGCCTTTGGAGGGCTCTGGAGTTCCTGACTGGGAAAACTCCCACTGCCTTCTCAGGCAGCATTTGGGGAAGGTCACCTGCAGAAGCCAGTCTGTAGCTCTTCCCAAACAGCAGAGATGAGCTGGCTCTGCTCCCACAGTTCAGAGTGCAGGCTGCCAGGGACCTCCGGCCCAGCCTTGGAGTGTCCTTCAGGCCAGCCAGTGAATGTGCTGCCTGCTGTGCTGCAGCCACACCACCTTCACACATACAGCTCACCACTAATTTGGGCTCAAAATGCCCTCCCTCCTGCACTTGTTCAAGAGGTGTTTCTGTGTCTCTCACCTCTCCTGAGCTCCCCTGCCTCCAGCCTCCACCCCAAGCAGCAGCTGTCTGCCCCTGAATCTTGGTTAGCCTGAAGCCTCCCCAGGGCAAGCCTCAGCATCCTATGAAAAACACGCAGGGTGGCGAGCGTTCAACCGAGTGGCAATGGGTTGGAGTCGTTGTCTTCTGCCTCTGACACACACAGCACAGCTCACAGGCTCCTTGAGAGATGAGATCAGGCCACCACAGCCTCCAGGCTACTCTGCAGAGACGTGAAGGTCCTCCACCGCAAAAGGCTTTCCTCCCACAGCCTTTCCTGCTGCAAGCCCTGCAGGGGAAGAGGCAGGTCCTGGGCAGGAGATGTAAGTCTGTCTCTCCACATTATATCAACCACCTGCACAAGCTTGTGCCCAGGTCCCACCACAGGAGATTCCTCTGTCTTCCTCCACCTCCACAGAAGTGGTAGAAACCTGCTAATGGAGCCCCGGGAGACTAGAGGCTGCCAGCTGTGGAGTCGGTGGCTCAATGACAAACAGAGCTCCAAATCTGTGAAGACAATGTCAGTCTCCGAGTGAGAACGGGCAGCTGGCTACAGGAGAAAGTGGCTGTGTGCAAGCCAGGAGGGTCAGCAGCATGGCTGGCACTCAGAGGTGTCTGGAGACAGGTGTCCAAGGCTG
The DNA here is from genome assembly GCF_027791375.1 of Indicator indicator. Taxonomy (NCBI): domain Eukaryota; kingdom Metazoa; phylum Chordata; class Aves; order Piciformes; family Indicatoridae; genus Indicator; species Indicator indicator. The sequence continues at coordinate 18,239,030 of NC_072031.1, read as the reverse complement.
GCATGGTGAGCAGGGGAAGGGGGTGAACATCTGGAGAGAACTGGGGAGGGGCTTAAGAAGTGCATGCAGCTGGAATGGGGAGGCATGGCCCAGCTCTCCTCCGTGCTCTGTGTCACACCTGTGGTGTGCAGGACTCCTGGAGGTCCACAGTCTTCTCTTTCCTTTGGCCAGGAGCTGGAAGGGTGCTTGAGGCAGCTACCCTTGTGCTGGACATGAAATGCTGCACAGGGGACGTGTCCAGAACTTCTCCCAGCTCCTGTCACCCCTGAGGTTTCTTTCCCCACTTAAAACTTTCTCTTCTTCTTGGATGGCATTTCACTGCCTGTGACCACTGCCCTGGGAGATGCCCTCTCAGCCTGGCAGACCTCTGGGGATGGTGATAATCTCCTTCCAATGGTGCCCTGTGATAGGACAAGGGGCAATGGACACAAACTGGAACCCAGGAGGTTCCACCTCAACAGGAGGAGAAACTTGGGAGGCCTGGAGCAGGCTGCCCAGAGAGGTTGTGGAGTCTCCTCTGGAGCATTTCAAAACCTGCCTGGATGTGTTACTGTGTGAGCTGCCCTAGGTGACCCTGCTTTGGCAGGGGGGTTTGGATGATGATCTCCAGAGGTCCTTTCCAACCCCAACCATTCTGTGATCCTCTGACCCTCAGGAGCCTCTTGCTCCTGCTCACCTGGGCCTGTCCCCTCCGATGTGCTGCAGCACCTAGGCAGCAGGGCAGTGTGGGGCTCAGCTCTGTGATGGTTCCCCAAATCCACCTCTTCCTACCACCACAGAACAAGCCTTGTGAAAGGCTTTGATCTTGGAGGTCTCTTCCAACCTGGTTGATTCTGTGATTCTGTGAAAGTCCTTGCTGTGGACACAGACATCAGGTCACCTCTGCTGCCCCAGCACGAGCACAGGTGCCCAGGCTGGCTATGGACACAACATATCCTGCCACCTGCCCTGCTCTGTCACACACCAAGAGCATTTGGTTACCCCTTGGCCCATCAGAAGGCTCTGTGACCTTCCCAAGCCTCTGCAGGCAAGTTCCTCAGTCCCAACACTTAGGAACATTCCCATTCTTTCCACTTTCCATTTATCCTTGGACAGAGAGAAGGAAAGAAAGGAAGGAGGGAAGAAGGGAGGGAAGGAGAGAAGAAGGGAGGGAGGGAGGGAGGAAGGAAGGGAGGGAGGAAGGGAGGGAGGGAGGGAGGAAAGGAGGGAGGGAGGAAAGGAGGGAGGAAGGAAGGAAGGAGGAAGGAAGGAAGGAAGGAAGGAAGGAAGGAAGGAAGGAAGGAAGGAAGGAAGGAAGGAAGGAGGGAAGGAGGGAAGGAGGGAAGGAGGGAAGGAGGGAAGGAGGGAAGGAGGGAAGGAGGGAAGGAGGGAAGGAGGGAAGGAGGGAAGGAAGGAAGGAGGGAAGGAAGGAGGGAAGGAGGGAAGGAGGGAAGGAAGGAAGGAGGGACGGAAGGAAGGAAGGAAGGAAGGAAGGAAGGAAGGAAGGAAGGAGGGAGGGAAGGAAGGAAGGAAGGAAGGAAGGAAGGAAGGAAGGAGGGACGGAAGGAAGGAAGGAAGGAGGAAGGAAGGAGGAAGGAAGGAAGGAAGGAAGGAAGGAGGAAGGAAGGAAGGAGGAAGGAAGGAAGGAAGGAAGGAAGGAGGAAGGAAGGAGGAAGGAAGGAGGGAAGGAAGGAAGGAAGGAAGGAAGGATGGATCTCTGCTTTGTTTTTGCTGGCCTAGAGCCCAGCTCTTGTCACGTCTCCTGAGACACCAAAGCTGACCCAAGGTCCCTGTCTGGATGCAACCTTTCCCACATGCTGAGCTCTGTGCACAATGTGCCTGCTCTGCTTGTACCACCTCTGCAGGTGTCCTGCTCCACCAAATTGATCTCCATCTTGCAGGCAGAAAATCTCCCTTATTCCAAGGCAAATCCACCCCAGTTCCCTTTGGAGACAGGAGCACAGAGCCTGCACTGCTCCTCTGCCTGCCCACACCACCCTTGCAGCCCAACTCTGCAGGAGCAGGGGAGGTTAGGTTGGAGAGGAGGCAAAATGTCTTTGCTGCAGGAGTGGTCAGGGGTTGGAAGAGGCTGCCCAGGGAGGTGGGGGAGTCCCCATGCCTGGAGGTGTTCCAGAACCCTGTGGCCATGGCACCTAGTGGCCATGGTGGGGTTGGGTTGCTGGTGGGACTGGGTGATCCTGGAGGCCTTTTCCCACCCAAATAACTCCAAGATTTTATGTGTCCATTGCTATATCCTCACTTACCTTTGCTACAGGAGAGGATCCCCACAGATGGACACCGCAAGCACTTGTCTCAACCTTCCCCATCACCCCAGTGGGGACTGCATGTCCCCACTCAGTGCTTTCTGCCTTCCTCAGGGTCTTTCCCATCCTTGCTCCAGCTCCTGGCAGACAGCCTTCTGGCTCTGCTACTGTGGTGGATGTGACTCCTTTCCTGCACAGCTGCCCTTTTGCCAGTTGGCTCCTGACATGTCCTGCTTCAAGGGTTACTCCATCCCAGGCACAGGACTTCCCCCCCCTGAGTGCCATCAGGTCTCTGCCACCCCATTTCTGCAGCCAGGAGCTGCTCTTTCCCTGAGGAGCACAACCCCTCAAGCTTGGCGCTCCAGCCAGGTTCTGACCCACCTTGTCCTTGTGTTTCCAGTTTGGCCATGAAGATACTGCAGGAGACCATGTCAAGGGCCCTGCTAGGCTCACATAAAAAACATCCCCTTCTGTCCCCTTACCCAGGGGCACAATTTGCCCTTGGAAAATTTACCTTGGCACCTTCTTGCCGTTCAGGAGGCTGGATAGGACCTTAAGGAGGACTTGCTTCAGCCTGGGTGCTCCCTGCTGGCTCTGAGACACACAGCACCTCGAGCCAGGGGCCACCACATCCCCAGAGGGACCTCTGCTCTTCTTAGCAGAGCATGGGATGCAGTGAGTAGTGCCCAGGGGGTTGCTTGCCTGTCCCACAGCTGACCCCCTTGGGACATTTCTGAGGTGGGTCAGCGTTCCTGGGGGATTCCCAGGCAGAGCCCTGTGGGTGGCAGCCACTCCTCCCTCATCTGGGATCACCCCAGGCAGCCAAAGAGCCTTCCTCAGTGCCTCCTTGGGACATGGACCTGTGATCAAACACAACCACCCACTCCCTCCCTCCTGCTGCACCTTCCTGCCTCCCCAGGTGGGCAGGGGAAGGCAGGAGAGGGGACCCCTTGGCACAGACAGGGTACAGCCTTCCTGCATCTTCTCTGGGATCTTGGATCTGCCAGGGCAAGCCCCCCAAAGCTCCCCCTGCCCTAGCTTAGAGCACAGGGCTCTTTGTAGCCCAAAGCTGGCCAAGATGGGGCAGTGATTCCAACCCCCCTGTGCCCACAGCCAGGAGAAGGTGGGCACCTCCCTGCTGCCACCTGCCAGCTCCCAGTGCTGGCAACCAGGATGCAGCCATGAGGGAGATGTTTAAATCATGATGAGGTCTAAGCAGCCACCAAGGAACTGCCACCTGCATGGCACTGGCTATAGTTAAGGTCAAACTGAGCTGGCATGGGGCTTGGCAGGGAGATCCAGCAGTGGGGTGGGCAGCACTTTGGTGACCATGGCCCTTCATAAAACCCACTTCAACATGGCCCCAGTTAGAGTCATGGAGACCTCTAAGACTGCTGGGTCCAGGCATCAACCCAGCACCACCATGGCCACCAAAGCATGTCCCAGAGAGCCAGGAATCTCCCCTGCTTCTCCCTGCATGTTCTTAGGTGAGCACAGGCAACCCCCTGGGAGGAGGCCTCCCTGAGGGATCTCTTGGGGATCTCTTAAAGACTGGATAATCTTACATCCCTAAGAGATCTCTTAGGAGCCTCTGCTAAGGGATCTCTTAAGGATGGGATCATCTCTTAAGGATGAGATCATCTTAGTCCCAAAGGGATCTCCTAGGAACCTCTCCTAAGGGATCTCTTAAGCATAAAATAATCTCTTAAGGATGAGACCATCTTAGATGCCCAGGAGATCTCTTAAGAACCTCTCCTGAGGGATCTCTTAGCAATCTCCCCTGCTTCTCCTTCCCCTTCAGTGAGCACTACCTGGGAGGAGGATTCCCTGAGGGATCTCTTAAGGCTAAGACCATCTCTTAAGGCTGAGACCATCCCTTAGGTGAGCTCCAGCACTGCCCCAGGAGGAGGCAGGCTGCTGGGGATCCCAAGCACTCCTCTTTGCAGCCACTTTGCAGGCAGATTCCCCCAACCCCACCCCAGGACACAGATTTAGTCTCAGGTTTTGTTCAGCTGCTGAACAAATAACAAACTGGGAGCTGGTTTGCTGCTGGTTGGCAGAGGCTGGGAGCAGTGAGGACACTGCAGAGTGGGAGTGAAGGCTGGGATCCATCAGGGGCAGGAGCTGAAGCAGAAACCATCCTGACTTGAGGCCAGCAGGCAGCAAGACCCACAGAGTCTGCAGGGGGAAACTGATTTTTCCAGGGGGATAATAATCCCAGCAAAGAGAAGGGAAGCAGGAGGGGCAAGGCCCTGGGAGGAGACTGGGGACAGGGACCTCCAGCACTGCTCTTTGCAGCTGCTCTGCAGGCAGACTTCACTCCTCCCCCAAGTGTATTTAGAACTGCCTGATGGAAAAGACCAAAAGAACATTGAGTGCAACCACAACCTACCAAGAGACACTGAGGAGATGCAGCAGGGCCAGAGAACGGCAAGAGAGCTGGGGAAGGGTCTGCAGAAGAGGGCTGGGGAGGAGCAGCTGAGGGAGCTGGGGGTGTTGAGCCTGGAGAAGAGGAGGCTGAGGGAGACCTCATTGCTCTCTGCAGCTCCCTGAGAGGAGGCTGGAGCCAGCTGGGGCTTGGGCTCTGCTCCAGGGAACAAGGGACAGGACAAGAGGCAATGGCCTGAAATTGTGCCAGGGGAGGGTTAGGTTGGAGAGGAGGAAAAATGTCTTTGCTGCAAGAGTGGTCAGGGACTGGAAGAGGCTGCCCAGGGAGGTGGTGGAGTCACCACCCCTGGAGGTGTTCCAGAACCCTGTGGCCATGGCACTTGGGGCCAGGGTTTGGTGCCCATGGTGGGGTTGGGTTGGTGTTGGACTGGATGCTCTGGGAGGGTTTTTGCACCCCAAACAATTCCATGGTTCTATGATCTCCCTGTACACAGCTGTTAGACCACATCCCTCAGCACCTCATCCACCTCCCGGGATGGTGACTCCACCACTTCCCTGGGCAGCCTGTTCCAGTGCCTGATGACCCTTCCAAGGAAGAAATCTTTCCTAATGTCCTACCTAAACCTCTTCTGGTGCAACTTGAGGCCATTTCCTCTCCTAATTAGTTGTGGGCAGGAGCATTGTGAGGCTCTGGACTCACCTGGCTGCATCCTAACTGCTCCTGGGTAAGGTTTGTTTGCTTGGGGTTTGATGGAGATCAAAGCAGCTCCCAGGCTGATGCTCCCTGGTGGTCTCACTCTGTCTTTGCAGCTCCTTCTCCCCCAAAACCAAAGGCAGAGCAGCTCAGGCCCTGGCCCCACTCTGTGGGCAGCATGTGGGCTGCCAGGGACAGGGAGATGTTAGGTTATGGTTGGACTTGATCATAGAATGATAGAATCATAGAATGGATTGGGTTGGAAGGCACCTTCAAGCTTCAACCATCCAGTGCCAACCCCCTGCCATGGGCAGGGACACCTCCCACCAGCACAGCTTGCTCAAGGCCTCATCCAGCCTGGCCTTGGACACCTCCAGGGAGGGAGCATCTTAAGGTCTTTTCCAACCAGGTGATTCTCTGCTTCTGTGCAGCAGAGGGACAGGAGCTGGTGCCTGAAGGCAGAGGTGAGATGCAGAGTGGGCAGGTAGCACTGGGCCAGCAGATCAGCCAGGGAGGGCTCTACTGGCCAAGGAATGACCAGGAGGAGGAATAAGGGCCTGAGGCAAAGCCACTGGGGACTCCCCACAGGGAGATGTTATGAGCTGGTGCAGCAGGAATGCAGCTCCTTAACCCCTGCTGTGCCATGGGCCAGGCCAAATGACTGCACAGCCACCCTGCTGCTGGCCCTGGGCTGCCTGGCACTGGCACCACCTGAGGCTTCCAGGCTACTGTGGAAGTCCCTCAGCTGCTTGCACAGTGAAGGGGGTCACTTTCTGCCTCCCCCACATCAAACCTGGGTCCTTCCTAAACCGCCTCAGGGTCAGGCAGGGCTCTGAAATGTCTAGGGGTGGTCCAGGGAAGGGTGAGGAGACCCAAAGGGATAGGAGGACAAATATCCACAACCTCCCATCCTGGATTTCCACAGAGGGGAACCCAAATCCTCTCTGAGGAGTATGGTGAGGATGGGATGAGAGTGAGACCACCCCATGCAGCACCTGACCTGTGCTGCAAACCTCTCCCATCCCAGTCCCAGGATTTGCCAGCACCATGAGAGACATCTGGGTCTTGCTGACCAGCTCTCCTTGCCCTTTGATTTGAAGGCAGCTCTGCCTGCTCTGAACAGTTCCTTGTCCCATCACCTCTTGAATGATTTGCCCAAATTCCTGGGACACACATCCTCTGTTCCTCATCAAGGCCATTAAGTAAATAACCTCATCCAACAATCCAGCAGCTCAGCTGGGTTTATACTTCCATGAAGAAGGATTTAGAGGGGAGGAAAGAAAAAAAACCTCATATGGATAATGTTGCCTTAATGCTTCCATTTTTCCTTTCCCTATCCCTGAAGGTTTTTGCAGCCAGGCTGGGTGTGGCTGTGAGCAACCTGCACTAGTGTGAGGTGTCCCTGCCCATGGCAGGGGGGTTGGAACTGGCTGAGCCTTGAGGTCCCTTCCAGCCCTGACCATTCTATGATTCTAAATAGGCTGCCCAGGGAGGTGGTGGAGTTCCCACCCTTGGAGCTGTTGCAGAAAGCTGTGGCCATGGCACCTGGGCCCATGGTTTAGTGGCCATGGTGGGGTTGGGTTGCTGGTGGGACTGGATGATCCTGGAGGGGCTTTTCCAACCCAAATCATTCCACAAGCCTGCACCCAGCAGCTTTGCTGCCACTTCCCCCAGTTTGCACATCCCCTGCCTGGGTCCCAGCTGCTGTCCCCCAGCTGAGCACCTGCCTGTGGCACAGCACCAGGCACAAGAGGACTTTTTTGTGGGGGAGAGTGCAGAAGTGCCAGGAGAAGGCAGCATTTAGCAGGGGGAAGGTTCCCTTGGAGGCTTTTTGTTCCTCAGCCTGGAGCTGCAGAGAGACCCTCGGCCGCCCCCAGCACCACCCACCCCTTACCCACCCCATCCAGCCCCCAAGCAGATTGAAATGTCAGAACTTACAGCTCGGTCCCTTTCCTGTCCCTGCAGGGAGCCTGGGGGAGGGGGGCAAGGGCTGTCCCCCCCAGCTGGCACCCAAACCTCGCCGAGGCAGAGGGCAGGTGACTTCCAGAGCTGCTCCTGAGCATTTGCAGGGTTGTTTGCAGGAAACATCAAACTCGGAACAGAAGCACCAACCCAGGAGTCGTTCTCCCCCACCCCCCCGCCTCGCTGTCCCTCCCCACCCTCTTGGTTGGTCTCATTTGTACCGATCTGCCCCGCAGGCTTCTCGCTGATTTGCCGTGTCCCTGGCAGGGCTTCGACCGGGGAGGGGGAGCGGGAGCCAGGCGGGGAGCGGATCGGGGGGAGCCAGCCATGGGGAGGGTGGTGGGGAGAGGGATAGGCCAACAGGAGCCTGGCTTGCCAAAAGCGGTTCAGACCCAGCAAAGGCTTTAATGTGCACAGACGGAGCAGGCTGGGAGCAAAACCAGCTGGGCTGGAGGAGAACGTGCTCGGCGCCAGGCTGCTCTGGGGCTGGGTGCTGCGTGCCTGGCTCGGGGCTGGCTCCTTGCTCCAGCCCCCTGCCGCCGCGGGGGGAGGCAGAGGCAGGAGGGGAAGGTTAGACGTGAAAATTCTCCTCCCAGCACCAACTCGTCCTGTTGGTGAGTGATGGGCACGGCGCCAGCCTGGTTTTCTCCAGCATTAATCATTTACCTGCTTCAGTCACCACCCTTGCCCTGACAGCTTCTGCATCACACCTCCAGTGCAAGGTGTCCCTATTCGTATGACTTGATGGCTCCTCTTGAGCTGGCACAGCCACACCACCATCCTGGAGTTCATGCCATCCTGGAGCTCGTGCCACCATCCTCACCCCATGCCCACCCAGGAGCTCATTGCCACCATCCTCGCCCCATGTCCACCACAGAGCTCATGCCATCATCCTCACCCTATGCCCACCCTGGATTTCATGCCATCATCCTCACCCTATGCCCTGCCCAGAGCTCATGCCATCATCATCACCCCATGCCCACCCTGGATTTCATGCCATCGTGCCCACCCCAGAGCTCATGCCATTATCCTCACTCTGTGCCCACCCTGGATTTCATGCCATCATCCTCACCCTGTGCCCACCCAGGAGCTCATGCCATCATCCTCACTCTGTGCCCACTCTGGATTTCATGCCATCATCCTCACCCTGTGCCCACCCAGGAGCTCATGCCATTATCCTCACCCTGTGCCCACCCTGGATTTCATGCCATCATCCTCACCCTGTGCCCACCCAGGAGCTCATGCCATCATCCTCACTCTGTGCCCACTCTGGATTTCATGCCATCATCCTCACCCTGTGCCCACCCCAGAGCTTATGCCATCATCCTCACCCTGTGCCCACTTTAGAGCTCATGCCATCATCCTCACTCTGTGCCCACCCTGGATTTCATGCCATCATCCTCACCCTGTGCCCACCCCAGAGCTCATGCCATCATCCTCACACCTGCCCACCCTCGATTTTATGCCATCATCCTCACCCTGTGCCCACCCTGGAGCTCATGCCATCATCCTCACCCCAGAGCTCGTGCTGTGGAATCCCTGTGTGGGGCAGAGCATCATCACCCATGGAGAGACAAGAGCCTCCTCGGGGGTGATTCAGACCTTGGGTGCCCCTTTGTCCTCCTGCAGATCCCTTTCTCCTGCAACAGCGACCCTCAGGCCACCCAGTTTCGGTGGCTGGTATCCACCCTCCCAGGTGTGGGCTCTGGCTGGAAGGACCAGGGACAGCTCTAGCCTGAGAAGCTCCTTGCAGGAAGATGCTGGATCCGGCCCAGGCTGATCCCATGGTGCATTGTTTGATGTCGTTCCTTAAAATGGGACCCTCCCCAGACTGCCTGACGGCCTGGCTCCTCTCTCTGGGGACCAGGCAAGGGCATCCTGTGTGTCCCCTCACCCTCGACCCCCCACCAGTGTCCCCTGGTCGCACCCTGGCTTTAGCAAGACACTGAAGAGCCAAGATACTGATACAGGGCTCTGGTGCCAGGGCCAGAGCCCCAGCTCCAGCACTGGGCACAACAGCACAGAGACCCCAAGACCCATCTCTGGTGTATGTCCCCTCCCTACCTGTCCCCTCCCCTTCCCCCGCGCCATGGTGGGGGGGCAGTGCCTTGGCTCCTGTCCCCGAGCGGTGCCAGGGCCGCGCAGCCCTTCTCGGGCACGTTGCAGGCAGCCGGCCCCAATCTGCCGTGGCGCAGGGCCACCTGTGCTGGCTGCCTGTGCCATCTGCGTGGGGGAGGCCAGGGGGAGCCGCCTGCTGTCTCCCCCCCCCTAGCCCGGGTCAGCGAGCAGGGGGACGGCCGCGGGGGGGCACGGCTGACTCGTTCCATCCCAGGGTGTTGGCACTGCCACCCGCGCCCGCCAGGAGGAAGGGGAGGGGATGGCGACAGCCCCCACTCGAGTTCGTCCTGGCAGGGAGCTGGGGGGCTTCTGTGCCCAGGTGGGGACAGGTTGCACCAAGGTCCCCCCAGATGGCTGCAGTGCCCTGCTCCCCACTGCCCCTGGATGTTCCCTTGTGCATGGGAGCCGTGGTGTGTCTTTGGGGGTCTCAGATTCAGACCCCCCTTGGCTTTGCACATAGCTGAGCACAGGATGGGGAGGGAGGGCTCTCACCCCCTCCAGCTGTCCCTGGTTGTCCCTTTGTGCACAGGAGCACAGATGAGCCCCACCCAAAGTGTGTCTTTGGGGGTATCTTGGATCTGGAACCCCCAACACTGTGCATTATGGCAGGGGCCCCATGGAGGGGGTCCCATCCTCTCTTGCTGCCCCTGCATGTTCCTTGTGCACAGGAGCAGTGATGGGTCCAAGACAAGCTGTGTTTTTGGGGTCTCTTGCATCCAGACACACGCCCCCCTCCCCCCCCCCCCCCAGTACTGTGCACATGGCTGAGCATGGGGGTCTCCATCCTCTTTTGATGAGTTGTGACTTTGGGGGCCTCTAGGATGCAGAAATCCAGCTCCAGGGCTGAGCACCCCAGTGATGTCCTGAGGGGCGCAGCCCAAACTGAGCTGGAGGTGGCTCTGATCTGCCCTCCTGCTTCTGTTGGTGGCCATCTCCTCCTCCCTCCCTGCTCATGGAATCCTGGAATGGTTTGGAAGGGACCTTAAAGGTCACCCAGTTCCAACCCCCTGCCAAGAGCAGGGACACCTCCCACCAGCCCAGGTTGCTCAAGGCCTTATCCAGCCTGGCCTTGAACACCTCCAGGGAGGAGGCAATCCTGAAGCCCCCTCAGCTGTGGCCAGATCCCACTGTGTGGAACATCCGGAGCCGGGCACCAGCAGGCTCCTGCAGGAAGCCCTCTGGGCGCCGTGGCTGTGGCTGTCCTGCTCATGGGGACATTGTCCTTTGATGAGGCAATGACAGAGCCTGGCCCTGTGCCTTCCTACAGGTAGCTGGAAAGTTTTATTTGTCACCAGCTGCTGGAAAGGTCACAGTGTCCTCCTCCTCCTCCTGCTATTTCTGGCCCATGCCCTTTCTCCGTCGCAGCGGGGAAGCACTTCCAGCCGCTGGACCCCGGACATGCCATCTCCGTGCCCCCACGGCCCTGCCCCCACGGCCCTGCCACCACAGCCCTGCCACCACGACCACCCTGCCACCACAGCCCTGGACACATGTGGCAGGGGCATGGGGAGGAAGTTCTGCTCATCCTGCCCACACCACCCGGGCTCGGCAGGGACCAGGACAGCTGCCGTGGGGCCATCAGAGCTGCTGTCAGCTCCAGCCTGGCACGGGGAAAGGATGGGAATTTTGGGATGCAGGCAAGGCAAGTGGTGCTGCTGGAGTCTCCTCACTGGAGTCTCCTCACTGCTGGAGTCTCCTCACTGCTGGAGTCTCCTCACTGCTGGAGTCTCCTTGCTGCTGGAGTCTGCTCACTGCTGGAGTCTTCTCACTGCTGGAGTCTTCTTGCTGTTGGAGTCTCCTCACTGGAGTCTCCTCGCTCCTGGAGTCTCCTTGATGCTGGAGTCTCCTCCCTGCTGGATTCTCCTCACTGGAGTCTCCTTGCTGCTGGAGTCTCCTTGCTGCTGGAGTCTCCTCCCTGCTGGAGTCTCCTCACTGCTGGATTCTCCTCAGTGGAGTCTCCTCACTGCTGGAGTCTCCTGGCTGGGACCCCCATGGGTGGGGGGGTCTGACTCGAGGTGTCACTGGCACAGATGTGATGCCAGGATAATGGGACTGAGGCAGCTGGTGCCATGCTGGTCATGGGTGCCAGGGGTGCAGTGGGGAGCATGGGTCTGGAGGGAAGTGCTGAGCCCTCACCCAGGGGATCAGTGCTTTGGCACACACACACTGGCAGGCAGCTGCCAGGGGCTGCCAGCATCCTAGCACAGGCTGGGCTAAAACTGGTGTTGAGGCAGTGGTGGGACCACTGCTGAAGCACAGGCTCGGGGATGCTCCTGGGTCTTACTTACTCCTCCCTTACAAAGCCAGGGAACAAAAAGAGACTCCCCCCACCCCCCCAGACCACAGGAGACAGAAAAAGGAGACTCATCCTGAAACTTGCCCTTTGCCCAACCCCTGCAGCTTTGTTCCTAATTCTGAGCAATATCCAAACCTTCACCTGAGCTCTGTCCTCCTGGGGGGCAGGAGGGATCAGCCCAGGGATCTGCAGCACCCTGGGCTCACCCAGGACTCAGCTCTGCTCACAGAGATCAACTTGTGACCATAGGAGGAGCCCCAGAGATCCTTCAAACCCCGGGGACGGCAGCTGGGGACCCCCATTGCCACCTCCCCCCCCCCCCCCCCAGCACATCTTGGGAGGGTTGTGAACCCCAGAAGAGCCGCAGAGGAGCCTAGCTCCCATCTCCAGCCTTCCCAGCTCACTCAACCAGTGCTGTAGCATCAGCCCCATCCTCTCTGTGCGGAGCCCAGCCTCTTCCAGCTCTGGGCCAACCTGAAGAGGCTTCAGAAAAGCCCCGGGGAGCTTTTTTTTCATGCCTCTTTTGTTTGCTGAGCAAAGATATTCCCAGCCCTGGATCTATAGATTGGCCTTAAACTAAAACAACCTCTGGGGAAGCAGAGAAACAGAAGTAGGTTTGGGTTGTGGTTTGTTGTGTTTGGTTGTTGGTTGTTTCCCTGCTCCCCCCCTTCCCCTTCCCCTTTTTCTCTTCCTGCACAGACAGCCTTTGCCCAGGAGGGGTGAGCATGAAAAATGCATGTGGGGATTGGGGGAATGGGGGAGTGGGGGAGTGGGAGGAAGAAGCTATCGATCAAGCATCTCTCAAAGCCACACAGCTGTGCCAGCTCCCCCCCCCCTCCCCGCCTCTGCCAGCCTGTCCCAGCGCCCCCAGTGCCAGGCTCGGTGCCCACTCAGGTTTTGGGCTGGGGTGGCTGAGCCTCTGTGCCTGCAGGAAACTGCAGAGCATCCTGGAGAGGAGGAATGATCAGATGCCTCTGTGATCCATGGAATCACAGGATGGGGTTGGCTGGAAAAGACTCTGAAGCTCATCGAGGCTGGAGACTTTCAAGAGCCATCTGGATGCGGTCCTGTGTGAGCTGCTCTAAGTGATCCTGCTCTGGCAGGGGTCCCTTCCAACCCCTACCATCCTGCCATTCCATCATCCTGTGACTGCATGAGTCCATGATTCCTAATTCCATAATTCCATAATTCTATGTCTCTGTGATTCTATAACTCCATGCTTCTATTAATTCCATGATTCTATGATTCCATGATTCTGACTCCATGATTCTATGACTCCATAATTCTATGATTCCACGCTTCTCTGATTCCATGCTTCTCTGATTCCATGCTTCTATAATTCCATGCTTCTATAATTCCATTCTATGATTCCATGCTTCTACAATTCCATGCTTCTATAATTCCATGATTCTATGATTCCATGCTTCTCTAATTCCATGATTCTATTAATTCCATGATTCTATGACTCCATAATTCTATGATTCTATGCTTCTATAATCCCATGCTTCTATAATTTCATGATTCTATGATTCCATGGTTCTATAATTCCATAATTCTCTGACTCCATGATTCTCTAATTCCATGATTCTACAGTCCCACGATTCTATGACTTCTATGACTCCATGAGTCTATAATTACATGATTCTGTTATTCCATGATTCTGTGATTCCTTGCTTTTATGATTCTGTGGTTCTGTGATTCCCTGGCTCCCTGATTCCATGATTCTGTGATTCCTTGCTTTTATGACTCTGTGGTTCTGTGATTCCCTGGCCCCCTGATTCCATGATTCTACAATTCCATGATTCCATGACTGTGTGGTTCTGTGATTCCCTGGCTCCTTGATTCCATGATTCTCTGATGAAGCCCTGCCCTGCCTGCGGCTCCCTCAGGCCAGGCTGGCAGCCGGCTCCGTGCCACACGGCACGTCGGGAATGGGGACGATCCCTCCTCACCCCAGATCTGAAGGGATGCTTCTCCCAGGCTCTGCAGGACCATGGTGAGGACCTACAGAGCAAAGGTCCTCATGCCCTCTGTGCCCATCAACCCACCTGCCAGCCCCACACCTCTGCGCTGCTCTGCTCTGCAGGTCAGAAATGCTGCTGCCAATTGCTAATAATAATGAGCCCAAGCCCGAGGCAAACACAGACACCAGCCCAGGCACCAAGGTGGGCAACCAGACCCACATCCCAGCACGAGAAGAGCAAGCTGAGGGCACCTCTGGGTCCAGCGAGTGCTGGTGCTGGCAGGATACCAAGGACACAGGTCCCAATTCCCAGCTGTGGTCCCTGAAGAGCTGAGTGCCACCAGGAAACCCTGGGTATGATTCCTGGAGCTGGGCAAAGCATTGCAGGGGCAAAAGCTTCTCCAGATGGTGCTCATCAAAAGTGGGAACAGCAAGGGATGGTGCTGGAGTGGAAGCTTTGTGCTGTTGGGGTCTCCACCATCCAAACCAACACTGCCAGCTGAAACCAGCCTGGCAGAAGGGCAGGGCTGGCTCTAAGCTTCATCTTGGCTGAAAATGCCCTGAAATTTGCCCCAAATTTGAAATGTGGGAAGAGAAGGAGAGGAGAGAAGCAGTGAGGAGAGCAGCAGTGGGAGCTGGGGAGGGTCTGGTCTCATGAGGGGGAAAAAAAAATCCCTGATGTTTGTTTTGTGCTGCTTGCTCTGGCTGGACACCTCCAGCTTCACCAGTGGGCACTGGGATGGGGGCACCCTGCTGTACCTGCTTTGCCACCTTGATTTTGCTGTGCTCCTGAGACACGTCCACCCCCTCCCAACCCCCACCCCAGGCCTGGGGGCATAGCTTACTGCTCCTGGTTGGGATTTTGCAGTGGGAGGCTGAGCACAACCATCATGGTGGGGAAGAGGCCTCCAAAAAGCTGGCTGGGGGAAGGGGGCATGGGGGGGGTTTGCAATGCCCTCATTTCACTAGGGCAAAGCTCAGACCATTTGCCACCAGCAAAGGTTTGCCAAGGTCCATCAGCTGTCCCTGTCCCAGAACTGAAGGGACACAGCCACCAGCACCTGCTGGCTGCTGTCCTCCTCTCTCCTCTCCCAGGGCTGTGGTCCAAGCCATGGTCAGAGGACCCCCTGAGCCCCTGCCAGCTCTTCCTGCACTGACACTGAGCTGTTGGGAGCAGTCCCCCACCCGGGAAAAGCTCATGGCAGCAGAGAGACACTTTGGCCCAAATCACTGACTGCATGGCAGGACACCCAGCACAGACCCCTGGCACCCTGCCCACCGCTGCCAACCCCACCCCTGGGCACATCTCTGACCCTGCATGTCCAGACCTTGCGGGCTGGAACCCAACTTGGTCACAAGGAATTGCCTTCAGAATGGGCAGCTGCAGCCGTGCCTGGACCCCCTGGCACCCCTGGGCAGGGGGAAGGGTGCTGCCAGGGTCTGTCCCAGTCGGGTGTGTCCCTGTGCCCCCTGCAGCACCCTGCAGAACTGGCTCTGCTGGCAGAGGTGCCTCGGACTGAGCGTTGCAGGTTCTCCCTCATCTAATTACAATCTTAATTACGATCTGTGGCTGGATTCTGCTGCCCCCATGAAAAGCTGCTCCCCTGGGCTGACCCTGCGACGGGGCTGGGTTGGGACAGCAGCGACCGCTGCCACTGCTTGGGGCTGCCGGGGCAGGGAAGGGGGAAGGACACAGAAGAGGAAACTGAGGCGCTGGAGAAGGGAACAAGCCTGGGCTCCCCCTGGCACACACACAGCAGCGTTAGCAGCTGCGGGGGTACAAGTAGAAGTGCCCCCAAAGATTCTTTTTCCCGATTTTTCTCCCTCTTTAACCCATTCCCAGGCACAGGTTCGTTACGCTCACAACTACAGCAGTCAGGCTGGGGGGGGAGGGGGAGGCTTGCTCAAGTCTGGCAATTCCCAGCGATTCCCAACCCCAACGCACAGCTGGGGCTCCTCAGTCCCCACCTCCCCATCAGGCACAGTCGCTACCCCAACGAAAAAAACACAAAACAACCTCCCCCAACCTCCCTCCCCCCCCCCCCCCCCAAACTCCGCGGAGACCACGGGGCTATCGCTGGGATTCTTTTCCGTGCAGCAGGACACAAACTGTCCAGGGGCACCAAGCCCCTGCCCCGACCGCCCCCACGGCTCCATGGCACAGGGTGGACTGTACAGACCACCTCCAGACTCCCCCCCAGACACCCCCTGACACACACACACACGGACAGAGTCACCCCACGGGCTTTGTGTCGCACGTCGCCGCCGCGATGTCCCCAAGCCTGTCCCTGCTCAGCCCGGCTGGGAGCAGCTCCGCTGCGAGGCAGATTCCGGCACAGGCAGGTGCCGGCAGCACAGGGCAGCGGCAAGCGGCAGCCAACGTGCCTTTGAAAGTTGTTGGGGAATTGTTCGTGCTCCCTTGTGAAAGGGGAGAGGAGCTTCGAGGTGAGCTGGGATGGGATAGATCCCCGGTCTCGGAGCAGCCGTGCACAGCACAGGCAGCCGTCGAGAGCAAGAAACAGGAGCAGAGGAATGCGCGGCTGGGTTTGGGATGCTCTCCAGCTCATACCGTCAGTGTCCACAAGGAACGGGGCTGAGGCTGGGCTCTGCCTGACCCAATCTCCCCCACACCCACCTGCAACCCCAACCCACACAGGCACCAAAAAAAAGGGCTAAAAAAATCCCCACCAACACCTCTAACAACTGCCCCACAAGATCCAGGCAGTGCTGCTCGCCAGCTCCCTCAATGCCTTCCCCCTCCCCAGGACAGCCTCCTGGGCAGGAGATGCCCAGGACTTACCTGCAGGCAGGACTCCTCTGGCCTCCTGGCGGCTCGGCTCTGCCTGATGTTTGCTGTGTGGGAAGTGGGAAGCGTTTGAGATCCTGCAGTAGGTTATATATTGTCTGCAAGTCTGGCCCTAGGGCGTCCATCAGTTGGTCTTGCTTTGCTCCTGCCCCTATATGGAAGATGCATCACATGCTCCACGGCTCCCAGCGATCAGCCTGGTGGAAGGGGGAAAAAGAAGAAGGAGAGGAGAAAGGGGGAAGCAACAACAACAACAGAAAAGAAACAAAAAGAAAAAAAGAAGAAAAATTAAAAAGGTTTTCATCCTCATGAAAGAGGCAGCCAGAGAATTTCTCAGTGGAAAACCCACCAGCCAGAAATCCCTGCCTGCCCCTCAACTTTCCCTGCTCTCCTTTTGTTATCCCTGCCTCCCACTGGCCCCCTTTCATCTGCTGTTCAAGGCCAAGTGAGATGTGAAGGCTCCTTTGCCTTGATCCCACTCCTGCCTCACCGCTGAGCAGGTGAAGGGTTCCCAAAAGCCCCCAGCCAGCTGCAGCTCTCCTGCTGCACAACATTTATCCCTCCCCAGGAGTGGGCAGGGATGGAGACCTCCCAGGGATTTCCACCATCCTTCCCTGGACATGCCCAAAGCCCTTGATGCTGGGGCATCAGGGCCACCAAGCTGGTGCAAAGCTGCTGAGAGGGCAGCTCCTGGAGTGGGGGTGAGGGCCAGGAGGAGCTCTGTGTGGTGCTTGGTGCTGGGGAAGCCCTTTCACCCATCCGGGGGGGGGGTGGGTGTTGGTGGGGTGCTGCTGGCACATAGTCAGGTGTGTGCCACCACCATGGTGGGGACAATAAGGACAGGCAGGAGGCTGACACAATAAAGACACCTGAGGACAATAAGCACAAGCAGGAGGGTGATGCTCCTCATGACCTGCCAGATTTAATAGAACCACAGACTGGTTTGGGTTGGAAGGGACCTTCAAGATCATCCAGTTCCACACCCCTGCCATGGGCAGGGACACCTCCCACCAGCTCAGGTTGCCCAAAGCCTCATCCAGCCTGGCCTTAGACACCTCCAAGGATGTCCCCAGTGGTTTGAGGACATTTCTCCAGCAGGACCAGAGAGGTTTCCTCCCTTTTCTCCATCTAAAGACTCCCCATGTGTCCACGTGGTTGTGGGGAACAGGAGCTGCAGATTTGGGGCAGAAATCCTCATTTCAGCCTCATTTCTCTTCCAAATTTTCCCTGGTGGCTTCTCAGCCCTTGGTGCCACTGCCACCATCCCACCAGCTCCCCATGGCACCAGTCCTGCTTCTCTGCTCACCTTCTGAGCATCACAGCTGTGATCCAAGGGGAGCACATCTGGTTTGGGTAGAGTATTCCCAGCTGGAGCAGGAGCTTGCATGGACAAGGAGCTTCCAGCACAGCATGCCCCAAGTGATGTCCATGGGTCAGCAGAGGGACTGTCACCCCTGCACCATGGCTTGGTGCTCCCAGCAGCCATGGGGGTGACTTGGCCTCCATGCCCAGCAAGTCTGTCCTCAGAAAGGGGGCACTGAGCTGAGGATGTGCTTCCCAAACTCAGAGTCTTCCTGGAAGACCTTCCAACTGCCATGGGCAGGGACACCTCCCACCAGCCCAAGCTGCTCAAGGCCTCATCCAACCTGGGCTTGAACACCTCCAGGGAGAAGGCAGCCACAGCCTCCCTGGGCAACCTGTGCCAGAGTCTTATGGTGGGCCTGGTCCTGCAGAGCACAGGTGAATTGTTTCTCTCTCCACAAGAATGGGTTCATGGTTTTCCCTTTTTTCTTTTCTTTTCTTTTTTCTTTTCTTTTCTTTTCTTTTCTTTTCTTTTCTTTTCTTTTCTTTTCTTTTCTTTTCTTTTCTTTTCTTTTCTTTTCTTTTCTTTTCTTTTCTTTTCTTTTCTTTTCTTTTCTTTTCTTTTCTTTTCTTTTCTTCTTTTCTTTTCTTTGCTTTTCTTTTCTTTTCTTTTCTTTTCTTTTCTTTGCTTTTCTTTTCTTTGCTTTTCTTTGCTTTGCTTTGCTTTGCTTTTCTTTGCTTTGCTTTTCTTTTCTCTTTTCTTTTCTTTTCTTTTCTTTTCTTTTCTTTTCTTTTCTTTTCGTTTATTTTCTTTTCTTTTCTATTCTTTTCTTTTCTTTTCTTTTCTTTTCTTTTCTTTTCTTTTCTTTTCTGTTCTTCTTTTTTCTTTTTCTTTTTCTTTTTTCTTTTCTCTTTTTTCTTTTCTCTTTTTTCTTTTCTCTTTCCTTTCCTTTCCTTTCCTTTCCTTTCCTTTCCTTTCCTTTCCTTTCCTTTCCTTTCCTTTCCTTTCCTTTCCTTTCCTTTCCTTTCCTTTCCTTTCCTTTCCTTTCCTTTCCTTTCCTTTCCTTTCCTTTCCTTTCCTTTCCTTTCCTTTCCTTTCCTTTCCTTTCCTTTTCCCTTTCCCTTTCCCTTTCCCTTTCCCTTTCCCTTTCCCTTTCCCTTTCCCTTTCCCTTTCCCTTTCCCCTTCCCTTTCCCTTTCCCTTTCCCTTTCCCTTTCCCTTCCCCTTCCCTTTCCCTTTCCCTTTCCCCTTCCCTTTCCCTTTCCCTTTCCCTTTCCCTTTCCCTTTCCCTTTCCCTTTCCCTTTCCCTTTCCCTTTCCCTTTCCCTTTCCCCTTCCCCTTCCCTTTCCCTTTCCCTTTCCCTTTCCCTTTCCCTTTCCCTTTCCCTTTCCCTTTCCCTTTCCCTTTCTTTCTTTCCCCCCAATATTTTCATTTCTATTTTGTTAACGTTCAAAAACTCAGGAATTTGGGGTTAAACTTGGTTTGATCCCTCCCTAAAACAGCTCAACCTGAATCAGTTGGGCAATGTACAAGACACTGCTTGCAAACTTTTATCTTCTGACCTCCATTTCCACCTCCTCCAGAAGTATTTGGGAAGAGAAAAACTCTTGTTGTGCTATCAAACCCCATTCTAGAACCTTGGATATGCTCACAGCTCAGTGTGGGACAGGGACCCTCCAGCTCCAGCTGGCACAGCATGGGGAACAGGACTTGGAGGTGGCACCTGACAGGACCATCTTATGACACTGTCTGGAACTGAGCCTCCTGAAGTCAGGAGCAAAGACTTCCTTATAACCTAATCTTAGGAGCTGAAGGGCCTAGGGGCAGGTTGGGAATGTGCCTGCGCAGTGAGGTCTTTCCTTAGGGCAGGTCTTTCCCAGGGCAGAGGGCATCTAGCAGGGGTTGTGTCTGCTGCCTTCAGCTCATCAGAGATGGACTGAGTAGAGGTCTCGTGTCTTGGAGCTCACCCATCCACCCCATATCCTGTGCTGCATCAAGAGGAGTGTGGTCAAGAGAGGGGATTCTGCCCCTTGGCTCTGCTCTGCTCACAGCTCACCTCCAATCCTGCCTCCAGCTCTGCTGTCCCCAGCAGGAGAAGGACTCAGAGCTGTGGAGTGAGGCCAGAGGAGGCCACAAAGATGCTGCAAGGGCTGGAGCAGCTCTGCTGTGAGCACAGGCTGAGGGAGCTGGGGGGTGTGCAGCCTGCAGAGGAGAAGGCTCCAGGGGCACCTCAGAGCTGCCTGCCAGGACCTGAAGGGATCCTGCAGGAAGGCTGCAGAGAGACTTTTGCTGAGGGGGTCTGGAGCCAGGCCAAGGGGGAATGGTTTGGAGCTGAGGCAGAGCAGGGTTAGAGTGGAGCTGAGGAAGAAGTTGTTGAGTGTGAGGGTGGTGAGAGTCTGGCACAGGCTGCCCAGGGAGGCTGTGGCTGCCTTCTCCCTGGAGGTGTTCAAGCCCAGGTTGGATGAGGCCTTGAGCAGCTTGGGCTGGTGGGAGGTGTCCCTGCCCATGGCAGTTGGAAGGTCTTCCAGGAAGACTCTGAGTTTGGGAAGCACATCCTCAGCTCAGTGACCCATGGACATCACTTGGGGCATGCTGTGCTGGAAGCTCCTTGTCCATGCAAGCTCCTGCTCCAGCTGGGAATACTCTACCCAAACCAGATGTGCTCCCCTTGGATCACAGCTGTGATGCTCAGAAAGTGAGCAGAGAAGCAGGACTGGTGCCATGGGGAGCTGGTGGGATGGTGGCAGTGGCACCAAGGGAAAATTTGGAGGAGTTGGAGTGGATGACCTCTGAGGTTCCTTCGAAACTAAGCCACTCTAGGGTTCCCCTGCAGTCCAGCCTCAGCAGTTGCCATCTTTCTGCCCTGGAGAGGCCTTGGCTGCTCTCATGCTTCATGCAGGTGGACCTTGACTTCCCCAGAGAGCCTCCTGCTCACTCTGTGATTGCTTCTCAAGTCCCTGCGTGTTCTGCAGCCTTGCAGTGCCACTGCAGAGGGGCCCTGGGGACACCAACCCACCTGATCTTCCCAAGCTCATTTCAAATAGCTCTGCTGGACTAAAGCTTGTGACCCTGGACCACCAGGCTGCTGTGTGGCAGACATGGCTGGAGGTACCAGCAGAGACCAGCACCTCCTGGGATCCTGTCAGAGCCTATAGTTCCTTCTCTGCAGCAAAGGAGCACCAAGCCCTCTCAGGAGCCTCTCTCCTGGCCACTGCTTATGGCCCAGGAGAGGGCATGGCCTGAAGCTGTGCCAGGGGAGCTCTAGGTTGGATGTTAGGAAGCACTTCCTGCTGGAGCGGGGAATCAGAGACAGGAATGGGCTGCCCAGGAAAGTGGTGGAGTCGCTGTCCCTGGAGGTGTTTAAGGCAAGCCTGGATGTGGCACTCAGTGCCATGGGCTGGTTGTTGTGGTGGTGTGAGGTCATAGGCTGGGCTTGATGATCTCAGAGGTCTGTTGCAGCCTCAGTAATTCTGTGAGTCTGTGATCTCCAACAACAGGGGTTGTTGGAGATGGCTTGGTGGAAAGGCACAGGTGAATCATCCCAGAGGCAGAGGAAACCTTTGCCTTTCACAGAATCCCAGATTGGTTTGGGTTGGAAGGGACCTTCAAGATCATCCAGTTCCAACCCCCTGCCATGAGCAGGGACACCTCCCACTAGATCAGGTTGCTCAAATCCTCACCCACCCTGGCCTTGAACACTTCCAGGGATGGAGCTGCCATAACTTCACCTGGGGAGTTCTCCTACAAAGGGAAATGGCACTGATCCTTCCTCCTTGGTTACAACTGCCCTTGGGTCCTCTTCAGCCTCTTCTAAAGCCTTTCAGTGACTCTTCCAGCAATCCTGAATGTGCAGTTCTGATGATGGAGTTTGCTGCAGGATCTATCCCTTTCTTAAAGTTTGGGCACACATCCCAGAGTCCAAGCAGGGTGGGAATCAGAAGGGACCTCTGGAGCTCCCCCAGCCCAAGCCCTGCCCCAGCAGAGCACCCACAGCACAATGCCCAGGAGCACAATGCCCAGGGGGGGTTGGAAGCTCTCCACACAAGGACACTCCACAACCTCTCTGGCCAGCCTGCTCCAGCCCTCCAGCACCCTCACACCAAACAACTTTCTCCTCCTGCTCACATCCAACCTCCTGCCTGCCACTTTGTGCCCCTTGCCCCTTGTGCTGGCCCTGGGCACCACTGAGCAGAGTCTGGCCCCAGCCTCTTGCCCCCTACCCACAGCTCCTTTAGCTCTTGCTGAGCATTGCTCAGCTGCCCTCTGGGGCTGCTCTTCTGCAGGCTCTCAGCCCCAGGGCTCTCAGCCTTGGCTCCTCCCAGAGCTGCTCCAGGACCCTCAGCAGGTTTGTAGCCCTTTCCTGAACCCCTGCATCAGTTCCCTGATCCTCTTGGCCTGGGGAGCCCAGAGGATGGAGATGCTTTGCCACCTTTCCCATTGGGTAAGTGCCCCTTTGTCTCTCTCAGGACCATCCCATCTGAGCACAAACCTCCACCTCATGCTGATGACAGCTTGGAGTTGTCCTTGCCCAGGCACCAGAGCTGCAGGCAGCCTTCAAGCTGAAAGGCAGCACACCTGCAGCATGACTGCTCTGTGCCTGTCACCTGCTGACCACCTTCAACCTCCACACAGCCTTCATGCCTGGCTTGATGGGGGACAGCAGTTTTGCTTTGAAGGACCCAGGAAAGCTGAGTCCTGGTGCAAACTCAACCTTCCTCTCTGTCTTGTTCAGCAGGCTCCTACCCACGAGACTCAGCCTGCTCCAAGGGGTTGGGAGCATGTGGGTTAAGGAATGTCCCTGAGGTCTTGCAAATGCTCCTGGTTCATGGAAGAAATCTTCCATAACCTTCCTGGTGTAGGGCTTTGGAAGGAGGTGGGTGAGCAGAGCTAGCACTGCTGTGGTGGGAATTGCACCAGGTGTGTCTGAACACCAAGGAATCATGGCTGGCTCATCAGACTGCTGGAAAACTTGGAGAGTATCCAAGAGAAGCCTCATGTAGGTTTGCTCTGCTTTTGGCCTCTCCTCTGGGCAGACTCTGGTGGCCACCACCCAGAGACCTTAACAGAAGGACTTTAGTCATGACTTTGTGCAGCCACCAGGTTCTTGTGTAACAGAGAATCAGAGAATTGGTTGGACTGGAAAAGGCCTCCAAGGTCATCCAGACCAATTAGCAACCCAACCCCACCATGTACATCAAACCCTGGCCCCAAGGGCCATGGCCACAGGGTTCTGCAACACCTCCAGGGATGGGGACTCCACCACCTCCCTGGGCAGCCTCTTCCAGTCCCTGACCACTCTTGCAGCAAAGAAACTTTTCCAAATCTCCAACCTAGCCCTCCCTTGACACAATTTCAGGCCATTGCCTCTCCTATCACCTGAGCCTAGGGAGCAGAGCCCAAGCCCCAGCTGGCTCCAGCCTCCTCTCAGGGAGCTGCAGAGAGCAATGAGGTCTCCCTCAGCCTCCTCTTCTCCAGGCTCAACACCTCCAGCTCCCTCAGCTGCTCCTCCCCAGCCCTCTTCTCCAGACCCTTCCCCAGCTTGGTTACCCTTCTCTGGACCTGCCCCAGTTCCTCAATGCCCTTCTTGGAGTGAATGACCCAAAACCCAGCACCCCCAGGCCCTTCTCTGCTGGGCACTTTGCAGCCACTCTGCCCCCAGCCTGGAGCCTTCCTGGGGTTGTTGTGACCCCAGGGCAGGACCCAGCCCTTGGCCTTGTTGAACCTCATCCCATTGCCCTCAGCCATGGATCCAGCCTGGTCAGGGCCCTCTGCAGAGCCTCCTGCCCTGCAGCAGATCAACTCTGCCACCCAATTTGGTGCCATCTGCAACCTGCCTGAGGCTGCCTCCATGCCCCCACCCAGAGCATTGCTGCAGACATCAAAGAGACCTGGACCTAGTGCTGAGCCCTGGAGTAAGGCTCAGACACTGAACAAGACATGGGAGGCTCAGCTGAGCTCCAGAGGGATCCAGATACTGTCCTCTAGATCTGCTTCAGCATTTCTTTTTCTCTTTTGGCAAGAATTATTCCTTTGACCACAGCCTTCCAGAAACCAGGTGGACAATCAATAGCTGTGCATTATCCAGTTCTTGGAAAGAAGTTTTTTCTCTGAGGACCAAAGGCAGAACCAGTTCCCATTCCCTTGGGTTCCAGCATGTGGAAAATGCTGATGCCTAAGACTCTGTCCTCTGTTTTTCTTTGTGTGTCCAATTGGAAGTCCCACCAGAAGGGTTTTGTTGAAGGCCTCAGAGCTGAGTTGCAGACACTCACAGATGTGTGTGGGGCAGATGTGGGTAGTTAGGACCTGAAGTGAGGAGCCTCAGCCTGGATAAGACCAGAGGGTTTTGCCCTCTAAGGAGCCAGCCTTGCCACACTCCACCTTACCTTTGCAGCTGGTGACAAGCTGGTGACTGGAACCTCCCTAGGGCCTGGCAAAGTCCTGTTAGAGCAGCCTGCCCCCACTGCAGGGTGTGCTGGGTGGGTAAGAGTGGCTGGGGAACCCCTGTGCCAAGAGGAGGAATTTCCATACTGCTGGAAGTCAGATGATGGAAACCATCAGCAGTGACAGAGGCCACGGCAGGAGTAGGGAAATGATTGCCCCCTGGTACTGGGCACTGGGGAGACCACAGCTTGAGTGCTGACTTCAGTTTTGTGCCCCTCGATCCAAGACAGACATTGAGGGCTGGGGCAGGTCCAGAGAAGGGCAACAAAGGTGGGGAAGGGTCTGGAAAACAGGGCTGGGGAGGAGCAGCTCACTGGGGGACCTGGGGGTGTTCAGCATGGAGAAGAGGAGGCTGAGGGAGGTGGGGGTTGGACTCTTAGGTGCTAGAAGGAGAGGCAATGGCCTGAAATTGTGCCAGGGGAGGGTTAGGTTGGAGATTGGGAAAAGTTTCTTTGGTGTAAGAGTGGTCAGGGCCTGGAAGAGGCTGCCCAGGGAGGTGGTGGAGTCCCCATCCCTGGAGGTGTTCCAGGACCCTGTGGCCATGGCACTTGGGGCCAGGGTTTGGTGTCCATGGTGGGGTTGGGTTGCTGGTTTGCTTGGATGGCCTTAGAGGGCTCTTCCAACCCAAACAATTCCATGATTCTCTAAGTCATGGAGAAGACAGAAGCCTGCCAGGGCTGTAGCTGCAAAGCCTCCCAGCTCCTGCTGTGGCCCAGGAACTCAGCAGACAGCTGCTCTGACAGAGTGCAGCCCCTGCCCACCTCCCTCCCTGCTGCAATTAGGAAGGAGGAGGGGGGAAAGTGCAGCTCCTCTGGCGACCTTTCCCTCCTGCAAATCTCAACCCTGCTCACTTCAGACACCAGCATCAGGAGCCAACAGCCGGGCTGGGACCGGTGCAGAGCGGCAGCGGCACGGAACTCGCCGGGCGGCCGCATCCCTGCGCTGCAGCCTGGCTGCGTTCTGCCAGCCCGCAGGCTGTCGCGGGGAGGGGGCGGGGGGGCGGGCTTGGCTCACCAGCTTCTCCCGAGGTCCACTGAGAGGTGTCTGTAGGGCTCATCTCCAAGAATGTCAGAGTGCATGTGCTGTGCGAGGCGGCCTTTCAGAAGGCATCAGTCCTGCTGTCAGGCAGCCCGCCGCAAATCGGGAGTGACAGCTGTCTCCCTGCGCGCCATCCAGCTGTGGCAAATGTGTCAGCTAGCTGAGCACTCCCCAGGAAACTGCCACGGAGCTGCCAGAGCAGCAGCAGACAGCAAGGGGGAGTGTGTCTGTGTTGGGGGGGGGTGGTGGCAAAGAAGCAGCAACAGGGGTAAGACCTCTGTGCCCCTCGCTGGGTTCTGTGGTCCTGCTCTGGCAGGGGTTGGACTCACAGCATCACAGATTGGTAGGGGTAGGAAGGGACCTCCAGAGATCATCCAGTCCAACCCCACTGCCAAAGCAGGATCACCCAGGGCAGGTCATGCAGGAACACATCCAAGCAGGGTTGAAAGTCTCCAGGGAAGGAGATAAGGTGCTTTGTAGTCATTGGGACAGGGCTCCGAGCAAGGAAATCCCCCAGATGTCTGGCCCAGATTTTGGGCCTGGGGTAGGACCCTGCTGTGTTTGTCATTACACAACCCATGGCCTGGTGTTGGTGTCCATGGAATGCTGGAAAACACGAGGTTGGCAATTAAATTGTTCCTGTGCTCCCACCCAGGATCATTTTCCCTGGTCAGTTGCAGGGCACCCACGGCAGCTTGCTGTTGGATCACAATACCCAGCTGACCTTGGAAGCTCTCCAGAGAAGGAGACTCCACAACTTCTCTGGCAGCCTGCTCCAGGGCTCCAGCACCCTCGTGGCACAGAAGAGTCTCCTCATGTTGAGGTGGAGCTGCCTGTGTCTGTCTTGCACCCATTGTTCCTTCTCCTATCACTGGGCACCACTGAGAAGAGCCTGGCACCTTCATCTGACACCCCCCCCCTCTGACATTGATAGAGATGAGGAACAATTCCTTTGCTGCAAGAGTGGTCAGGGACTGGCCCAGGCTGCCCAGGGAGGTGGTGGAGTCCCCATCCCTGGAGGTGTTCCAGAACCCTGTGGCCATGGCACTTGGGCCCATGGTTTGGTGCCCATGGTGGGGTTGGGTAGAGTTGGACTGGATGCTCTGGGAGGGCTTTTCCAACCCAAGCATTCTCTGATTGTATGCTTTGTGCTTGCAGGAGTGATTTCCTGGGCTGGAAGAAGCCTGCTGCTTGCAGACCACTTCGTCATCCTCTAGATGATACCAAGAACATCAGCTGCCCTCACTTGGCAGAACTTTTGGTGCTTTCCCAACCATGCCTTGTGAGAAACTCCCTTGCAAACTGACCATGGGCACGAAACAACCCAACTTTGAGGAGCTGTCTACTAAGTTATGCATGAACCAGAGTCTTCCTAATGGAAAGCTCCTTAGAGTATTCCCTTTCTAATCCCAGCAGTCAGGGAATTGGAAACCCCAGGCCACCAGCCTGAGCTACCCTGGCAGAGACATTTGTGTTACCACCAGTTCAGCCTTAAGTGCAGCTTTGACTTCATCTGGGACAAATCTTGGGCAGCTTCAGGACTGGGTGGAGGGGGACAGAAGAATTCTGTCTTTATGATGAAGGTAGGAGGAAGCATTTGAAGATGGGTGCAGAGGACATCAACTTTGTCCAGTTCTGGGTTAAAGAGACTCAAGGAAATATTTAAGCTCTGAAGATGCTGAGAGGCCTGGAGCAGCACTGTGAGCAGAAAAGGCTGAGAGCCCTGAGGCTGAGAGCCTGCAGAAGAGCAGCCCCAGAGGGCAGCTGAGCAATGCTCAGCAAGAGCTAAAGGAGCTGTGGGGGGCAAGACTCTGCTCAGTGGTGCCCAGGGCCAGCACAAGGGGCAAGGGGCACAAAGTGGCAGGCAGGAGGTTGGATGTGAGCAGGAGGAGAAAGTTGTTTGGTGTGAGGGTGCTGGAGGCCTGGAGGGGAAAAGAAAAGAAGAGCTCAGCTCTGTTGGGAAGGCCCAGCAGTGCCCATCTCTTCCACCTGCAGCCCTTTCAGAGGGTCATCCTCACAAGCTGGGCCTTGCATCCCCCCTAAGCTGCCTTTTCCCCTGCATTCAGTGGAGTTTCAAGGCAAAGTTTCCAGCAGAAGAGGCGTGGACTGCCTGGCACCAGGCAGGCTGAGCTGGACATCTCCCCCACGCTCTGGCACTGGCCAGGGAGCCCCCACAGCACAGGCAGTGACATTTGCATGTTGGCAGCCCTGTGCAGTGGGCTGGGAGTGCTGGTGGCAGGGAGGAGGGTGTTGGGCTGCCCAGGGACAGGAGCCCAGCAGCTGGGAAAAGGCAGCAGCAGGGTGAAAAGCAATGATCCCAAGGCTGGATGTGAAGTCACAGAAGCTGCTGCAATCTGAAGGCAATTAGAGGCTAATTGCAGCTCCTCATGGTTCAGCTTAAATGCCAGAACAAGCAGCCTGCCCCTCCTCTGGCTGGGGCTGAGCACAAACCCCTCCAGCAGTGTTTGCCTGACACCAAGCCACCCCCTGAGCATAGCTCCAGCCACCTGCCTAGGAGGGGAGAAGCTGCCAGAAGGCAAAGCTGGTGGGAGCTGTTCCCATGGGGAAATCCTGGCAGGACAATCAGGTGGTTTCCAGCTCCCAGGGGTGGTTGGAGGGAGGGTTGCAGATGAGGATAACCCAACCGAGAGCATGATCCTATAGCAGGCTCCTGCTCCTGGGTTGGGATGGTTGCAGGGATGATGGTTTGCTGCTTCAGTGCATTGCAGCTCCTGCCTCTCTCTTACAACCTGCTAGTGGGAGGTGTCCCTGCACATGGTGGGGAGGTTGGAACTGGATGATCTTTAAGGTCCCTTCCTTCTAGAATTCTATAACTCAGTAAGTTCGGGGATGAGCTCCCAAAACTCACATCTGACTGGCACAGCTGAGGCTCCACTGAAGAATGGAAGGGACAAGAGCATGGGAAGGAGGATGGAGAGAGGTGGAGGTTGGTCTGTTCAAACATGGATTCATGCTTTGGTTGGAAGAGACCTTCAAGATCATCCAGTTCCAACCATAGGCAGGAACACCTCCCACCAGCCCAGACAGCTCAAGGCCTCATCCAGCCTGGCCTTGGACACCCCCAGGGAGAAAGCAGCCACAGCCTCCCTGGGCAGCCTGTGCCAGTGTTTCCAGTAACAAGTGACAGGGCAAGAGGTCCATACAAAACCAGATGGAGCTCTGCTCTATCCAAACCTGCAGTTCCCCCCAAAACACAGCAGTGACTCTTTCAGCCTCCCAGTACCCCCCCCAGTGAGGTCCCTGTAACAAACACCCTTGCTGCTGTCCTCCAGGACTGTGCAGATCAGAGAGCTGGAGGCTTGGCTGGTTCTCAGCACCTTCAGAGCTGTCATGCAGGGGCAGGTTTGCCTTCCCCAGCCTTCAAGATCATCCAGTCCCAACCCCCTGCCATGGGCAGGGACACCTCCCACCAGCCCAGTTTGCTCAAGGCCTCATCCAGCCTGGCCCTGAACACCTCCATGGAGGGGACATCCACAGCCTCCCTGGGCAACCTGTGCCAGTGTCTCAAGTAACAAGTGACAGGACAAGAGGACGTGGCCTCAAGTTGTGCCAAGGGAACTTCAGGTTGGACATTAGGAAGATGTTTTTTTCACTGAAAGGGTTCTCAGGACTGTCCCAGGCTGCCCAGGGAGGTGGTGGAGTCCCCACTCCTGGAGGTGTTTAAGAGTTGTGTAGAAGTGGTGTTGAGGAACGTGGCTTAGGTGAGGACTTGGCAGTGTGGGGTGAATGATTGGACTCCATGACCTTAAAGGTCTTTTCCAATGTGGGCAGCTCTGTGACTCTGTGAAAAAGCCAAAGGGTTAATCCTGCACTTCTCAGCAAACACAGGGCAGCTGGAAATCAGGGCAAGTGACTTAAAGCAAGCTGTGGAACACCAATTGTGCAAGGAGAGATGGGAGGGTGAGAGCAGAAGCAAATCTAGTCCCAGCATCAGCTGTCAGAGGTAATAGGGCATCATGGATCAGACTCTAAACAAGGAACTTCTTCCTTGTCATTAAAGCTGCAGCTTCTCTGATTGCCTCATTCTGATTGCCTCTGATTGCCATCCAGACCACACTCTGCTCTCATGTGGAGCACTGATTGTTTTGGGGACAAACCAGAGGAGAGCCAGGCTGGGTGGGATCAGTGGCAAGACTCCTGCAGTGCACCAGAACATCAGAAGGGCTGTGGTGAGTAGGTCAGAGAGGTTCACCTCCCACTCCACTCTGCACTGCTGAGGACACCTCTGGAATATTGTGTCCAGTTCTGGGCCCCTCAGGCCAAGAAGGACCTCAGGGAACTGCTTGAGAGAGTCCATCCCAGAGGCACAGAGCTGCTGCAGGCAGTGGAACATCTCCTGGGAGGCCAGGCTGAGGGAGCTGGGAGCAGAGGAGCCTGAGGGCTGCCCTCAGTGCTGGGGATAAAGATGTGCAGGGCTGGAGCCAGGCTGTGCTCAGGGATCATAGAATCATAGAACCAACCAGGTTGGAAAAGGCCTCAGAGATCATCAAGTCCAACCTCTCACTCAGCACCTCATGACTAACTGAACCATGGCTCCAAGGGACACATCCAATTCTTTTCTGAAAACCTCCAGGGATGGTGACTCCACCACCTCCCTGAGCAGCACATTCCATGGCCAATTACTCTTTCCATGAAGAACTTTCTCCTCACCTCCAGCCTAAACTTCCCCCTGCACAGCTTGAGACTGTGTCCTCTTGTTCTGGTGCTGCTTGCCTGGCAGAAGAGCCCAACCCCCACCTGGCTACAACCTCCCTGCAGGTAGTTGTAGACAGCAATGAGGTCTGCCCTGAGCCTCCTCTTCTCCAGGCTGAACACCCCCAGCTCCCTCAGCCTCTCCTCACAGTGCTGTGCTCCAGACCCCTCCCCAGCCTCATTGCCCTTCTCTGGACATGTTCAAGTCTCTCAATGTCCTTCTTCAACTGAGGAGCCCAGAACTGGACACAGCACTCAAGCTGTGGCCTCACCAGTGCTGAGCACAGGGCAGGATGAGTTCCCTGCTCCTGCTGGCCACACTGTTCCTGATCCAGGTCAGGATGCCCTTGGCCTTCTTGGCCACCTGGGCACACTGCTGGCTCCTGTTCAGCTGCTGTCCACCAGTTCCCCCAGGTCCCTCTCTGCCTGGCAGCTCTCCAGACACTCCGACCCCAGCCTGTAGCTCTGCATGGGGTTGTTGTGGCCAAAGTGCAGCACCCAGCATTTGGACTTGTTGAATGCCATCCTGTTGGACTCTGCCCATCTGTCCAGCCTGTCAAGGTCCCCCTGCAGAGCCCTTCTACCCTCTAACAGATCAACACCTGCTCCCACCTTGGTGTTGTCTGCAAATTTACTGATGATGGACTCAATCCCCTCATCCAGATCATCAATAAAGATATTGAACAGGATGGGGCCCAGCACTGACCCTGGGGGACACCACTAGTGCCTGGCCTCCAGCTGGCAGTGGCACCATTCACCACCACTCTCTGGGCAGCATTCACCACCACTCTCTGGGCAGCATTCACCACCACTCTCTGGGCTCTGCCCTCCAGCCAGTTGCTAACCCAGCACAGAGTGCTCCTGTCCAAGCCACAGGCTGCCAGCTTGGCCAGGAGTTTGCTGTGGGGGATGGTGTCAAAGGCTTTGCTGAAGTCCAGACAGACTTCATCCACATCCACCAGGTAGTCATCTGATCATAGAAGGAGATCAGGTTGGTGAGGCAGGACCTGCCCTTCCTAAATCCCTGTTGGCTGGGCCTGATCCCTTGGCATCCTGCAGGTGTGCTGTAATTGCCCCCAAGATGATCTGCTCCATAACCTTGCAGGGCACTGAGGTCAGGCTGACAGGCCTGGAGTTTCCAAGATCTTCCATCTGGCCCTTCTTGTGGATGGGCATCACCTTGGTCAGTTTCCAGTCATCTGGGACCTCTCTGGTGAGCCAGGACTGGTGGAAAATGATGGAGAGAGGCTTGGCCAGCTCATCTGCCAGCTCCTCTGCCAGCTCTCTCAGCACCATTGGATGGATCCCATCCGGTCCTATGGACTTGTGAGGATCCAAGTGGCTCAGCAAATCCCTAACTACTTCCTCCCGGATTTCAGGGGGACTGTACTGCTCCCTGACCCCATCAACCAGTTCAGGAGGCCAGTTATCCTGAAGGCCTCCTGCCTTGCTGTTGAAAATGGAGGCAAAAAAGCTATTTAGGACCTCAGCCTTTTCCTCATCTTTGGTTACAACATTCCCTTCCAAGTCCAATCAAGAGTGGAGGTTCTTCTTGCCCCTCTTTTTAGCATTCTTATATTTATAAAAATGCTTTTTATTCTCTTTCACAGCAGTGGTCACTTTGAGTTCTCACTGGGCTTTTGCCTCTCCAATTTTTCTCCTAGATGATCTAACAACATCCTTAACCATATCTGGAGATACCTCCCCCCATTTCCAGAGGTGATATCCCCTCTCTTTTTTTCCTTAATTCCTTCAGA
This sequence comes from Indicator indicator, assembly GCF_027791375.1. Lineage (NCBI taxonomy): Eukaryota > Metazoa > Chordata > Aves > Piciformes > Indicatoridae > Indicator > Indicator indicator. Next base: position 18,207,309 of record NC_072031.1, on the reverse strand, counting down.
GGATTCTTGCCCATCCAGACTGGTTGCCTCCCCCTTGGGCTCATCTTTCAGCACTGGGCACAGCCTCTTCCTGTGCCTTCAAGAGTTCCTCTTTGAAGCATATCCAACAGTCCTGGACCCTTTGTTCTTAAGGGCTGCTCCCCAAGGTACTCTCTGAATTAGTTGCTCAAATAAGGTGGAGTTTGCCCTCCAGAAGTCCAACATAAGAATTCTGTTATTGCACCTCCTTACTTCCCTGCGTATTGAGAACTCCACTGCCTCACGGTCACTGCACCCTAGACAGCCTCCTACCATCACATCTCCCACCAGCCCTTCTCTGAGAACAGCAGATCAAGCAGGGCCTCACCCCTGGCAGGATCACATAACAGCTGTGTCAAGAAGCTGTCCTCCACACACTCCAAGAACCTTCTGCACTGCCTCCTCTCTGCTGAGGTAAGTTCCCAGCAGATGTCTGGCAGGTCAAAGCCCCCACAAGGACAAGGTCTGATGATCCTGAGACAGCCTCCAGCTGCTTATAGAATATTTCATTGACCAAGGATGTCCAGGGACAGGCCAAGGGGCACTGGGGGCAAGCTGGGGCAGAGGAGGTGCCAGGGGAACAGAAGGGGAAACTTTGTCACTGTGAGGGTGGCAGAGCCCTGGAGCAGGCTCCTGAGAGAGGTTGTGGAGTTTCCTTGACTGGAGACATTCAAGACCCTCCTGGATGTGTTCCTGTGTGACCTGCCCTGGGTGCTCCTGCTCTGGCAGGGGGTTGGACTGGATGAGCTCCAGAGGTCCCTTCCAACCCCTAACACTCAGTGACTCTCTGAAGGTGTTTGCTCCTCAAAGGTGGTGCAAAGAACAGAACTGCAGACCTTTGGGGGACTTCCCAAACAGCAGCCACTGGTGTCTTGATTTGGGGATTGGAAGAGCATTAGTAGGGGTTGGAAGGAACCTCTGGAGACCATCCAGTCCAACCTCTCCTTGCTAAAGCAGGGCACCCACAGCAGCCTTCCCAGGAGCACAATGCTCAGCTGGGGCTGGAAGCTCTCCAGGGAAGGATGAGGACAGTGTAGGAGCATTCAAGCAGGAAGGACACCATTAGAGAACTTCTTACTTTATTAAACTAATCAGGGCTGTCTGAGACTCCAAACTGAGCAGAGGTGGCAACAGCTGAACATCTGAGCAGGGAGAAACTGAAAGCTGAGGTCTTCCTTGCAGCAGTAGGGGATAGGGGCTGGCCTGATGGAAAGTAGCTGGCACCCAGGAGGTTGAAGGAGGAGAAAGTTGTTTGGTGTAAGGGTGTTGGAGGGCTGGAGCAGGCTGGCCAGAGAGGTTGTGGAGTGTCCTTGTGTGGAGAGCTTCCAACCCCCCCTGGGCATTGTGCTCCTGGGCAAGCTGCTGTGGGTGTCCTGCTGGAGCAGGGCTTGGACTGGGGGAGGGGGAGCTCCAGAGGTTCCTTCCAACCCCACCCTGCTGGGATTCTGGGATTCACAGAGGGTGCATTCTGTGACTCTGAGACTCACAAAATCACAGAATTCCAGCAGGGGTTGGAAAAGACCACTGGAGATCATCCAATCCACCCCCCCTGCTAAAGCAGGGGCACCTACAACAGGTTGCACAGGACAGCATCCAGGAGGGTCTGGAATCCACCAGGGCTCTGCCACCCTCACAGCAGAGAAGTTCCTCCTCATGTTCAGATGGAACTTCCTATGGTCAAGTCTGTGCTCATTGCCTCTTGTCCTGTCCCTGGGCACCACTGAAAAGAGCCTGGGCCCAGCCTCCTGACACCTTGAAGCCTCCTGACACCTTGAAGCCTCCTGACACCTTGAAGCCTCCTGATACCTTGAAGCTTTGATAGGCTTTGAGCAGATCCCCCCTCAGGCTGCTCTTCTCAAGGTTCAACAGCCTCAAGCCCCTCAGCCTTTCCCCATATCAGAGCTGTTCCCCTCCCCTCAGCATCTTCATAGCCCTTTGCTGGACCCTCTCCAGCAGTTCCCAGTCCCTCTTGAACTGGGGAGCCCAGAACTGCACCCAGGACTTCAGATATGGCCTCAGTAGGGCAGAGTAGAGGGGAAGAAGAACTTCCCTTGCCCTGCTGGCCACACTCTTCTTGATGCCCCCCAGAACACCACTGGGGGGGCCACAGGGACTCATTTCTGGCTTATGGTCATCCTGTGGTCCCCCAGCATTCCCAGCTCCTTCTCTACAGAGCTGCTTCCCAGCAGGTCCCCCCTCACCTGTGCTGCTGCAGGAGGTTGTTCCTCCCCAGGTGCAGGACCCTAAACCTGCCCTTGTTGAGCTTCATGATGTTCCCTCTGCCCAACTCTCAGCCTGTCCAGGTCTCACTGAGGGGGTGTCAGCCACCCCTCCCAGTGCTGTGCCATCAGCACACTGCCTGAGGTTCTCCTCTGGGCCTTCATCCAGGTCATTGATGAAGATGTTGAAGAAGACTGGACCCAGTGCTGACCCTTGGGGAACACCACTTGTTATGGGCCCACAACTAGACTCTGCCCCACTGACCACAACCCTCTGAGCTCTGTCCTTCAGCTGGTTCCCAACCCACCCCAGAGGCCACTGATCTGCCCCACACTGCCTGAGCTGGCCTCTGTGGGGGATGGTGTCCAAAGCCTTGCATGAAACTGCCCCATTCTGTCCTTGAATCAAATGCCTCCAGAGATGGTTCGTGATGAAACCTGGGCACTCAAGGCCAGCAGAGAGCACAGCCTTGCCCAGAGAGTGCATGAACAGCAGAGGTGCAGATGTGCTCAGTGATGTGTTGAGATGAGCAGTTGGCTTTGCTTTTCTGTTCAGGACTTGGTCTCTTCAAACCCCTCCAGGAGCACAGGAGCTGTGAGAGGCTCTGCACAAGCTCCAGTCTGCTCCTTTCCAGTTCAGCTCACCTGCTTGCATCATCACCTGTCCCATGCCTTCAGAAGGATGAGGTGGAGACAGAGAGATCTGAAGCATTTTTGCCCATCTGATGTCCTGTTTCATTTCACAGATGTCCTGCTTGCCACAGGTCTCTGGTTGGCAGTTTCCTGGGGCCCTGTGACTTGCATACCAATAAGCCTCCTCTTGGCAGCTCTGTTAACTGCTTGCTCTTCCTTTCTCCTCAAAGCTCTCCTGGCACTGAGCCTTGGGCTGTGTTTGGTGGCCTGGGCATTTGTTGTTGTTATTGTTGGCAACTGGGAGAGATGGAGCCAGCAGTTTACAGGACTCTGCCTGCTGGGATGGTGCCAACCACTCCCCTTGAAGCTTGGCAGCAGCACCCTGTCCTCTGCATCTTGCCAGCCCTGCTCTTTGGGAAGGTGTTTTGCAGTAGCCCAGGAATACTCAGATGCCTTTCTAAACAGCATGGACACAGCCTCCTGCACCCTGCCCTCCCCCTCCCAGAGCACGGATCTCACACATCTTGGTTTTCTGACAGGGGACTAAGCTGAGCTCTCACCTCCCTGCCTTGCAAGGAGATGTCCTTCCTTAAGGAGATCCCTGGCAGGATCCTAAAGCTGCAGGGACCTGCTGCATGAGCTCATTTTCAGCCCCTTCTTGTCGACCCCAAAGCCACAAGAGGAGCAGAATGAGGGCTTGCACTTCTGCATCCCCTTCCAGAGCCTCTTCCTCTCAGCCTAGTGAGGAAGCTCTGCAACATCTCCTCTCAGCTGCAGCTTCAAGTGTGTGCCCCTTGCTCCTGTCCAGTTCTCTGGGGTTGTCCAGCTCATCTGAGGCAGCATCTCCACCCAAAAATCAATCAAAGGCACAGCAGATCATGGGACCACAGAAGAGTCTGGGTTGGGAGAGACCTCCAAGCCCATCCAGTCCAACTCAACCCAACCCCACCATGGGCACCAAACCATGGGCCCAAGTGCCATGGCCACAGGGTTCTGGAACACCTCCAGGGATGGGGACTCCACCACCTCCCTGGGCAGCCTCTTCCAGTCCCTGACCACTCTTGCAGCTAAGAAATTTTTTCCTCCTCTCCCATCTGAACCTCCCCTGGGGCCATTTCCTTGTCCTGTCACTTGTTGCATGTGAGAAGAGATGACCCCCAGCTGGCTCCAGCCTCCTCTCAGGGAGCTGCAGAGAGCAATGAGGTCTCCCTCAGTCTCCTCTTCTCCAGGCTCAACACCCCCAGCTCCCTCAGCTGCTCCTCCCCAGCCCTCTTCTCCAGACCCTTCCCCAGCTTGGTTACCCTTCTCTGGACCTGCCCCAGTTCCTCAATGCCCTTCTTGGAGTGAATGACCCAAAACTGACCCCAGCCCTCGAGGTGAAGCCTCACCCTGCCCAGCACAGGAGGACAATCCCTGGTCACACCAGTCCAGGAGGGTGGCCAACAGCAAGGCAGCAACGAAGCTGAAGTCCTGTGCCCCCAGCTCAGCCCCCATCCTCCCCAGGGTCCCTGCTGCCAGGGGCAGGCTGGGTGAGCAGGACAGAGCCCTGCGTGCACGGCAGTGACAGCAGCAGCGGCCCCGGGGCCGCGGTGTCCGCTCGATGCGCAGCTCCCCCTGCGCCGCCTGACGGACCTGGGCTGCCTTCAGCAGCCATTAACACCCAGGCAGGCAGAAAGCCACTGCTGAAGGCTCTGAGCCTGCCCCTTTCAGCCCTGGGAAAGTCCTCCCTGGCAGTTACACACAAGTGAGAGTCCAACAGATGAGAAATAAGAACAACCCCCACCAAAAAAAAAACAAATCAGTGAGTGGTAGGGGTTGGAAGGGAGCCCTGGAGGGCAGCCAGCCCAACCCCCCTGCCAGAGCAGGGCACCCAGGGCAGGGCATACAGGAACACAGCCAGGTGGGCTTGGAAGCCTCCATAGGAGGAGACTCCACAACCTCTCTGGGAAGCCTGCTCCAGGGCTCTGCCACCCTCACAGTGCAGAAGTTGCTCCTCATGTTTAGATGGAACTTCCTCTGCTTGAGTTTGTGCTCACTGCCTCTTGTCCTGTCCCTGGGCATCACTGAGATGAGTCTAGTCCCAGTCTCCTGACACCCACCTCTTCGATATTTGTAAGCATTCACAAGACCCTCCTCAGCCTCCTCTTCACCAGACACAGAAATGTGGCAGTAACCCCCACAGCCTGTCTGGGATGGTTTCATCACCCAGGTGAGAAGAAGGAGAAAAAGAAACCAGGCTCAGAGGCCACTGAAAGTGGCTACAAAGGAGAGAAAATGCCATGCTGTGGCTTCACTTCCCATTCTCTTCCCACCTTACCTTTGCCTCTCTCCCCCAGCACACATTGTTGTCCTCCAGCCTCATTCATGTCACCATCCTCAGCTCTCATCAGGACTTTCCCCATCCCTGGTCACTGCTATATCCTCTGCTACGAGAGCAACAGAGCTGGGGAAGGGTCTGGAGAAGAGTGCTGGGGAGGAGCAGCTGAGGGAGCTGGGGGTGTTGAGCCTGGAGAAGAGGAGGCTGAGGGAGACCTCATTGCTCTCTGCAGCTCCCTGAGAGGAGGCTGGAGCCAGCTGGGGCTTGGGCTCTGCTCCCTAGGCTCAGGGGATAGAAGGAGAGGCAATGGCCTGAAATTGTGCCAGGGGAGGTTAGGTTGGAGAGGAGGAAAAATGACTTTGCTGCAAGAGTGGTCAGGGATTGGAAGAGGCTGCCCAGGGAGGTGGTGGAGTCCCCATCCCTGGAGGTGTTCCAGAACCCTGTGGCCATGGCCCTTGGGGCCAGGGTTTGGTGTCCATGGTGGGGTTGGGTTGGTGTTGGACTGGATGCTCTGGGAGGGTTTTGCATCCCAAACAATTCCATGGTTCTATGAGGCAGCATCCTGGGGCACTGGTGCTGCTTGGCTGGCATTGCACAAAGTAGGATGCCTACAATTAAAATAGTTATATTTGGAAGAGGCTTTTAAGATCATCAAGTCCAACTTTTGACCCAGCTCTGCCAGATCACTGCTGAACCACATCCCTCACAAGCGTATCTGCATGCAGAGGACAGTGGTGGCTTCACAGGGCAGGACCTCTTGGCAAATATGGGGCACCACCTTGGGTCTTTCTCTTGGAGAAAGCCAAGGTCCTGCACCTGGGTCCAAGAAGACCTTCTTGTGGCCTTCCAGGATCTGCAGGGGGCTACAAGAAAGCTGGGGAGGGACTTTTGAGGGTGTCAGGGAGTGAAAGGACTGGGGGAATGGAGCATAACTAGAAGTGGGGAGATTGAGATTGGATGTTAGGAAGTTGTTCCCCATGAGGGTGGTGAGAGACTGGCACAGGTTGCCCAGGGAGGTGGTGGAAGCCTCATCCCTGGAGGGTTTTGCAGCCAGGCTGGATGTGGCTGTGAGCAACCTGCTGTGGTGTGAGGTGTCCCTGGCCATGGCAGGGGGGTTGGAGCTGGCTGAGCCTTGAGGTCCCTTCCAGCCCTAACAGTTCTGTGATTCTAAGAAGCTTCAGAGAGCTTCTTGCCACTTTGAGATTTTTGAACTATTTTGTCTGATTTAGTTGAACCAAAACCAAGCACTTGGGGAGCTGAAGGCCAGCCTGACCCCATGAGCCTTGCTCCTTTCTGGCAGCAAGACAAAACCACATTAAAACTACATTTAAACTGGAAGAGGGACCAGCAGGAACTGGGAATGGAGATGAACTGTCAGGAGCTGCCTGGTTGCACATCAGACATCAGCACCTGGGGAAGTCAAGGGTTGCTGGAGCCATGGAACAGGGAATTAGAGGACAGTCCCTGTCAATGGACATGATCTGAGGAGAAGAGGCTTCCTCCAGCCCATCTGCCACCCCTTTGGAGATGAGGAATAGCTCTGTGGGAAGCTGCTTTGGAAGTGCCTGTTCTAGTAGTGTGCAAGATATTGCTTCAGAGAAGAGGGAAAGCTGAGGATCACCTGCTGCACGTTGGACAAGCCAGACCTTGACTGGAGAAGGTCTCCCAAGCAGGGAGTCAGCTCTGGCAGGTTGTGTCTGGGTTGTCATCTTCTCCTCCTCCGTCACTTACCTGCTTTTTAAGGTGAAGATGGAAATCAACTGAGAAATGGCAAAGTTGGAGGGAAATGTGAAGATGTGGGAGCAGTGGTGAGGGAAGAAGGCAAGTCCTGCCCTCCTAGCACTGCAAGAAGGACAGCAGGCAAGGAGGACCCATGGGAACAGAAAGGTGAGGAGTCTACAGGAGCTCACAACCCCTCACCTGTGCTGCTCTCAGTGCTCCATGTGGATGGTGGAGGCCCTGATGGTGCCTGCAGGGTGCTGGGAAATGTGCTGGGAGTGACCAGCAGTATGAGTGAGGTGATTATGTCCCCCTGCTCTGCTCTGGTGAGACCTCAACTGGAGTCAAGGTCTGGAGCCCCCAGCACAAGAAGGACCTGGAGCTGCTGGAGAGGGGCCAGAAGAGGCCACCAAGATGATCAGACAGGCTGGGACAGGGAGTGGGAGAGTTGGGGCTGTTCAGCCTGGAGAAGGGAAGGCTGCAGGGAGACCTCAGAGCAACCTTCTAGTACCTGAAGCAGCTCCAGGAGAGCTGGGAAGGGACTTTGGAGAAGGGCTGGGAGTGGCAGGATGAGGGACAATGGCTTTGAGCTGGGAGAGGGGAGAGTGAGAGTGGAGAGGAGGAAGAAATTGTTTGGAGTGAAGGTGGGGAGAGACTGGCACAGGTTGCCCAGGGAGGCTGTGGCTGTGCCCTCCCTGGAGGTGTTGAAGGCCAGGCTGGATGAGGCCCTGAGCAGCCTGTGCTGGTGGGAGGTGTCCCTGCCCATGGCAGGGGGTGGAACTGGATGATCTTTCAGGTCCCTTCCAACCCAACCCAGTTGATGATTCCATGACTCTGTGACAGGGAGAGCTGCCACCCTTCCCTGTGCCCCTCCTTGGGGGACAGCATGCAGCACCACACAGCTCACCTGGAGTGCTGAAGGCAGAGCTCTGGGAACTTCAAAGTAGCAAGCCTGTAGAAGGTATGGAGCAAGAGCTGCAGAGCAGAGAGAGCTGGGAGAGCCAGCAACCCTTCCAAGCAGGTAGGGGAAGAAAAAGCCCAATCAGAGCAGCACGTCGGCTGGAATGTGCTTCACAAAGTATTCATCAGGAGTGCTCTTTAAAAATGGATGAGCTGCCTGGTGAGGCTGCAGAGCTCCTACAGGCACCAGGCATGGGAGGTTCTGCTGCCCACAGAAGGTCAGGAGGGGTGAGCATGGACATAGGGAAGCAACCTACACTTCATGTCCTTGCTCCTGTGCATCTCCCCTTGGGCTGTGGGACCTGCACCCACTCCATCCCACCAGCTTAGTCCTGCTCAGGGACTGCATTGAAAGGAAAATCATCTCCCAGCTCCTTTCTCCAGGTGACAGAGCAGCTCCTGAGAGCAGGCTCATGTCTGAGCCCTCTTGAGGGGTCATCGTGTTGAGGGTGAGCCCAGTGCTGGCTCTGCAAAGTACCTGCTCCCTGCAGAGGAGGGCTGGCCAGGAAAGGAGTCTGCTTGGGTGCAAAGCAGAGGAGCATTGGACACCCTCCTCCTTCAGCAGCAAGATGCTGCAGGCCACAATTGGCTGTAGGCTGCAGGAGCCAAGAATAGCAAAGACAAAGTGCAGCGAGCTTGGGGCAGCTGTGGAGGTGGAGGAAGAAGAGGAAGGAGGCAGAGTTTTTCACAGCAGGGATGAGGGTCAGAAGGCAGTCTGGGACGAGAGTGTTGGACCCACACAGCAGCTGGGTGCTGAGGCTGTGGAGCTCCTGCAAGTACCAGGGAGAGGAGATTCTGGTGCCCACAGAAGGCCAGGAGAGGTGAGCGTGGCCATGGGGAAGCAGCCTGCACTTCATGTTCTTGCTCCTCTGCAGCTCCCCATGGGCTCTGGGACCTGCACCCAGCCCATCACACCAGCTTAGTCCTGCTCAGGGACTGCACTGAAAGGAAAATCATCTCCCAGCTCCTTTCTGCAGGAGTTAGAGCAGCTCCCGAAGAGGCAGAGGAGGGAGGCAGTTGTGCAGGGCAGGGATGAGGGTCAGCAGGCAGGCTGGGACCAGCACGTTGGACCTGCACAGCAGCTGCTGCGGGGAGCAGACACCTACCCGCTCCTCTTCCACCTTCCGCAGCACCTTTCCCGCCTGGGGGGCGCAGCAGCCAGAGCCATCTCGGTGCCATCCGTCCGTCCATCCATCCATCCATCCATCCATCCATCATCCATCCATCCATCCATCCATCCATCCATCCATCCACCCCCCTGGACGGCCGTGCCCACCCCGGTGGGGCCCGGCGGCTGCCGTCGTGCCGTGGCGCGGCGCATCGCGGCGGGCGGCGGGACGCGAAGTGATGTGGAACATCTGCTCCGTGCAACGCAACCTCCCGCGGGGAGCGGCGGGGAGGCGCCGTGCCAGCCGCCCGCCCTGGGTACCCCTCCCCCCAACCGACCACCCCCCCCAGGCTCGCAGCCAGCCGCCGGGGCGTGAGAAAAAGAGCAGCGCTGTCAGGGGGCATCAGCCGTCCCCCGCTGACGGGCACCGGGCGAGCGCCCGCGCCGCGGGAGCGCGCACGGTGGCGGCGGTGCTGCGAGCATGGGGTGGGGAGGGACACTCGTGGGTCCCGGTGGTGGGTGGGGGTCCTTGAGGGCAGGGGATGAGCCCTGGGTTTGTGTCACGGTGGTGGCTGTCTGTGGACTGGGATGGGTGAAGCTCATGAGAGGAAGGAGTGGGTTTGGGGAGGAGGTGGAGAAGAAGGAGGGTGGGGAGGGGGAGGATGAAGAGGAGGAGGAGGGTGAGGCAAAGCCAGCAGGGTCTGCCTGGGCACCCCATGCCTGTGGGTTGTGTCAGGGGGTGAGGGAAGGGCAGCAGCCATCCCTGGCTGGGTGCTCCCATCCTGTTGCCAAGCACAGGACCACATCACTTGGGTCTCTCCCAGAGAGCTGGAACCCCTTAGAAGTCTGAGTCAAAATCCACATGATCATAGCATCACAGAATCATTAAGGTTGCAAGAGACCTCCAAGATCATTGAGTCTAACATCAACCCAACCCCACCATGGACACCAAACCCTGGCCCCAGGTGCCATGGCCACAGGGTTCTGGAACACCTCCAGGGATGGGGACTCCACCACCTCCCCGGGCAGCCTCTTCCAATCCCTGACCACTCTTGCAGCAAAGACATTTTGCCTCCTCTCCAACTTAACCCTCCTCTGGCACAATTTCAGGCCATTTCTTCTTGACCTGTCTCTTTTCCTTGGGAGCAGAGCCCAAGCCCCAGCTGGCTCCAGCCTCCTCTCAGGGAGCTGCAGAGAGCAATGAGGTCTCCCTCAGCCTCCTCTTCTCCAGGCTCAACACCCCCAGCTCCCTCAGCTGCTCCTCCCCAGCCCTCTTCTCCAGACCCTTCCCCAGCTCCAGCCCTCAATTACCTTCTGGGAGTGAGTGGCACAAAACTGACCCAGCACTCAAGCTGTGCCCTCCCCAGTGCCCAGCCCAGGGGCACAATCCCTGCCCTGCTCCTGCTGCCACCCCATTGCTGCTCCAGGCCAGGCTGCTGCTGCCCTTCTTGCCCACCTGGGCACTCCCTGGCTCCTCTTCAGCTGCTGGCACCCAGCACCCCCAGGCCCTTCTCTGCTGGGCACTTTGCAGCCACTCTGCCCCCAGCCTGGAGCCTTCCTGGGGTTGTTGTGACCCCAGGGCAGGACCCAGCCCTTGGCCTTGTTGAACCTCATCCCATTGGCCTCAGCCATGGATCCAGCCTGGTCAGGGCCCTCTGCAGAGCCTCCTGCCCTGTAGCAGATCAACTCTGCCACCCAATTTAGTGCCATCTGCAACCTGCCTGAGGCTGCCTCCATGCCCTTTAAATCATGGTGTCCCATTGCCATGAGGCACAAACACACTGACTCCTCCTGCTCACCTTCCCCATCCAAACAGTCCTCATGGCCCAGGGAAGCAACAAGATCCTTCTCCATGCAGGCAGGACTCACACTCTGAGCCTCCTACCAGGGAAGTTCAGCAGTTTTGGATCACCAGAACCTTCCTGGTTTATCTGGGCAGGTTGCTGTGGTTGTTGGATTGGTTCTGGTTGTGTCTGGGTGAAAATAATTCGTAGGGTGCTGCAGCCAAGCCCATGAGCAGCCTGTACAGTCCCACAATTTCCATGCAAAGGTTGGACATTGAGGTTTCTCCATACCTTTGTTTACCTGCTCCATCTTTATCATGCTCCATCTTTTCCTTTATCATGCTCATCTTTACCTGCTCCATCTTGATCATGAATCTTCTCTGGAGACTTTCCAAACCCTCCTGGATGCATTCCTGTGTGGACTCCCCTGGGTGACCCTGCTCTGGCAGAGGGGTTGGCCTGGATGATCTCTGCAGGTCCCTTCCAGCCTCTACCATTCTGTGATGATTCTGTGAATCTTTTCACTGGTTTCAAGGGTGAAACCCTTGAGCTGGCCCATGACAGCCCAGTTGGTGGAGATGGGTTTGATGATCCAGAGACCTGAGTGACACAGAGACCTTGTCCCTTTTCCTGCAGGCCACTGAAGTGCCTCCAGGCAAGCAAGAACCTTCAGTCATTAGAAAGCCTGGATTGAAACTAATTGCCCCAAAAGAGAAAAGCTCCACAGCCCATCTCCAGACCCCCAGGCCTCCAAGATGTCTGTGGGCAGCAGGAAATGAGTAAATTGCTATTTGTGTGATTTCCCAGACCCCTGCCCAAAGGACTTTTTTGCTCTGTCATATGATGTAAACTCCAGGCTTTGGATGCTCAGAGAATCATAAGTAACTGGAAGGAGAAAGGCAAAAATGTAACATGGGAGAGCTGCAGGCTCCTCAGAGCATCTCCTGGGGCACAGCAGTGGCACACAGAGCTGAGGCAACCACCCTGCTGCAGCATGGACCCTTCTTTAGCTGCTCCTCCTCACTCCCCTCCATGCTTATTGATAGGAGCAAAAAGAACAAAACAAACCAAAACAAAAGGTTGGGATTAGCAGCCAAAAGGGAGTTTAAAAAAATTATAACAGCTGGATGGACTTCATGGCACAGCAGGGCCCTGCAGATCACAGAGTCACAGAATGCACTGGGATGGAAGGGATCCTCACAAGTCAGCTTGTCCAACCCTGACCTGCCCTTCTAAACTGTCCCTCCCCAGCTCTCCTGTAGCCCCTTCAGGTACTGGAAGGCTGCTCTGAGGTCTGCCTGGAGCCTTCTCCTCTCCAACTCTCCCAGCCTGTCCCCACAGCAGAGCTTCTCCAGCCCTCTGATCATTTTCACAACCTCCTCTTGCCCCTCTCCATCATCTCCAGGTCCTTCTTGTGCTTGGTCCCATATCTGGCCCCAGCCCTGCAGGTGAGGTCTCCCCAGAGCAGAGCAGAGGGCAGGATCCTCTCTCTCCAGCTCTGGCCACACTGCTTTGGATGCAGCCCAGGCTGCCCTTGGCCTTCTGTGCTGCCAGTGCCCATTGCTGGCTCCTGGCCAGCTTCTCCCCCCCAGCACCCCCAAGGCCTTCTCTGCAGGGCTGCTCTCAGCCTCCTCACCCCCAGCCTGGGTTGATACCAAGGACTGCAGGACCTTGCACTTGGCCTTGTTGAACATTCTGAGGTTAGAATCATAGAATTATAGAATCACAGACTGGCAGAGTTTGGAAGGGACCTCTGAAGACCATTGAGTCCAGCTCCCTGCCAGAACAGGGTCACCTAGGGCAGGTCACACAGGAACACATTCAGGTAGCTCTTGGAAGTCTCTGGAGAAAGAGACTCCACAACCTCTCTGGGAGTTCACCTGATGCCACTTCTCCAGCCTGTCCAGGTCCCTCTGGATGCCAGCCCATCCCTCTGGCATATCAACCACACCACTCAGCTTGGTGTCATCTGCAGGCTTGCTGAGAGTGCCTTGATCCCTCTGTCTGCACCACTGATGAAGATATGGCACAGCACTGGGCCCACCATGGACCCCTGAAGGACATCACTTCTCACCCATATCCATCTGGACACTGAGCCACTGACCACTCCCCTCAGGATGTGACCATCCAACCAGTTCTTTATCTGCTGAACAGAACACCCCTTGAATCCAGAGCTCCCCAACTTAGAGAGGAAGATCGCAGCTCACAGGATGTTAGGGGCTGGAAGGGATCTCCAGAGGTCATCGAGTCCAATCCCCCTGCCAGAGCAGGACCATAGAATCCAGCACAGGTCACACAGGAACACATCCAGATGGGGCTTGAAAATCTCCAGAGAAGGAGGCTTGAATCCATATCTCCCCTTGAACCCATATCTGCCCCTGAACCCATATCTCCCCAACTTACAGAGAAGGATGTTGTTGGGCACCACGTCCAAGGCCTTGCAGACCTCCAGAGGGATGACATCCTTTGCCCTTCTCTTGCCCACTGATGCAGTCACTCCGTTGCAGACAGCCCCTAGGTTGGTCAGGCAGGATGTGCCCTTGGTGAAGCCCTGCTGGCTGGCTCAAATCACCTCCCTGTCCTCCATGTGCCTTAGCTGAGCCTCCAGGAGGATCTGTTCCATGATCTTCCTAGGCACAGAGGTGAGGCTGCAGGTTGGTAGTTCCCAGGGTGCTCCTTTCTACCCTTTCTGACAATGGCTGAGATGTTTCCCTTCTTCCAGGCTCCAGGGACTTCAACCAGATCTCATGGGGAGGGGCTTGGCAACTCCATCAGCCAGTTTCCTCAGGACTCTGGGATGCATCTCATCAAGTCCCAGGGCTTTGTGTGTGTTCAAGCTCCCCAAAGATCTGCCAGCTCTGCTCCCCTGTCCCTGAGGATGTTTCCCAGGGGGTTCTGCTGACTCCCTGAAGAGCAGGAAGTTTGCCTTCCTGAAATCCAGGCTCCTGACTCTGCTCCTTGTCTGACTCACTTGGGGCAGTCATTGTGAGCTCATCACCCAGCAGCAGGGACTGCTGCATCTTGGAGGTTGGACTGAGGTGGGGTTTGGGCTCTTCTCCCTAGGCTCAGGTGCTAGAAGGAGAGGAAATGGCCTGGAATTGTGCCAGGGGAGGATTAGGTTGGAGAAGAGGAAAAACTTGTCTGCTGCAGGAGTGGTCAGGGACTGGAAGAGGCTGCTCAGGGAGGTGGTGGAGTCCCCATCCCTGGAGGTGTTGCAGAACCCTGTGGCCATGGCACCTGGGGCCAGGGTTTGGTGTCCATGGTAGGGTTGGGTTGATGTTGGACTGAATGCTCTGGGAGGGCTTTCCCAACCTAAACCATTCTGTGACCATGGTTCTGTGAGCACCCAGGCAGCTGGTGAGTGGGGCACTTCTCCAGCCAAAGCTGGGAGATGCCATTGGCCAGCCAGCAGGAAACCAGCCTGAGAAGAAACTCATCCCTTGACCTCCATGCAAGCAGACTTCATCCCCAGGGCCCTCCCCACTGCCACCCCCACCCTCCATCCTCTTTAGCCTGGGGGTGCCTGGAAAAAGGTGAGGAGCAGGGAGGAAGCTCTCTGGCTGACTGCTGCCATCTCTGGTGGGCACAGTAGGCACGTGGGCACCATTAGCCTGGCTGGTGGTTGTTGTTGTCACTGCTGATCCCTCCACTCTTCCTCCTCTTTCTCCCTGACTGGTTTGGTGGCCCTGTCATTACCAGGTTTCCCCAGCTGCCTGTCAGGGTCCTACTGGCCTCAGTGTTGCCTGGGGCTCTCAGATAACAAACAAGGCACAGAAGAGTTCTTGGGCTTCCAAGGCTTTAATTAGCCGGTGTGGATTTAGGGCCCTGTGTCCTGCTGCAAGCAGACAAAGGCAGCTCAGGAGACATCTTTAAATGCATCCAATTAGAGGAGGACTTTGGAGACCAGCAGTCAGCTCTGGAAGGGGCAGGGGAGCCTGCCAAAACCCCTCACATCCTCCTGGTGAGGTGTTCTCCTCCTGGTAAACGCGAGGAGCATGGCCTGCCACTGCTCTGCTGCCCTTCAGAGCTTTGCACTGCACAACCCAGGGCAGAGCCAAGAAGCCCTCAGGTGAATGCCACCTCCCTCAAAGCTTGGGTAGATGTTGGGGCAGAGTCAGGCTGTGTTCTCCCTGGGCTATTAATGCCAGTCCTGCACCTCCAGAGCAACTGCTGGAGCTGCTGCCTGGCTCTCCTGCCCCTCCTTCACTGGCAGCCTGCATGGTGCCAGGCTGATGTGCCAACCTCTCAGCTGGTTTCTTCATGACCACAATCATTGGCTGCTGAGGTGCACCCCAAGGAGATGCTTTCATGCTAACGTGAATGTCCTCTGCAGGCTGTGCACTGTGGGGGGTCCACCACAAGGACCTCCCTCAGCCCTGCAACAAGTCCATGACCAACTGGATCCAGAACCAGAAGGCCCCCTGAGGTCTCACTGAAAGCTGGTGGCTCACTGACCTCACAGGGGCAGCTCTGCTGGCATGGAAGTGACCTAAGATCCCAGAGGAGAGGCAAAGGAGGGAGGCAAACCCCATGAATGTTACAGGAGGGTCTCTGAGATGCTTTTTGTTCTTCAGCAGCTGGTTGCAGGCTGGTTGCAAACCCCTCGTGGGGAACTCTTCATCCCAAATGACCACAAACATCTCCAGGCAAACCTGAATGTGCTCAGACTGCCAGAGACTGCCTGGTCACAAGGGGAGTTTGTTCCTTACCCACCTCCGGGCTGTGACAGCTCAGCTTTGGCACCTGCCTTTCCTCCAGGGCTGAGGAGCTCCCATCCTCCACCACTGCTCCAAGCCCTTCCCTCACTGCTGCACCAGGCAGCAGCACTCACCCCCACCCACAGACACCTCCCTGCTTCCCCTGCCACCTCAGCAGGAAGCAGCTTGGTCAAGAGCCACCCCCAGGGCAGAAAAGGGGCACTTAAAGCCTCCTGCAGATGGGCTCACCAGAGAGATGTTTTGGTTGGAAGAGACCTTGCAGATCATCAAGTCCAACCATGAACCCAGCACTGCCAGGGCACCACTGAACCCTGGCCCTCAGCACTACATCTGTACAGCTCTGAAACCCCTCCAGGCATGGGGACTCCATCACTGCCCTGAGCAGCCTGGGCCAGGCCTTGACATCCCTTTTGGGGAAGAAATTGTTCCTCATGGCCAACCTAAACCTGCCCTGGTGCACGATATCTGGAGTGCCAAGTCTGGAGGAAAGGAGGCTCAGGGACCTTCTGGCTCTCCACAATTCCCTGAAAGATGGCTGGAGCCGGATGGGGGTTGGGCTCTTCACCCCAGGAACAAGTGCCAGGATGAGAGGAAATGGCCTCGGGTTGCAATCAGGGGAGCTTTAGGTTGGACAAGAGGAACAACTTCTTCCTCCAGAAGGTTGTCAAGGTTGTTTCCTTTTGACCCATCCCTTGTTCCTTGGGAGAAGAGAACCGACCCCCACCTGGCTCCAGCCAGCCCAGCCCCGGCCAGGGTGCTGAGCACTCCCAGTTGCACCAGAGGGGAGCTCGGCGGCGCTGCCAGCCCAGCCGTGGGCTCTGGCTGGACGTTCAAAGAGTTAACGGCGAGCACCAGCCGATAGCATCGCGGGTGGTGGCCCCACGGAGCAGCCCTGCACGGCTGTCACTTCCATTAGCGCCGGCACAGTGAGCCCTTCAAAATAGGACAGGCAGCTGGGGGGGCGTGGGGAGCCGGCTCTGGGGCCAGCCGCGCTGCTTTCCGTGCCACTGACCGATGCCAACCCTCCTCCCGCTGACGTCAGGGCTGCCTGGGCTGATGGGGAAGGATTCCCCTATTTGCCTACCCCCTGCATCGGTTCTGAGCCCCCCACCCCTTACTCCCCAGCCCACCCCAGGTGGATGCCCCCCCAGCGCAGTGCTGCCCCGAGCCCCGCTGGCATCGGAGGTGCCAGGCTGGTCCCTGCCCCGAGCGGCAGCGTTCCGGGAGGTGTGCGAGGAGCCTGTCACAGCGCATCAGCGTCCCGCCGGCTCCGGCGCAGGACAGGGCAGAGGCAGACACTCGCGCAACCAGCTGGGCAGAGACTGGGGTGCCACGGGCACTGCCGGGCACCGCCGGGCACCGCTGGGCACTGGGACCCCTCAGGGATGGGGTTTAGGTTTAAGGGGGTTTTCCCTTTTGAAATGTAGAAGGGAAAGAGATCCCTGCTCAGGGTGTGGGGAAGGGCATCTTCCAAACAAGCCCTCAAGATGGTGCAGAGCCAGGGTGGCACAGGAACCACAGGGAACTGCCAAGCACCAGGGCTCCTCAGGGATGGGGTTTAGGGTTGAAGGTTATTCTCTTGTTTGAAATATGGAGGGGGAAGTGAGGAAGCAACTCTTCCCAGTGGGGGTGGGGAGACAGTGGAACAGGTAGCCCAGGGAGGCTGTGGATGCCTCCTCCCTAGAGGTGTTGAAGGCCAGGCTGGAAGGTCCCAAACCAGTCTGGGATTCTGTGAATCTAATGAATCCCTACTTGCGGTGAGGGAAAGTTCATCTTCCAAACAACCCCTCCAGGTGGTGCCAAGCCTGTGGCACCTCAGATCTCCTAAACCATGTTTTACCGTGTGTGTGCCATGCAAAGCTGAGCCCTCAGGCCAAGGCTGGGCAAGGACAGCTCAGTCAGGATCCAGATCCATTCCTGACTCTGTCACAGCCTCTGTTCACAGCTAGTGAACACCTCCCTGGAGGTGCTCGAGAATCCTGTGGCCACGGCACTTGGGGACATGGTTTCATGGCCATGGTGGTGTTGGGTTGATGGTTGGACTCAATGACCTTAGATGATCCTTAATGATCCTATGAGTCTATGATCTTATGATCCTGGGCATGCTGATGGAGGCTGCATTATTTTTTTCAAGCTGTTACATGTCCCAGTGTCTCCACTGTGGTTGTCCCTTCTGCTTCCTACCTCTCTGCACCTAGGGAATGGTGATGAGGCTATAAAAAGTGAGCTGATGTGCTGGGGAAACTGAAGCAGGGGCAGATGCTTGAGCACATGCTGTTGTCCAAAGGTAGGATGGGTGGATTTAAGACTGACAGGGAGCTGTTGGCTTTCCTTGCACCAAAGAAGGCACAGAAGGAGCTGCTGTGGTGATGGGACACACAGCCTGTGGCCAGACCCCACTGCTGTGGTGTTCTGGCAGGAAAGGAGGCTGCAGGGAGACCTCAGAGCAGCCTTCCAGTACCTGAAGGGGCTCCAGGAGAGCTGGGGAGGGACTTTGGAGAAGGGCTGGGAGTGGCAGGATGAGGGACAATGGCTTTGAGCTGGGAGAGGGGAGAGTGAGAGTGGAGAGGAGGAAGAAATTGTTTGGAGTGAGGGAGGGGAGAGACTGGCACAGGTTGCCCAGGGAGGCTGTGGCTGCCTCCACTCTGGAGGTGTTCAGGACCAGGCTGGATGAGGCCTTGAGCAAGCTGTGCTGGTGGGAGGTGTCCCTGCCCATGGCAGGGGGTTTTGGAGCTGTATGGTCTTGAAGGTCCCTTCTAACCCAACCCATTCTATACACAGCTTCCAGTGCCACGTTCCCATCCCACTGCCATAGTCCATGGTGAGGAGCAAGCAGTGCAAGATGCAGAGTGTGAGCCAAGGCTCTTCTCCCACCTTGCAGCAAGGAAGCTTTGGCTGGTTAAGGGGACACAGGGGCTGGGCTGGTGACAGACCAAGCCCCTGAGCACCAGCAGGGCTTGGAGCCCTGGGACAGAGACCCTGAGGCAACAAGGCCATTGCATCCCCTCCCTTCCTAGC
Organism: Indicator indicator; assembly: GCF_027791375.1. NCBI lineage: Eukaryota > Metazoa > Chordata > Aves > Piciformes > Indicatoridae > Indicator > Indicator indicator. The sequence continues at coordinate 18,188,815 of NC_072031.1, read as the reverse complement.
TGAGGGAGTGCAGAAGCTTGGAGTCACGGCAGGCATGCGCTGGGAGCTGAAGATTCACTTTGCCTCTTGCACAGGGAGGGGCTGGGGAAGGCAAACCTGCTCCTGCCCCAGCATGAGAGCTCTGAAGGTGCTGAGAACCAGCCAAGCTTCCAGCTCTCTGATCTGCACATAACTACATAACTTCAACTGGAGAGCTCTCTTACAAAGGGAAATCCTTCCTCCTTGGTTGCAACTGCACTTGGGTCCTCTTCAGCCTCTTCTAAAGCCTTTCAGGGACTCTTCCAGCAATCCTGAATGTGCAGTTCTGATGATGGAGTTTGCTGCAGGGTCCATCCCTTTCTTAAAGTTTGGGCACACATCCCAGAGTCCAAGCAGGGTGGGGTTGGAAGGGACCTCTGGAGCTCCCCCAGTCCAAACTTTTGCTCCAGCAGGGCACCCACAGCAGCTTGCCCAGGAGCACAATGCCTAGGGGGGGTTGGAAGCTCTCCACACAAGGACACTCCACAACCTCTCTGGCCAGCCTGCTCCAGCCCTCCAGCACCCTCACACCAAACAACTTTCTCCTCCTGCTCACATCCAACCTCCTGCCTGCCAGTCTGTGCCCCTTGCCCCTTGTGCTGGCCCTGGGCACCACTGAGCAGAGTCTGGCCCCAGCCTCTTGCCCCCTACCCACAGCTCCTTTAGCTCTTGCTGAGCATTGCTCAGCTGCCCTCTGGGGCTGCTCTTCTGCAGGCTCTCAGCCCCAGGGCTCTCAGCCTTTGCTCCTCCCAGAGCTGCTCCAGGCCCCTCAGCAGCTCTGCAGCCTCCCCTGGACTTTCTCCAGCAGCTCCCTGCCTCCCTTGAGCTGGGGAGCCCAGAACTGGACCCAGCACTCCAGATGTTCACATACAGCTGGGCTGTGACTGGTGGAGAAGTGGCACCAGCACCAAAGTGAATGACAAGGAGGCGCTGCCAGGCAAGAGTTCTCTGCAGCTTGCTCCCCAACTCTGCTACCTTCAGGCTGATGCTGGGAAGGAGCAGAGCAGGGGACCAGTCGCCCCAGCCGGAGCGGTGCCAGCTGTGCCCGCAGCCCTGACTGCTGGGCAGGCTGTGTGGCAGGCAGGGCAGCATGGTGGATGCAGTAATTACCCTGTGCCCCCAGCTGAAGGGCAGCATATGGTAAGGAAAAGGAAACTCTCTTGCATTTTTCCGCAGCCCCGGGCTCAGCCTTTCTGGGGCTGTCACAGTCGATTTGTGCTGCCTCGGCGGCTGCGCCCTGCCTGCCTCTGCAGCCGCGGCTCCCTCCCAGGCAGTGCCAGGCTGGTGCTCGGCACTGGCGGCTCCTGCAGCCCCAGCACTCCCATCTGGAGTCCTGCAACCAGCCCTGGTCCTGGCCGCGGCACAACGCGGTGGGGAGCGGGGAGCTGTACTGTGTTGGGGTGGTTGTGATGGAGGATTTGCCTCTGTGCTGGTGAGGCCACACCTCGGATCCTGGGCTCAGGTCTGGAAGGACTGCAGGAAGGACATTGAGGGCTGAAGCAGGTCAGAGAAGGGCAACAAAGCTGGGGAAGGGTCTGGAGAACAGGGCTGGGAAGAGGGAGCTGGGGGTGTTGAGCCTGGAGAAGAGGAGGCTGAGGGAGACCTCATTGCTCTCTGCAGCTCCCTGAGAGGAGGCTGGAGCCAGCTGGGGCTTGGGCTCTGCTCCCTAGGCTCAGGGGTTAGAAGGAGAGGCAATGGCCTGAGATTGTGCCAGGGGAGGGTTAGGTTGGCCATGAGGAACAATTTCTTCCCCAAAAGGGATGTCAAGGCCTGGCCCAGGCTGCTCAGGGCAGTGATGGAGTCCCCATGCCTGGAGGGGTTTCAGAGCTGTACAGATGTAGTGCTGAGGACCAGGGTTCAGTGGTGCCCTGGCAGTGCTGGGTTCATGGTTGGACTTGATGATCTGCAAGGTCTCTTCCAACCAAAACATCTCTCTGGTGAGCCCATCTGCAGGAGGCTTTAAGTGCCCCTTTTCTGCCCTGGGGGTGGCTCTTGACCAAGCTGCTTCCTGCTGAGGTGGCAGGGGAAGCAGGGAGGTGTCTGTGGGTGGGGGTGAGTGCTGCTGCCTGGTGCAGCAGTGAGGGAAGGGCTTGGAGCAGTGGTGGAGGATGGGAGCTCCTCAGCCCTGGAGGAAAGGCAGGTGCCAAAGCTGAGCTGTCACAGCCCGGAGGTGGCTAAGCTCTGTTCCTGTCTAAATGGCTCCATGACTTCTAGGAAGCTGCCCAGTGGTGGTGTGCAGTTTGCTGTGGGTAGCTTTCAAGGTGAAGTTGGCCAGGGCAGGAGGAGGAGGAGCCTGATGCTGCAGCAGATTTTCTTTAAGGGTCCTGGTGTGGGGCTGCCTCCTGGGCATCCTGACCAGCATGGCCAGGGGCTGGTTGCATCTGCCAGCTAGACACAGGCCTCTGAAAAGCAAGCTTCCATCTTTCCTTTAGAAGGGGAACCAGGAATTCCCAGCTCCTTTCTAGCACCACTGCTGCTGCCACGGGCTGCTGAAGAGGCTGGACTGAGCCAGCTGTGGGGATGATCTAAACCAGGGCTACTGACCATGGCTTTTGTCACAGCATAGTCCTGTTGGGCCAGGACTGATGGTTTGAACTCCAAGAGGGAGATTCAGACTAGAGAGAAGGGAGAAGTGGTGGTGGGGAGAGCCTGGCCCAGGCTGCCCAGAGAGGTGGGAGCTGCCCCATGGCTGGCAGCAGTGCAGGGCAGGTTGGTTGGGGCTGGGAGCAGCCTGCTCTGGCTGCAGCTGTCCCTGCTGGCTGCAGGGCTGGGCTGGATGAGCTCTAAAGGTCCTTTCCAACCCAAACCAGTCCATGATTCTATGATAACTTCTCAAGGCTCCAGCTTGGGAACAGAATGTCTGAAAATGGAGCTGGATCTTAGGGTGGGTAAGGACCACTCAATCTGGCTGGTTTGAGACTTTTGCAGGATGCAGCAGTTCAGAAACTCTTCAGGGAGCTGCCCTGGTATGAAATAGCAGATGTGGCCACCCAGGCATCCTGTCTGACCCAAAAAGGGAGGATTTTGCAGGGGTCTGGTGCACATGAGTGGTATGGCCATGGGATGCATCACCAGCATTCCCCCTGGGAGGGGGTTTAGGTCTTTAGGAGTAAACTCAATAAGCAGGGAGAGTTCAACCCCCAACAAAGCCCTCAGCAAACAGCAGTGGAAAGAAAGGAACTGAGGAGAACTTGGGGCTGCAAGAGTGTGATCTGGAGCTACCTTTGCTGCAGTGGTGATCACCTTCCCAATTTCATTTCCAGCTCCTGGCAGCCATCCAGCCAGGAGACCATGGCTGCAGAGAGCAACCACCAAGCTCCTTCTCCTCCCCCAGCAGGATTGTTGTCAGGAGGGACCATGATTCTCCAGCTCCTGGGCCAACTCCATGCAACCCCTATGGGTCCCTGGATGTCAGAGGAGGGTGGCACGAGCAGAGGCTGGTGTGGTTTAGCACACAACCCTCCAGAACCCACAGAGCTGCTGACCTCCCAGGCACAGCACAAGGTCCATCTGTCACTGAGCCTCTAGCCTGGGGACTGACTGCATGGCATGTTCCTGAGCATTGCTTAACACTGGGGCCCTGTCTCCCAGGCAGGGCTGGTTCTGAATGTTCCCCTCCACTGCCACAATGCCCAGCAGTGCCTCCAGCCCCCCAGCAGGGGTTGTGTGTGTGTACCCCATGATGAACACCTCCATTATGCAGAAGAAAGGGTCTGTGCAGCCCCCTGGCTCATTGATAATGGGGAGGAGGAACACTGTGAGCATCATTAGAGCATTCCTCTAATGGCAGGAGGAGAATGGGGGCTGCTGGGGGGGTAGACATCCTGCAAATGCAGAGCTGGAGTCCCAGGAGTGACCTGGCTTGAGGGAGGTGAAGGAAACAGAAAGCTTTTTCCATGCCCAGGTCCCCTTCTCATGCTTTCTCCCCTCTAACAGCATCTCAGGTTCACCTGCAAGACCCCTAAAAGTGTCACACACACCCCCTCATCACTGGGGGTCCCTTCCCATTTCCTTACTGAGCACAGGAGGGAAAATACAAACTTGATTTGGAGGGGGGGGGGAGGAAAAAAAAAAACCCAACCAAACCAAACCCATGCTTAAATCCTTCAGCCAGGGCTGAGTCGAGGGCCGCGGTGGGGTGGGCTGGGCTGGGCAGGAGGTGACCCCCCGGGAAGCAGCGGCTCGGTGCCTCCTCCCCCTGGGGGTCCCTGACCTCCCGTTTCCCTGTCAGGAGCGAGCTCCGCCACCCAAACACCCCCTGTCAAATTAGTGAGTCAGAAGACGTAAGAGAGACCACCGCTGCTAATTTGTACATTGAGTGGTTCTGACAGAAATATTTCACAAGTGAAAAAACAGAAAATGTGCCTCAAGACAATGTGCAGCTTCCGTACCAGCAAACTTCTGCTTAACTGTGCGCTGCCCGAGGAGGGGGCACCCCCGCCCCGCCGGCTGCACCGCCCTGCCTCCACCCCCCGCAGCCGCTCCCGCAGCCAGCCCTCAGCTGGGCGGGTAGGGGGCACGGAAACGGTGGGGCAGGTGGCTGTGGCCCCACCGAAATGATTTAAGGGGGGCTGGGGGCATTGCAGGTGCCAAGGCTGCTCCCTGTCCGCAGGAACGGTGGGGTGGAAGGGGCTTGGTGAGAGCCCCCACCTGGAGCCGTCCTTCACAGCTCCCCTCCGTCGCCCACCCTGCTTGCAGCAGCTCCGCCTTGCTCCCCGGCTGGGTCTGACCTGCTGGGGCTGTCCCCTTCGTCACCCCACGGATGGCTGTGACCTGCTGGGGCTGTCCCCTTCGTCATTCCACGGATGGCTGTGACCTGCTGGGGCTGTCCCCATCGTCACCCCACGGATGGCTGTGACCTGCTGGGGCTGTCCCCTTCGTCACCCCACGGATGGCTGTGACATGCTGGGGCTGTCCCCATCGTCACCCCACGGATGGCTGTGACCGGCAGGGGCTGTCCCCTTCGTCACCCCATGGATGGCTGTGACCTGCTGGGGCTGTCCCCATCGTCACCCCACGGATGGCTGTGACCTGCTAGGGCTGTCCCCATTGTCACCCCACGGATGGCTGTGACCTGCTAGGGCTGTCCCCTTCGTCACTGCACCGGACAAATTATGGGCCAAGGGATTCCAGCCAACCTGCTGGGAAAAGCCACCGAGGCAGGCAGCTGCCAGCCGTGCCCGGTCCAGCTCCACTGTGCCACAGGGCTGAGCACCATGGCAATGCCCCTGAGCCGTCCTGTCCTGCTGCCCAGCACTGCCATCTCCTTGTCACAACAAGCATGTGGCAGTGGTGGCAGTGACCAAAGCTGGTGGCCAAGCCCCCGGGCAGTGAGATTCCATCCGAGATACACCAAGAGTGAGTGCTGGGGCTGCCACGTGGCACTGCCATCTCCTTGTCACAACAAGCGTGTGGCAGTGACCAAAGCTGGTGGCCAAGCCCCTCAGCAGCGGAATTCCGACCGAGATACGCCAAGAGCAAGCAGCTGCCCTCTGGGGCTGCCACTTGGTCCCTCGCCGTGGCCTTCCGCCCTGCCCTGCCGTGCCCCGTCCTGCCCGGCGTGGGTGCTGGCAGGGCTGGCACCAGTGCGCGTCGGGGCGCGGTGGGAGCCGGCGCGGGGCTGAGCAGGGTCCTCGGGCCAGCAGCACCGAGCACATGATGTGTTGTGGCAGCTTCCCTGCAGCCTGGAGCCAGCCCCGAGCGAGCGCTGATGATGGCTTTAATTGCTTTCAGATTCGATAGCCCAGCCCTTGACAGCCCGGCCGCGGCGGCCGCTGCAGCCGCAGCTGTGCCAGCCAGCTCCGCACCACCGCCAGCCCCGCACCACTGCCAGCCCTGCACTCACCTCAGCCCTGCACCACCACCAGCCCTGCCCCACCGCCAGCCCTGCGAGCTCCGCACTACCGCCAGCCATGCACCACCGCCAGCCCCGCACCACCGCCAGCCCTGCACCACCAGCCCTGCATCACCACCAGCCCCGCACCACCGCCAGCCCTGCACCACCAGCCCCGCACCACATCCAGCCTTGCACCACTCCCAGCTCTGCACCATCCCTAGCCCCGCACGACCCCCAGCCCCTCGCCCGACCACCTTTGCATGCAGAGGATGTGCAGGAGGTGGAGAGGAGCCCCCCTGGGCTGGGGTTCTTTCCATCCAGCAAATTCTTCATGACCATGGTGATGCACTCATGCTCATGGTGCAGATGGGGCAAGTGCCTGTGCCACCCTCTGAGCCTTGTCCCTTGGGACACCCTGCCCACAGGATGCCAGTCCAGTCCCCTGCTGTGAAGCCACTCAGCCAGGTTCCACTGTGACTCCCCACGTGAGGATCCCACAGCAGCTTCCCCCTGCCCCCCCAGGAGAAGTTGGAGCTCTTCTGTGTCCCCATTTTGAGCCAGGGGAGATGCCAGGGACTCCTGTCACCCTTCAGAGCTGGGGATGCAGGAGGAGGGGTACATCATACAGTGGGGGCCCAGCCTGGCCCTCTCTGCTGGTGTGTGGGTGACCCCCCACATCACATCCCCCACACACCCCCTGACACCCCTAACCCTTTGCTGCCTGCACAGCCATGTCTGGGGGGCAGGGGCTACCCCCAGGGCAAACTGGGGAGCTCAGGCTGGACCTAGACCTCGGGGTGGGTTTTTCCCCCATCTAAAGGTCCAACTGTCCCCAAGCCTCAGATCCTCACCCTGCTGGGTGGTGGCTGTGTCTCTGGGACAGACACACAGCTGGGGGTCTCTGGGGTGGAGGGTGAGGGGCTGCTCAGCACCCACAGTGGCACCTGCAGGTACCTCTTTCTCCTCTTCCTCCTCCCAGCTGCTTCTCCCCCTGCTCCAGCCCAGGTTGGTGCAGACAGCTGCTGGCAATGTCTCCAGTGGCTCCCTGTCTGCCAGGCATTGGGGGTGCTTGAGGGGGGCAGGAGAAGCACCCTAGCACCCAGAGCTCACCTGTGCAACCATGGTGCTGCAGCAGGGCCAGGAGCCCAGCCTGAGCCACCCTCTGGCACATGGTGACAGCCAGGCCTTGTGTCCCTGATGCGTGGGACCAGCCAGGGGCCCCGGCCCCAGCAGCCTGCTCTCTCTGGGAGTCCCAGAGTGGGCATGGGAGGGACCCCACGCAGCCCCCCCCTCTCCCCTCCCCCCAAACGCCATCCTGCTGGCTGCAAGTTGGGCAGCAGCAGCAGCTGCCGCATGCAATGGGTGAAGGCTCCTCCGTCGCTCACCAGCTCCTGGCAGCATCAGCGAGGATGAGGAGGGGGCCGAGGGCGGGTTGGGGGGTGCAGAGGTTCCCGCTCGGGGCGGTTGCTTCCATCCCCGATCCATTATTGCGGGCAGCGCCGGCGGGGGGTCCGGGGCAGGGACTGCATTATTGACGAGCGGGGCAGGCAGAGGCGGCGCAGGCAGCGGCGGTGCCCCCTCCCGCAGCCCCCAGCCCCGGGCGAAGCACTTGGCCCACGCCGCAGAGCCGCAGAGCAGCCAGGCCTGGCCCGCGGCAGCCACAGCCACCGCAGAGCTCCCGGAGCGGCTTTGCTTCTGCGGCTGCGAACCACCCGACTCGCCCAGGATGTTGCCGGGCTCGAGGCAGCCCAGGGGATGGGCGGCACGGGAGGGCAGCGATGCCCTTGCAGACCTGGCACTGCAGCTCTGCCCCCCTCCAGCCTACACGGCGCTGGTGCTGCTCTTTATTTATTTTTTTCCCCCAGCCTGACTGTGTCTCCAGGCGGAGATTTGTGGCGTAAAATGCACAATATGTTCTATCTGCCCTGTGGGAGCCATGAAATATTCACCAGCAGCTCCCATTATAGTCAGAGTGAATCACGGAGAGAGCTCCAGCCCGGTGTGCCCCCTCCCCGTGCTGCCCCGGCGCTGCCCCTGCCAGGGCATGAGGAGCAGCCAGAGCCTGGGTCCCGCAGCCAGGACCCTCATTTCCACCTCCAGCCCTGGGGAGCACTGCCAGGCTCAGCAGGTTGAAGGGATGGTGAATACCTTCTGCCTGAGCATCTTCCTGGCTGCCCAGGGAGGAGCAGGGCATGCAGGGGACCAGTGTGGTGGATAGCAGGAGCAGCAGGGTGGAATCTTGTGCCCAGGGCAGCCAGCCTGCCTAGCTTGCCCTGTCCCACTAAGGGCAACCTGGCATTCCCAGGGTGGCTTGCACCATCACTTGGTTTTTGTAGCCACAGATTCCAGCAGTGCCAGGACACAGCAGGATGCCCCCTGCATGCCTGCTGCCTTGTGTCACACACAGGCTTCAACCTCTCTGCTGCTCACATCTCCTCTTGTCCTGCTGTCCATCCTTCTGTCCACCCTTCTGTCCACCTTTCTGTCCATCCTTCCCTTCTGACCCACCACCCTCACTGCCTGTCCCCACCTCTGCCTTCAGACCTCAGCCTCAAGACATGAGACTCAAGGGATGACAGAGTCCCTGGTGCCCGCTGCCCTGCTCTGAAGCTGCTGTGCCACAGACACTGCTGTCCTTGACAGACCCTCAGTGTCACTGCAGAGCTGCCAAAGCTCACAGTCACACTCACAGCCCCCTCCATATCCACACCACTGCTCACAGCCAGCTGCTGACCCTGGGGTGAGTCTTGAGGGCTGCCCACAGTGTCCCAGTGGATCATAGTCTTACAGAATTGTCAGGGCTGGAAGCGACCTCAAGGCTCAGCCAGTCCCAACCCCCCTGCCATGGCCAGGGACACCTCACACCACAGCAGGTTGCTCACAGCCACATCCAGCCTGGCTGCAAAAACCTCCAGGGATGAGGCTTCCACCACCTCCCTGGGCAACCTGTGCCAGTCTCTCACCACCCTCCTGGGGAACAACTTCTTCCTCACATCCAATCTCAGTCTCCCCACTTCTACTTTTGCTCCATTCTCCCCAGTCCTATCACTCCCTCACACCCTAAAAAGTCCCTCCCCAGCTTTCCTGTAGCCCCCTGCAGATACTGGAAGGCCACAAGAAGGTCTCCTCAGAGCCTTCTCCTCTTCAGACTGCACAACCCCAACTCTCTCAGCCTCTCCTCACAGCAGAGCAGCTCCAGCCCTCTGCTCATCCTCATGGTCCTTCTCTGGACACCTTCCAGCACCTCCAGATCCTTCCTGGAACAGAGGCTCCAGAACTGGACACAGAGCTCCAGCTGTGGTCTCAGCAGAGTGGAGCAGAGGGGCAGAATCCCCTCCCTGGCCCTGCTGGCCACACTTCTCTTGCTGCAGCCCAGGCTCTGCTTGGCTCTCTGGGCTGCAGGTGCTCACTGCTGGCTCCTGGGGAGCTTCTCCTCCCCCAGCACCCCCAAGTCATGGCCACAGGCCACATCTCTGCCACCCACAGATATGCAGCTGGGACCTGCTGACCCCTCCATGCATCAGCCCACCCAGTGCCCAGGTGTCCCCAGCTGCACTGGGCACTGCCTTGCTCAGCTGGCAGCAGGGCAGGATTCATCCCTAGCACACTGGCTGGTGCAGGGCTCACCAAGACATGGCTCTGGAGAGCTGTGGCGTGTGGGGAAGGTAGGATGCAGTTGCCAACTTGGGGTTGCCATGTGGCCACCATCACAAGGGCCACCACCAGGTCACTGGGCTGGGAGCATAAGGTTATAGAATCCTAGAATAGGTTGGGTTGGAAGGGACCTTCAAAATCATCCAGTGCCAACCCCCTGCCATGGGCAGGGACACCTCCCACCAGCTCAGCTTGCTCAAAACCTCATCCAGCCTGGCCTTCAACACCTCCAGGGAGGGCACAGCCACAGCCTCCCTGGGCAACCTGTGCCAGTGTCTCCCCACCCTCAATCCAAACAATTTCTTCCTCCTCTCCACTCTCACTCTCCCCTCTCCCAGCTCAAAGCCATTGTCCCTCATCCTGCCACTCCCAGCCCTTGTCCAAAGTCCCTCCCCAGCTCTCCTGGAGCCCCTTCAGCTACTGGAAGGTTGCTCTAAGGTCTGCCTGCAGCATTCTCTTCTCCAGGCTGCACAGCTCCAACTCTCCCAGCCTGTCCCCACAGGGGAGCTTCTCCAGCCCTCTGAGCATCTTGGTGGCCTCCTCTGTCCCTCTCCAGCAGCTCCAGGTCCTTCCTGTGCTGGGGGCCCCAGAGCTGGAGGCAGTGCTGCAGGTGGGGTCTGAGCAGAGCAGAGCAGAGGGGCAGAATCCCCTCCCTGTGCTGCTGCTCTCCTGCTCTGGCTGCAGCTCAGCACACAGCTGGCTCTGGGCTGCCAGGGACCATTGCTGGCTGCTGGGGACTTTGTCACCAACTGACACCCCTAAGCTCTTCTCCTCAAAGCTCCTCTGAAGCCACTCCTCACCCAGCTTGGATCTCTGCTTGGTCCAAGCCTGTCCTTGGCACTGAGCAGCACAGAGTGGGGGGCACCTGTGCTGGCACATCGGGCAGCCCCATGACGGTGGTGGGCAGCAGCTTGAAGCTACACAACTCACTCAGCATCCCCAGGAGGGAGCAGGACAGGGGTAAGGGGCTGGGAGGCCGTGAGGGTTAAACCCGGGCTGAGCACAGCTCCTCTCCCTGAGCAGACTGAGGGGAGCCAGGGGAGGTGGCAGTGCCCTCCCCGCCAAAATTAACTCTCCATCTGTTTCTCCCCGGCTGAGGCTGATGGCTTGTGACAGGCCCTCCTGAATGCAAAGATGTTTTGCCCGGGAAAAAAAAAAAAATCTATTACAAGTTGCTGTAAGAGAGACCCAAATCCTCTCCTTCTGTCTCTCCCTACTGGTCTCAAGGTGCTCACCCCGGGCGAGAGAGGGCTGGCACGCAGCCGGCCGCCTCCGCTCAGCCGGAAAGCTCTCCCCAGCGCCAGCCTGCCTCGCCCCCGGCCCCGACCGCGAGCTGGGAGGGAGGATGGGTGCTGCCCTGGGTGGTGGGGAGGATGCAGGAGCTGCTCCTCAGCCTTGGCACCGTGTTGGTGGTGCACCAGGCATCATCCTGGCACCATCTCCGAGACCGGTGTGAAGCAGATGGGGAAACTGAGGCAGGATGTGCCCCACTGGCTGATGCTGGGGAGGATCTGGAGCACCACACACTGGCCCAGGACCACTCCTGGGGGGCCCGAGCTGCTGCCCCAGCTAGGTGGGCAGCAGGCAGCATGCAGGCAGGACAGGTAGCATGCAGGCAGCGTGTGGGCATGTTGGGCATCATGCAGGCAGGGTGTGAGCAGGTAGGGCAGTGGGAAGGTTGGACAGGTTGGGCAGCATGCAGGCAGGGTGGGCAGCATGCAGGCAGGGTGTGGGCAACATGGGTAGGTGGCATGCAGGCAGCATGAGCAGTGTGTGGGTAGGATGGGCAGCATGTGGGCAGGATGGGCAGCCTGGGTAGGCAGCATGCAGGAAGGATAGGCAGTGTATGGGTAGGATGGGCAGCATGCAGGCAACAGGGGCAGTGTGTGGACAGGATGGGCAGCATGGGCAGGCAGCACGCAGGCAGGATGGGCAGTGTGTGGGCAGCATGGGCAGTGCGTGGGTAGGATGGGCAGCATGGACAGGCAGCATAGGCAGTGTGTGGGTAGGATGAGCACCATGAGCAGGCAGCACGGGGGTAGGATGGGCAGCATGGGCAAGCAGCGGGCAGGCAGCACAGGGGCAGCATGGGCAGGCAGCGGGCAGGCAGCACAGGGGTAGGATGGGCAGCGCGGGCAGGCAGCACGGGGGCAGCATGGGCAGCATGGGCAAGCAGCGGGCAGGCAGCACGGGGTTAGGATGGGCAGCATGGGCAGGCAGCACGGGGGCAGCATGGGCAGGCAGCACGGGGGCAGCATGGGCAGGCAGCACGGGGGTAGGATGGGCACCATGGGCAAGCAGCGGGCAGGCAGCACGGGCGCCGTGCGGGCAGCGGGCAGGCAGCACGGGGGTAGGATGGGCACCATGGGCAAGCAGCGGGCAGGCAGCACGGGGGTAGGATGGGCAGGCAGCGGGCAGGCAGCACGGGCGCCGTGCGGGCAGCGGCTGCCCTCTAGTGGCCGCAGCGCAGCCCTGCTCAGCCCTCACTTCAGGCAGGTTTTGGCTTTCCCTTGATTTTTGCCTCCTTTCCGCTCCCCTCCGCGGCCCTCCGCGGCCCCTCCCGGCCCCCCTTTCCCCTTTCCCCTCCCCTCTCCAGACATCAAATCCACTTTTTCTTTTGCTTCCCAACCCCCTTCCAGCTTCCTCTCCTCCGAAGCTCAGCTAAAGAAACCCAAATCCATTTTTTTTTGGTTGCTGCTCAGCTCCCTCGCAGCCCCCGAGGTTAGCTGTATGGAAACAGCTTCAAGGTTCAACGCTTGGACCCCCTCCCCCCACAACCCCCCCCCCACCAGTCTCCCAGCCCAGCCCCTCCTCCATCGATCCAGCGGCTTCAGTACAAAACAAAACTTTTATTTGGTCCGTCAGAACCTGAGTTTGAAAACCACCCAAGGAGGATCCGTATGGTACAGGGGTGACAAAAATCTCCTGCTCTGAAGAGCTGGCTGCTATGTACAGGGTTAAAAATATTCACAGCTCCGGGAGACAGAGACAGGAGGCAGAAAAGAAAGGGAAGGACAAAACCATCCCGAGGAGGAAGGAACCGAGGGGAGAGGGGGAAAAAATGAAACAGAGCAACGGACAAAAAGACGGACAGAGCTTGGCTCAGCAGCCCCGGCGCGGAGGGCCAGCAGGGTGACCCCCGGGGGTCATAGAGGGACACACAGGGCAAACCCCATGGCACCCTGCCCACCCCCAGGGGACACAGAAGGACACACAGGACAATCCCCAAGGCCCCCTGCCTGCACCCATGGGAGGGGGACACACACAGGGGAAACCCCACAGCCCCCTGCCCACCCCCAAGGGACACAGAGGGCAAACTCCACAGCCCCCTGCCCATCCCAGATGCTGCCAGTGCAGGGTTTGGGTCACAGGCTGCCCCCTCCGCCCCACAGCATCTCCCACTGCCCTCCTCCCCCTACACAGCTGCAGGTCCACAGAGCTTGGGGAGGGGTGGGCAGCACTGGGGGGACACCCCCAAAACACACACACACGACACACACACACCCATGCCAAGCCCAAGAGCCACCATGCCCTAAAATCATTGGGGGCAGCCCTCTGTGGGGCACCCCCAGGCTCTGGCAAGCCTTGGCCTTGTGCTCAGCACCTTCCACAGGATTCAGGCTCTGAAGGATGGGGCTCACCGCTTCCCCCCCACCAAAGCACCCCCAGCCCTGGCACGGGGCAGTGTGCTAAAGCCACAGGAGCTGCCCCACTAAGCCCTGGGTGGCACCTGGGTACCTGCTGCCCCACGGGGCAGTGCCCGGGGTGCTGAGCCCCGCCCGGGCCATGGCTTCTCTGCAGGCACAGCTCTCAGCGGCTGCCTTTGCATAGTAACGTTTGTGTGACACAGTCTGGGGGGTCCCTGCCGCTGCACCCCCACCCCGGGCACCACCCCCAGGCCCAGCTCCCCCTCCTGGAGCAGCGGTGGAGGAGGACCTTCAGCATTTCACCCCCAGGGCTGGCAAAACCCCATGGCAGCAGCTTCCTAAAGCAACCCAGCGTCTCCTCCTCCCCAGAGCTGGCACCCAGGATGAAGGTCACCTGCAGTGTGGGCAGCCACGGCAGGGTGACCCTGGCACTGCCTGGCCTGGCTACCGTGGCACCTCGGTGCCAGCTGGGCGCTGATGGTGGATGACAGGGGGGAAGCAGACAGTGGGGAGGGCCCAGGGACAGAGTGGGGGCACGCAGACGGACAGATGTCAGAGGTATATTCATTTGTTTTGCAGTGCCAGGGCCCTGGCACCATGGGAGGGGGCAGGGTCCTGAGCATGGTGCCTAGGAGGGGCCTTGACAGCAACCTGCAGCACCCCCTGCCCGCAAATGCCCAGGCAGGCTGAGGGCACTGGGCCCCAGCATAGGTACAGGGCAGCTGGGATCCTGAGATGGCCCTATGCCCACAGCCGCTCCTCGTAAAGTGCGTGGGGGAGGCTGGCAGTGCCAGGGCAGGGGGCAGCAGGCAGAGCTGGTGCTGGCCCAGAGAGCTCCACATAGCCCCACGGCACAGGGCATACTGCTCATACTCTGCCCCATGGCACAGGGCAGGGTGCTGGGCAGGGTGCTGGGCACACTGCTCAGGCTCTGCCCCATGGCACAGGGCAGGGTGCTGGGCATAGTGCTGGGCACACTGCTCAGGCTCTGCTCCACTGCACCAGGCACAGTGCTGGGCACACTGCTCAGGCTCGGCCCCACTGTACAGGGCAGGATGCTGGGCAGAGCCCTGGGCAGACTGCTCAGGCTCTGCCCCATGGCTCAGTGCCCACAGGTCGGGGGGGGGAGCCCAGGCCGCAGGCTCGGTGAGGGTCGGGGGGCAGGGCAGGGGGCAGGGGTGGGCACTTGGTCATAGGGGCCGGGGGCCGTGCAGCCCTGCCACCTCGGGCGTCAGCAGCGGGTTGTGGGTGCCCTTGGTGGCCATCCAGTCATTGAGGAAGGCCTGGGTGGCCTTGCGGTGTGCCAGGCGGTGCGTGATGGAGAAGCCAGCGTTGCCCTCCAGCTGGGAGAGGATCACCAACACCTGCCTGCAAAGAGAGCCAGGGGCTCAGCACCAGCACCTCCTCTGCTCAGCACCACCAGTCCCTGCCCAGAGCCCACCCTCCGCCCACCCTGCTGGCAGCAATGTGCCCAACTGGCAGGCAACAGCATCCTGGCCTGGATGAGCAGCAGTGCCTCATCTGGAGAACTGGGCCCAGTCCTGGGCTCCCCAGGTCAAGAAGGGCAGGGAACTGCTGGAGAGGGTCCAGCAAAGGGCTACAAAGCTGCTGAGGGGCCTGGAGCAGCTCTGTGAGCAGCAAAGGCTGAGAGCCCTGGGGCTGAGAGCCTGCAGAAGAGCAGCCCCAGAGGGCAGCTGAGCAATGCTCAGCAAGAGCTAAAGGAGCTGTGGGTAGGGGGCAAGAGGCTGGGGCCAGACTCTGCTCAGTGGTGCCCAGGGCCAGCACAAGGGGCAAGGGGCACAAAGTGGCAGGCAGGAGGTTGGATGTGAGCAGGAGGAGAAAGTTGTTTGGTGTGAGGGTGCTGGAGGGCTGGAGCAGGCTGGCCAGAGAGGTTGTGGAGTGTCCTTGTGTGGAGACATTCAAAACCTGCCTGGATGAGTTCCTGGGTGATCTGCCCTGGGTGACCCTGCTCTGGCAGGGGGGTTGGACTGGATGACCTCTAGTGGTCCCTTCCAACCCCTAACACTCTGTGAGTCTGTAAGAATGTGGTCAGCAGTGCTTGTGTCCCTGTACTGGGCTCTGGGGTCAGTTCTGGGCCCCTCGCTCCCAGAAGGACATTGGGTGCTGGAGCAGGTAAGGGAAGGGCAACAAAGCTGGGGAAAGGTCTGGAGAACAGGGCTGGAGGAGGAGCAGCTGAGGGAGCTGGGGGTGTTGAGCCTGGAGAAGAGGAGGCTGAGGGAGACCTCATTGCTCTCTCCAGATCCCTGAGAGGAGGCTGGAGCCAGCTGGGGCTTGGGCTCTGCTCCCTAGGCTCAGGTGACAGAAGGAGAGGCAATGGCCTGAAAGTGTGCCAGGGGAGGAAAAATTTCTTTGCTGCAAGAGTGGTCAGGGACTGGAAGAGGCTGCCCAGGAAGGTGGTGGAGTCCCCATCCCTGGAGGTGTTCCAGAACCCTGTGGCCATGGCACTTGGGGCCAGGGTTCAGTGGCCATGGTGGGGTTGGGTTGGTGTTGGACTCAGTGACCTTAGAGGGCTTTCGAACCTCCATGATTCTACAATTCCCTGCCAGGCCCAGGCTCTGGCTCCTGCCAGGCCTGCTGGCAGCCCCCACTGCCCAGCCCAGCCCTGCCTACCCCAGACCTGTGCAGGGGGGGGACGCTGTCCTGTGTCTTGAGGCTGCCGCGCGTGGACACCACGTTGAAGCTGTCGGTGCAGTCGCACTGGACGTGCAGGTAGGACTTGGGGTGCCGGTTCTCCACCACCACGATCAGCCCTGCCCAGCCATGGGTCAGGTAGTAGCAGGTCATCCCCTCACGGCCCTGGGGCAAACAGCAAGTCAGGACAACCCCAACCTCCACATCTTAGCCCCCGGGCCACCATCTTCCACCTCCAGCCAAGGGCTGCCCATCGGCGGGGACACCCCACGCTGCCCCAGGTAGGGGTGAAGGTTGGCATCCACAGGGTAGGAGGAACAGCCAGAGCTGGCACAGCCCTGCCAGAGTGAAGAAGGCACAGGAGAGGCAGGGGCCAGTCTCCTGCTGCTGGCATCACCTCCCTCCCCAGCCCAGCCACAGGGAGGGCAGCTCCTGCCCTGTGCCACCTGCACCCACCTCATGGCGCTCGCCCTTGTTCTCGGTCAGCAGGATGATGGCATCTGCCAGCGTGGTGGGCTGGGCCTCCACCTGCTCCACCATCACCAGGCGAGAGCTGTAGATGGCCAGGATGTAGCTGGAAGAATCGTTGGCTGGTCGGCTGCTGGTGGGGCTGGAGGCTGTGGAGACAGGCAGGGAAAGGAGGATGAGGCAGGAGGATGAGGATGAGGCAGGAGGATGAGGATGAGACAGGAGGAGAAGGCAGGGGCAGGAGGAGCAGGCAGGGGCAGGAGGAGCAGGCAGGGGCAGGAGGAGAAGGCAGGGGTAGGAGGAGAAGGCAGGGGCAGGAGGAGAAGCAAGCAGAGACAGGGTCAGGCAGAGACAGGGTCAGGCAGAGACAGGAGGAGCAGGCACGGGCAGGAGGAGCAGGCACGGGCAGGAGGAGCAGGCACGGGCAGGAGCAGGCAGAGGCAGAAGGATCAGGCAGAGGCAGGAACAGGCAGAGGAGGGAGGATCAAAACCCCCCCAAGCCCACGCTCCCCAGGAGCACTCTGCTACACGTGCAGCCAGCCTCCACCCACAGCAAGCTCCCCGTGGGGAGCACCAAGGACTTTGCCACCTTTGCCTCCCCTGAAGGCTCCCCCAGCTCGGCCCTTACCCTGGGTGCTGGCAGGGCCTGGCAGGGCCGCGCTCCAGTGGTTGAAGGCACAGCAGACCACGGCGTACTCGCCAGGCTCCAGCATCACGTCGCAGTTGACGAACTTCTTGACGGCTCTCTTGCTGTGAGCCATCAGCCGGCCCAGGCTCAGCTTGTTCCCACTGCTGAAGGTGGCTCGGAACACCATGATGCACAGGTCCAGCAGGTGGCTGTCCACCGTGTCTGACCGCCTGTGCCAGGAGGCGCAAGGGTCACACATCCCAGAGTCCAAGCAGGGTGGGCTTGGAAGGGACCTCTGGAGCTCACCCAGTCCAAGCAGTCCTGGGCACCCACAGCACAATGCCCAGGAGCACAATGCCTAGGGGGGGTTGGAAGCTCTCCACACAAGGACACTCCACAACCTCTCTGGCCAGCCTGCTCCAGCCCTCCAGCACCCTCACACCAAACAACTTTCTCCTCCTGCTCACATCCAACCTCCTGCCTGCCACTTTGTGCCCCTTGCCCCTTGTGCTGGCCCTGGGCACCACTGAGCAGAGTCTGGCCCCAGCCTCTTGCCCCCTACCCACAGCTCCTTTAGCTCTTGCTGAGCATTGCTCAGCTGCCCTCTGGGGCTGCTCTTCTGCAGGCTCTCAGCCCCAGGGCTCTCAGCCTTTGCTCCTCACAGAGCTGCTCCAGGCCCCTCAGCAGCTCTGCAGCCTCCCCTGGACTCTCTCCAGCAGTTCTCTGTCTTCTCTGTACTGGGGAGCCCAGTGCTCCAGATGTGACCTCCCTAGAGCAAAGTCAAGAGGGAAGAGAACCTCCCTTGCCCTGCTGGCCACACTCTTCTCAATGCCCCCCAGGACACCATTTGCTTTCTTGGTCACCAGGGCACCTTTCTGGCTCATGGGGAACTTGTCCCCCAGCACTCTCAGGTCCTTCTCCATGGAGCTGCTTCCCAGCAGGTCCCCCCCGACCTGTTCTGCTGCAGGAGGTTGTTCCTCCCCAGGGGCAGGACCCTACACCTGCCCTGCTTGAACTTCATGAGGTTCCCTCTGCCCAGCTCTCAGCCTGGCCAGGTCTCTGTGAATGGCACCACAGCCTGAGAGGGCATCAGCCACCCCTCCCAGCCAAAGCCATCCAAGCACCACCCCGCAGAGCGCATGGAGGCCATGGGCAGGGTGGCAAATCCAGAAGAAGAGTCCTGCACTGCCCCAGGGATGCTCCCCAGCAGCCAGCATGCCCTCAGGGCTGGGCAGTTGGCACCAGCAGTCCCTGAGGACTGGAGCAAACAGTGCTGGGTGCCCACGGCCGAGCTGTGCGACCCTGCGGGGTGGCACGGGGTGAGAGGGCCCTGTGCTTATGGTTTGTCCTGGCTGCAGGTCAGTGCCCCTGTGCTGCCCAGCTCACCTGCTGCCCTCCTGGAAGAGGGCAAACTCCAGGGCTGCTCGCTCCAGCACTGTCAGGGAGGTGACGGTCAGCGGCCCGTTGGCCTTGTTGGGGAACATGCCCTGCACCCGCACCTCGTGCCAGTCCGAGTGCAGCTTGCAGATATCCACTGAGTCGAAGTACCTGTGGGCAGCCATGCAGGGGGTCAGCCTGCACAGCACCCCTGAGCTCCTGGAGCCCAACCACCAACCCAGCACTGCCAGGCTGCCCCTCAGCCCTGGCCCTCAGCACCACTCATTCGCCTCCAGCCAACGTGCTGGGGCTGTCGTGGTGCTGCAGGAGGGGGTGGGGACTCTGCATCATAGAATCACAGAACTGTCAGGGTTGGAAGGGACCTCAAGGCTCGGCCAGTTCCAACCCCCCTGCCATGGCCAGGGACACCTCACACCACAGCAGGTTGCTCACAGACACATCCAGCCTGGCTGCAAAAACCTCCAGGGATGAGGCTTCCACCACCTCCCTGGGCAACCTGTGCCAGTCTCTCACCACCCTCCTGGGGAACAACTTCTTCCTCACATCCAATCTGAATCTCCCCACTTCTACTTTTGCTCCATCCCCCCCAGGTCCTATCACTCCCTGACACCCTCAAAAGTCCCTCCCCAGCTTTCTTGTAGGCACCTTCAGATACTGGAAGGCCACTGCTGCAGCTTTACTCTGCAGCAGTGACAAAAAGCAGCTCCTGAGTTGCCACTGCTCTCCTGGCAGGACTGGCACAAGGAGCTGTTGGGAAGCCACCCTCTGACTGGCCACAAAACAGAGCAAGAGCCAGGCTGCAACAATCTGCTGTGCTGGAAGGAGCAGGATCTGAGCTCAGCTGCTCTAACACTTCCACACAACTGCCTGGGGTGGAAATGTCCTTTAAGGTCACCCAGGCCACCCCTTTTCTGACTCCACCAGGGCTGGGGCTAAACCATGGCCCTCAGCATCACAGCTCTGCCTCTTGGAAACATCTCCAGGGATGGGGATTCAGCCACCTCCCTGGGCAGCCTGGGACAGGGCTTCCAGTAAAGAAGTTTCTTCTCGTGTCCAAACTAAATTTCCCCTGGTGCAGTTTGAGGCCATCTCCTCTTGTCCTGTCACTTGTTCCTAGGGAGCAGAGCCCAAGCCCCAGCTGGCTCCAGCCTCCTCTCAGAGAGCAATGAGGTCTCTCTCAGCCTCCTCTTCTCCAGGCTCAACACCCCCAGCTCCCTCAGCTGCTCCTCCCCAGCTCTCTTCTCCAGACCCTTCCCCAGCTCTATTGCCCTTCTCTGGCCCTGCTCCAGCTCCTCAATGTCCTTCTTGCAGTGAGGGGCCCAGAACTGACCCCAGGATTCAAGGTGTGGCCTCACCAGTACAGAGGAAGCTGGAATCAGCTCTGGTGGGGTCCTCTGCTCACTGCAGCTCACACAGCTGGGCACAGCAGGCACCAACAGCCCACATACACCTCCCTGAGCATGCCCAGGTCCACCCAGGTCCCCTGCCCCACAGCCACACGCTGGGCAGCACCATACTTGATGAAATCGCTGTACTCCATCCAGAAGACTCCCTCACTGCTGCCATGGGGCATCAGGTCGTGGCGCAGGGGTGCTGGCCAGTGTGGCCACTCGTCAGACCAGCTGCCGTTCCACGAGAAACGCCCCCAGGGGTTCCGCAGCCGCAGCAGCCTGGGGGAGGGGAGAGCAGCGTGAGAGGCAAAGGAACAGAGAGATCGGGAGGAGCAGGGTGAGAAGCAAAGGAGCAGGGTGAGAGGCAAAGGAGCAGGGTGAGAGGCAAAGGAGCAGGGTGGGAGCCCAGGGGGAGCAGGGTGGGAGTCCGGGGGGAGCAGGGTGGGAGCCCGGGGGGAAGGACAGCACAAGTAAGATGGCCTCTTGAGATGTTCTGCCACCTCTCCAGCCCCAGCCAGCCCCCTCACAGAGGGCACCAAGCCTTGTGTGCCTGGTGTTTCAAAGGTCTCACAACATCCTAGACTTGATTTTCTACCCTCACCGTGGCCCCACGTGCCCTTGGCCTGGGACAAGCAGCTCTGGACTTGCTGCAGCTATGTCTGCCCTTCCCTGCCCCGAGGGCCTCCAGCCAGGTGCTGCAGGGAGGAGCTCAGCAGGGAAGAGGCTTCGGAGTTTGACATGGCTGAAGATAGAGCTTGGAAGGTGTCCAGGCTGTGGGAGACAGCATCTGCTTCCGTTTCCCCCACCCTCAGGAGCTGAAAGAGCTCAACTCAGTCCTCTGCATCTCATGAGACTCAAGTGAATCACTGTGCAGCACAGGGCCTCCTGGAGCAGAGTGGCTCTGGGCATGGAACCAGTGCCAGGCGAGCACGGCTTGGGTGACAACAGCATTTATGTGGTGCTCTGGGATGGAGGAAGAGCTCTTGTTAGCCATGAGGATGGGACACCCAAGAGGCCCCAAGGTCTCAGGGCTTCTGCTGAGGCTGCTGGCAGGCCCACCTGTGGCCCCAGCTCACCTGAAGCCTTGGACATCCCTCACGTCCAGGATGGAGTAGGCGTGCCGGGGGCGCAGCCCCATGCTCTCGTAGGCCACGTCGTCCACTTTCATGTTGCCTCCACCACAGGATGCCCCCATCAGGAACCTGCACAGGGCACAGCAAAGCCTTCAGTGTCCTGCCAGCCCTGCTATGGGGGGGAAGCTTGTCCCTGCTGCTGCTCGAGCCACAGGACAGACCCCCCCAGGAGGCTCCTGGATGGTCTCTCTCTGCCACCACACTCAAGCCCACTGGGCAGAGCTCCCTGCCCCTGCTCACATGCATGTTGGAGCCCAGGCTCTGTAGCCAGCTTCTCCAAGCAGTGCTGAAGGCTCTGGGGAGCTTTGCCCAGATCCCACCCATCTTCTGCCAGGCCTTGAGGTCCTGCCCTCTCTGCTGGCTGGCAGGGCTCAGCCCCACAGGGAAGCAAGCAGGAGGTCTGCCTCCAGTTCTCCTGGGGCTCACAGGCAGCTGACCTGTGCTGCAGGGTCAGGACAGGCTATGGAGGCAGGTCTGGGGGGACACCATGGCTGTGGTGTCCTATCAGCCTCCCATGTGGCTGGCAGGAGCAGCTAAGTGCCCTCCTGCCTGAGCCAGAAGCAAGAGGTCTTTGCTTTTGCTTTGCCTCCTCTAGGCTGAATGTAGTCATGGCCAGCAGAGACACCACGTCTGGGTAGGAGACACGCGCAGGGTCAAGCACTGAAGGATACAAAACCCCTCAAAGCAAAGCAAGCAGGCTCCATGCAGCCACTTCCAAACTCCTGCAAGGCAGCAGGCAGCGTGCACAGGGAAGGTCAGCAGGAGCTTCATTTCACAGGAAAATGAAAGGAAGGAGAAATCATTTCTGAGAGCTTCGAGGGGGAACTCCATGTGAGCACCAAGGGGTGGTGGAATCCAGCCTAGGTAATGCACTGGTTCCTCACCTCTGAGCCTCCACAAAGAGGGATGGGGATCAGACTGGAGAGTAGGGAGAAATTCTTCCCAGTGAGGGTGGGGAGACACTGGAACAGGTTGCCCAGGGAGGCTGTGTCTGTGCCCTCCCTGGAGGTGTTCAGGACCAGGCTGGATGAGGCCTTGAGCAAGCTGTGCTGGTGGGAGGTGTCCCTGCCCATGGCAGGGGGTTTTGGAGCTGTATGGTCTTGAAGGTCCCTTCCAACCCAACCCATTCTATACACAGCTTCCAGTGCCACGTTCCCATCCCACTGCCATAGTCCATGGTGAGGAGCAAGCAGTGCAAGATGCAGAGTGTGAGCCAAGGCTCTTCTCCCACCTTGCAGCAAGGAAGCTTTGGCTGGTTAAGGGGACACAGGGGCTGGGCTGGTGACAGACCAAGCCCCTGAGCACCAGCAGGGCTTGGAGCCCTGGGACAGAGACCCTGAGGCAACAAGGCCATTGCATCCCCTCCCTTCCTAGCTGAGGGAGTGCAGAAGCTTGGAGTCATGGCAGGCATGCGCTGGGAGCTGAAGATTCACTTTGCCTCTTGCACAGGGAGGGGCTGGGGAAGGCAAACCTGCTCCTGCCCCAGCATGAGAGCTCTGAAGGTGCTGAGAACCAGCCAAGCTTCCAGCTCTCTGATCTGCACAGTCCCAGCTTCCTAGCTGGTTCCTTGAAGGAACTGGATGGGGTTTAAGGAACTGGATGGGGTTTAAGGAACTGGATGGGGTTTAAGGAACTGCCTGGGATTTAAGGAACTAGATGGGGTTTAAGGAACTGGTTGGGGTTTAAGGAACTGGTTGGGTTTAAGGAACTGCCTGGGATTTAAGGAACTGCCTGGGATTTAAGGAACTGCCTGGGGTTTAAGGAACTGGCTGGGGTTTAAGGAACTAGATGGGGTTTAAGGAACTGGCTGGGGTTTAAGGAACTGCTTGGGATTTAAGGAACTGGCTGGGTTTAAGGAACTGGCTGGGATTTAAGGAACTGGCTGGGGTTTAAGGAACTGCCTAGGATTTAAGGAACTGGCTGGGGTTTAAGGAACTAGATAGGGTTTAAGGAACTGGATGGGGTTTAAGGAGCTGGATGGGGTTTAAAGGAACTGGATGGGGTTTAAAGGAAATGGATGGGATTTAAAGGAACTGGATGGGGTTTAAGGAACTGGATGGGGTTTAAAGGAACTGGCTGGGATTTAAGGAACTGGATGGGATTTAAGGAACTGGATGGGGTTTAAGGAACTGGCTGGGGTTTAAGGAACTGGCTGGGGTTTAAAGGATCTGGCTGGGGTTTAAGGAACTGGCTGGGGTTTAAGGAACTGGCTGGGGTTTAAGGAACTGGCTGGGGTTTAAAGGAACTGGCTGGGGTTTAAGGAACTGGCTGGGGTTTAAAGGAACTGGCTGGGATTTAAGGAACTGGCTGGGGTTTAAGGAACTGGCTGGGGTTTAAGGAACTGGCTGGGGTTTAAGGAACTGGCTGGGATTTAAGGAACTGGCTGGGGTTTAAGGAACTGGATGGGGTTTAAAGGAACTGGCTGGGATTTAAGGAACTGGATGGGATTTAAGGAACTGGATGGGGTTTAAGGAACTGGCTGGGGTTTAAAGGAACTGGCTGGGGTTTAAGGAACTGGATGGGATTTAAGGAACTGGCTGGGGTTTAAGGAACTGGCTGGGGTTTAAGGAACTGGATGGGATTTAAGGAACTGGCTGGGGTTTAAGGAACTGGCTGGGGTTTAAAGGAACTGGCTGGGGTTTAAGGAACTGGCTGGGGTTTAAAGGAACTGGTTGGGGTTTAAAGGAACTGGCTGGGGTTTAAGGTACTGGCTGGGGTTTAAAGGAACTGGCTGGGGTTTAAAGGAACTGGCTGGGGTTTAAGGTACTGGCTGGGGTTTAAGGAACTGGCTGGGGTTTAAGGAACTGGCTGGGGTTTAAGGAACTGGCTGGGGTTTAAAGGATCTGGCTGGGGTTTAAGGAACTGGCTGGGGTTTAAAGGAACTGGCTGGGGTTTAATGGAACTGGATGATGTCTAAGGAAGTGGATGATCTTTAAGCTCCCTTCCAACCCAACCCCTGCTGTGTCTCTATGAGTGAATGCATGCAGCCCCCCTCACCCCCCGCTCTCCGAGTGTCCGTGCTCCTGGCACAGTGCTCCCTGCTGCCTGGTCTTACCCAGCCTCCTTAGAACTCAGCATTTTGGCCCAGATGAGGTCAGTGTCAATGGGCTCCTCACGAGGGTTAGTGGAGCTGACCTGCAGCATCAGGCTCTCGCAGGGGGCACCGGTTAGTGTAGCCAGGCCCTCAATAGCGCGCCCGGCCTGCAGGGCGAAGTACGAACCGTGCAGCTTGGCCAGAGCCTTCTCAATCAGGGCCACCCACAGCTGCTTCCTCTGGGCCTGTGGGAAAAGGGAGACACAGGTCACCAGCTGCCCCAGCAGGGCATGGGCAGCGCCCTCGGGCGCTCTGGGAGGAGTGGCTGCACTGCAGCTCTGCCGAGAGCCCACACGGAGCACTGCGTCCAGTTCTGGAGCCCCTGCTGGCTGGAGAGCAGCCCTGAGGAAAAGGCCTTGGGGGTGCTGGGGGAGGAGAAGCTCCCCAGGAGCCAGCAGTGAGCACTTGCAGCCCAGAGAGCCAAGCAGAGCCTGGGCTGCAGCAAGAGAAGTGTGGCCAGCAGGGCCAGGGAGGGGATTCTCCCCCTCTGCTCCACTCTGCTGAGACCACACCTGGAGCTCTGTGTCCAGTGCTGGAGCCTCTGTTCCAGGAAGGATCTGGAGGTGCTGGAAGGTGTCCAGAGACGGACCACGAGGATGAGCAGAGGGCTGGAGCTGCTCTGCTCTGGAGACAGCCTGAGAGAGTTGGGGTTGTGCAGTCTGGAGAGGAGAAGGCTCTGAGGAGACCTTCTTGTGGCCTTCCAGGATCTGCAGGGGGCTACAAGAAAGCTGGGGAGGGACTTTTGAGGGTGTCAGGGAGTGACAGGACTGGGGGGGATGGAGCAAAAGTAGAAGTGGGGAGATTCAGATTGGATGTTAGGAAGAAGTTGTTCCCCAGAAGGGTGGTGAGAGACTGGCACAGGTTGCCCAGGGAGGTGGTGGAAGCCTCATCCCTGGAGGTTTTTGCAGCCAGGCTGGATGTGGCTGTGAGCAACCTGCTGTGGTGTGAGGTGTCCCTGCCCTGGCAGGGGGTTGGAACTGGCTGAGCCTTGAGGTCCCTTCCAACCCTGACACTTCTGTGATTCAATTCTGTGATTCTTTCAGGGAGACCTGGGCAGGTTGGAGAGTTGGGTGAGGAGACATCTGCTGAAATTCACCAAGGGCAAAGGTAGGGTCCTGCAGCTGGGGAGGAACAACCTCATGGATCAGCACAGGTTGGGGTCTGACCTGCTGGAGAGCAGCTCTGGGGAAAAGGACTAAGGAGTGCTGGTG
This sequence comes from Indicator indicator, assembly GCF_027791375.1. Taxonomy (NCBI): domain Eukaryota; kingdom Metazoa; phylum Chordata; class Aves; order Piciformes; family Indicatoridae; genus Indicator; species Indicator indicator. The sequence continues at coordinate 18,163,685 of NC_072031.1, read as the reverse complement.
GACAACAGGATGCCCATGAGCCAGCAATGTGCACTTGCAGCCAAAAAGGCCAATGGCATCCTGGGGTGCATGAGGAAGCCTGTGGCCAGCAGGTCAAGGAAGGTTCTCCTCCCCCTCTCCCCACCCTAGGGAGGCCACAGCTGCGGTCCTGGCTACAGTTCTGGGCTCCCCAGCTCAGGAAGGACAAACAGCTACTGGGGAGAGTCCAGCACAGGGCCACTGAGCTGCTGAGGGCACTGCAACAGCTCTCATCTGAGGAGAGGCTGAGGGAGCTGGGGCTGGGCAGCCTGGAGAAGAGGAGGCTGAGGAGGGTCTGATCAATGCTTACAAATATCTCAGGGGTGTCAGCAGGCTGGGGCCAGACTCTTCTCAGTGCTCCCCAGGGACAGGACAGGAGGCAGTGAGCACAAACCTGACCCTAGGAAGTTCCATCTAAACATGAGGAGGAACTTCTGTGCTGTGAGGGTGGCAGAGCCCTGGAGCAGGCTGCTCAGAGAGGTTGTGGAGTCTCCTTCTCTGGAGACCTTCCAACCCCACCTGGATGTGCTCCTGTGTGCCCTGCCCTGGGTGCCCCTGCCCTGGCAGGGGGGTTGGACTGGATGCTCTCCAGAGGTCCCTTCCAACCCCTGCCAGTCTGTGATTGTGTGAGATGGAAAGGCAAGAGCCAAGGGAGCAGACAAGGCAGATCCCCTCTCAGGTTGGGGGTGATGAGGTTGAGAGCAGCCCTGCAGAGAAGGCCTTGGGGGTGCTGGGGGCGAGAAGCTGGCCAGGAGCCAGCAATGGGCACTGGCAGCACAGAAGGCCAAGGGCAGCCTGGGCTGCATCCAAAGCAGTGTGGGCAGAGCTGGAGAGAGAGGATCCTGCCCTCTGCTCTGGGGAGACCTCACCTGCAGGGCTGGGGCCAGATATGGGACCCCAGCACAAGAAGGACCTGGAGCTGTTGGAGAGGGTCCAGAGGAGGCCATCAAGATAATCAGGCTGGGGAGGGGGACAGGCTGGGAGAGTTGGGGCTGTTCAGCCTGGAGAAGGCTCCAGGGGGACCACAGAGCAGCCTTCCAGTAGCTGAAGGGGCTCCAGGAGAGCTGGGGAGGGACTTTGGAGAAGGGCTGGGAGTGGCAGGATGAGGGACAATGGCTTTGAGCTGGGAGAGGGGAGAGTGAGAGTGGAGAGGAGGAAGAACTTGTTTGGAGTGAGGGAGGGGAGACACTGGCACAGGTTGCCCAGAGATGTGGTTGAGGTCCTGTTCCTGGAGCCATTCAAGGTCAGCCTTGCTGTGTCCCTGTGCAGCCTGCTCTGGGTGGAGGTGTCCCTGCTGCCTGCAGGGGCTGGACAGGATGACCTTAGAGGGTCCCTTCCAACCTGGTGCATTCTGTGGATCTGTGCCACATGGTGCTGGCACCAGCTGTGCTTTGCCTTTCATCCTGGGCATGCTGAGGATGGGGGCAGAAGCCTCTGCTCAAGGCCCTGCCTGCAGGGAGGACAACAAGGACAGAAGGGAAGGAGATGTTTGCTGGCCAATGTGTCCCCAGCTCATGGAGCTCTGTGCTCAGTGCTTGGATGGCAGCAGGGGAAGGGCACTGAGACCCTGTGGCTGTGTGACTCACAGGTGGCAGTGGAGAGCTGGCAGAGGAAGGCAGAGCAGTGGAGATTTCCTTCTGCTGGATAAAGCTCACAGAGCTTTTCACTGCTCAGTCCCTCCCTCAACAAAACCCTCTGTTGTTGGACAGGAGCTGGGACAAGAACCTGATTTCCCCTCAGTTTTAAAGCTCTCTGCTTTTCCTTTTGTAGCCCTGACATCCAGGTCACACAGCTACAACCTCAGCAGAAAATTCCTGTCAGGATTCAAAAGCCCCTGGGAAAAAAAAAAAGGCAAAGCAGGGCCAGGCCTTGTTCAAAACCTCCAAGCTTTAGAAAACCCCAAACCTTTCAATCTTAAAACAAAAACCCCAAAGATGGAGTTGAAAAAATGCATGGGAAAGAAAAGATCCAAGTCAGGAAAATCTGATGCTGAGAACAGCAATGCACCTAGGGCACCTCTGCCTGCTTGCAGGCAAAATGCAGACACAGAGCCCTTCCCCGCTCCAAAGCTTCTCCTTCACAGGACCAGCCTCCAGCACTGCAGCAATCATTTTCTCCTCCTCAGTGCCCATGGGGGTCTGGGGTTGAGCCTAATGTGGAGTAGAGGACTGGAAAAGGACCCTCATGAAGTTCAAGCAGGGCAGGTGTAGGGTCCTGCCCCTGGGGAGGAACAACCTCCTGCAGCTGGACAGGAGAGGGGAAACCTGCTGGGAAGCAGCTCCATGGAGGAGGACCTGGGAGTGCTGGGGGACAAGAAGTTCCCCATGAGCCAGAAAGGTGCCCTGGTGGCCAAGAAAGCAAATGGTGTCCTGGGGGGCATTGAGAAGAGTGTGGCCAGCAGGGCAAGGGAGGTTCTCTTCCCTCTTGACTCTGCTCTAGGGAGGTCACTGCATCCAGTTCTGGGCTCCCCAGTTCAAGGGAGACAGAGAACTGCTGGAGAGAGTCCAGGGGAGGCTGCAGAGCTGCTGAGGGGCCTGGAGCAGCTCTGTGAGCAGCAAAGGCTGAGAGCCCTGGGGCTGAGAGCCTGCAGAAGAGCAGCCCCAGAGGGCAGCTGAGCAATGCTCAGCAAGAGCTAAAGGAGCTGTGGGTAGGGGGCAAGAGGCTGGGGCCAGATTCTGCTCAGTGGTGCCCAGGGCCAGGCACAAGGGGCAAGGGGCACAGACTGGCAGGCAGGAGGTTGGATGTGAGCAGGAGGAGAAAGTTGTTTGGTGTGAGGGTGCTGGAGGGCTGGGGCAGGCTGGCCAGAGAGGTTGTGGAGTGTCCTTGTGTGGAGAGCTTCCAACCCCCCCTGGGCATTGTGCCCCTGGGCATTGTGCTGTGGGTGCCCTGCTGGAGCAGGGGCTTGGGCTGGGTGGGCTCCAGAGCTCCCTTCCAGCCCCACCCTGCTGGGGTGCTGGGATGTGCAGAACAAAGTCCATCCCAACACCCCTGGGTCCCTGTCTCCTCCTGACTGTGGGACTTTGTTTTGTTTGGCAGATTCTGCTGCCTGAGTTGCAATGAAGACTTTCTCAGTCTCCTTCATGGACATGATCCCAGCAGGTGCCTCCAGTCCTGGCAGGCAGGGCAGGGCAGGGCAGGGCAGGATGCTCAGCACCATCCTGAAGCTGCCTTCAGAATAGCAGATGCCACCAGAGTGCACTCAGAGCAACTGGGTGGGCACTGGCTCGAAACAGCCTCATTTGTTGTGCCATCTCCTCCCTCTCCATGGTCCCTGCCTGGCAGAGCCAAGCTGCCAGAGCTCCCTGCAGAGGAGAGAAGCAGCTTGGCCTCAGCCCCTCGCAGCACAAAATACACAGGTCAAAACATTTGCCTTTTGCTGTGCAGGATGGGGATGGCTTCCCAGACAGGAAAAATGGATTTAGCTATGGAATCTAGATGCCAAAAGGGGCTAAAGAGGTTTATAGTTACGATTTTTAACAGAAAGAGAGTAGATTTAGCTTAGACATTATGAAGTTTTTCACTGTCAGGGTGGTGAGAGCCTGGCCCAGGGTGGGAGCTGCCCCATGGCTGGCACCTGCCCCATGGCTGGCAGCAGTGCAGGTCAGGTTGTTTGGGGCTGTGAGCAACCTGCTCTGGTTGCAGCTGTCCCTGCTGACTGCAGAGGGTTGGACTGGATGAGCTTGGAAGGTCCCTTCCAACCCAACCCAGTCTGGGATTCTTTGTTTCTCCACTGTGGCCTCGGAGAGTTCAGCTGTCCTGAGGGCACAGCACAAAGCAGGTGTGGCAGTTTAGGCTGGGTGCCCCCTGCCACTGCTGCATGAGATACACCTCTGGTGTCCTGGGTGCCCGCCCAATAGGAGTGGACACAGGAAACAGCGTATTTCTACCCATAAGTCCTGTGCCCTATAAAGCCATCTGCAGAGTCATTCTCTTCCTCTTTCTTCCCTCTCTGCTCCCATGGGAGATGTCCTCTCTTATCGGGTAATGCCGGGGGGGGGGGTAATGCCAGCAGGAGAATGGAGGGGAGGAGGGGGGGGCAGTCTCAGACCTGGCCAGCCTGAGACTTGCCTAGCAGTGGGAGGGGGGGGAAGGAAGAGCCCTGAGGGATTGGGTAGACCCACAGGTGGGAGGAGGGAAGGATTGGGGAGCCTCTGGGTACTATGTGCTGGGTACTGTATGCTTTAGGATGTTCTTTGCCACTATGCTGTGTAGTTTTTCTGTAGCTTCACCAGTTGCTTTTCCATTTAAACTTTTCCATCACTCTCCAATCCGTTTGCGTGTGTCATTCTTTTGTCCCTTTCGGGGCAAGAGGTGTTCTGGCTGGCCTCAAACCAGCACAGATTTTTGGTAGCAGAGGATGGTTGCTGTGGAACTCTGTGAATTGGACTGGGGAAGTGCAGAGGTGGAAAAGTTGAAATGGATATCTGGGCGTTGTTGGTTTTGGTGGCTGGGCTCAAGGCTTTGTGCTGGCGCGATCGTGTGGGTGTTTTATGGGTTCCAAGGGGACGTCCTGGTGCATAGCCATGGCGTAGAATCCTGTCTGCCCTTCCAAGCTGCAGCGGTGATTTTGTAGCCATTTGCCTCGGGGGAAAAGCTTAAGAATGCGGTGCCTGTCCCTTTCCCTTTTGCTCCCCGCGGTGCCAGCAGCGAGCAGAGCGGCGCGGAGCCGAGGAAGGGGGAGGGACAGTCGGAAGCAGACCAGGGTCGGCTTGTCCCGCGGCGGTGGGGGCTAGCCGCAGTGGGAGGTGAGCGATGGCTCCCGTAATCAAGAACGCGAGCGGTGGCTCCAGTTCAAAGGCTGCTTCCGAGGGCCCAGGGAGCGAGTATAGCTTTGGCTGGAAAAGCCGCTGGTGTGGCCCGGGCGGTGGCGGCGGTTTGGATCTGTACCGCGGCTGCAGAGGTGACGGCGGCTCTCGCTGTTATCTCTCCCCTGATTCTCGGACGCGTTCCGAAAATGGCGCCTAGCACCTGGCTCCGCCTCTCTTCTCGGCTGGCTGCAGTGCAGCCACTCCCTCTCCGGGGGAGGGCTGTGTAGCCGGATGCCTCCATGCCTCAGTACGCTTATCGCTCAGGGGGAGCGGTGTGCCTGTGCGTGGTGTGCATCCGTATTAGCTTGGGGCCGCGGCTGGAAGCGGTCAGCACTGGGCTTGGGAAAGGTCCGTGCAGCTTTGGAAAGTCTCAGCGTGCTGTTGCCTGCAAGGGGTGGAAGGAGTCGAGTCGAGGAGCCTGATTGTTCTGACTCAATTTCCCCAAGGGATGGAGACATGCCGCTTGAGTGGATGGAGATTGATGTTTGATTGAGAAGTTGTGAGGTTGTTTCCAGGTGGCCAGGATGTCCATCGGATCCATGAAGAGTTCACCGTGCAGAAGAATGAACTCTGCGTCGCTGGGAGGTTCCACAGGATGAGGGAGAAGAGCTGGACTGAACTGTGACCTGAGCCCGAGGGACAGACCTTTCGGAAGGACGCCCAGATGAGGACCTGGACTTTGCCAGATATGTCATCTAAGAACTGTCTCTGATCTGATGATATGTTTTGGGTGCAGGAATTATGGGTATGAAATAAGGGGTGGGATGTGGCAGTTTGGGCTGGGTGCCCCCTGCCACTGCTGCATGAGATACGCCTCTGGTGTCCTGGGTACCCGCCCAATATTTCTACCCATAAGTCCTGTGCCCTATAAAGCCATCTGCAGAGTCATTCTCTTCCTCTTTCTTCCCTCTCTGCTCCCATGGGGATGTTCTTTGCCACTATGCTGTGTAGTTTTTCTGTAGCTTCACCAATTGCTTTTCCATTTAAACTTTCCACCACTCTCCAATCCGTTTGTGTGTGTCATTCTTTTGTCCCTTTCGGGGCAAGAGATGTTCTGGGTGGCCTCAAACCAGCACAGCAGGTCATGAGCTGCACACCCCCCAGGATTCACAGCTTGCATCAGGCTGGAAGGGACCCTCCAAGGGCATCTTGTCCAGCCCCTGCAGTCAGCAGGGACACCTCCAACTAGATCAGGCTACCCAGGGCCACTTCAAGCCTCACCGGGAATGTCTCTAGGGATGTGGCCCCCACCACCTCCCCGGACAGCCTGTTCCAGTGTCTCACCACCACCGTGCCCCACGCAGCACACAACAGGAGCCTCACCTCCCCCCAGCAGCATCTCCTCCCTCTGCCTCCCCCAGCCCTTCCTGAGGAGAGGCAGGGGGGAGCCCCCAGGCCGGGGCAGTGCCCCTGTGGCTGCTGACCTGTGAGAAGAGGAGGTATCCACACTCGTCACACGGCAGCATGTCGTCCACCAGCACCGTGGTCCAGGTGCCGTCCTTGCACAGCCGCACCTGGTAGGCGCCCTCGGGACACAGGCTCCTGGTGATCATCACCCTCTCCACCAGCTCTGGCCGCTCAGCCAGCACGGCCAGGGCACTCAGGAACCTGCCAGGGGCACACGTGGGGCATGTGGGATGCGGCACAGCCTCAGCTGGGCACGGGAAGGCGGCGGGCAGCTGCCCGGCCCCGCGGCTGCTAGGGGAAGGTGGAGGCAGGGGATGGGGCACAGCCTGGGAGGGGGTAAAGAGGTGGGGGCAGGGCTGAGGGTTGGATGGATGAGGGGGGAAGGAGGAAGGGCAGGGGGTGCCAGGCTGGCTCGCTCCCCCTCCTTACCAGCAGTTGCCCAGCAGGCCCTGCAGGATGTCGGAGGGCCTGGGGGTGCGGAACACAGACCACTTGACCGCCCGCTCCTTGAAGATGCTGCAGTTGATCTCGTGGGGCCGCAGCCACTGCCTCACCCTCTGCTGCACACTGTCCCCCTCGGGGAACCCCACAGACCTGGGCCCGGGGGGGAAGCTGTCATCCACGAAATTGACTTTGTTCTGCGAGAGCAAAAGGTGAGCAGAGTGTCAGTGTAAAGCTCCCGGGGTGCCTGGCTGGCCAGGAGAGCCTCCCACTGCCCCCCACCAGTGGGCACACAGCCCCCAGCCCTCCTGCCTGCCTCACAAAGCCCCTTCTGAGGTTGTGTCAGGGAGCAGGGCTGGGACCAGCTGTTTGCTGACAATGGCCCAGATGAATTTTCAGTGGTGCCCAGGGACAGGGCACAAACTGGTACCTAGGAGGTTGCAGCTGAGAAGAAGGAGAAAGTTGTTTGGGGTGAGGGTACTGGAAGCCTGGAGCAGGCTGCCCAGAGAGGATGCGTGGAGAGCTTCCAACCTCAGCTGGGCATTGTGCTCCTGGGCAAGCTGCTGTGGGTGCCCTGCTTTAGCAGGGGGTTGGACTGGGTGAGCTCCAGAGGTCCCTTCCAGCCCCTATCCTGCTGGGATTCTGGGAATTTGTGCACAAGGTCCAGCATTCAGCTCTGCCATGAGCCAGCTCACCCCCAGCTCAGGGCTGTGACTCAGATCTGCCCTTTTCTGTCTCACAGGAACCTCCCTGGGCAGGGACTGTCTGACACTTTCTGCTGGTGCTAAAAGCTGCACCATGGGGGACCTTGGCTGCTTCTAAGTGGCACAGTGTGGCAGCAGCAGGTTGTGAGGAGCCACCTGGCAAGCAAATGCTGCTAACCTGAGCCCTGTGGTGCAGGTTGAGCTGTCCCTGCTCACACTGGGCTTGAAATTGCTGAGCCACTACCGAGGCACAGCCAGGGAAGAGGTGAGGGGCAGTCTTCACAGCTGGATTCAGCCTGTGGCAGTTCCACACTGGGAGTGTTCTGTGTCCCAGCCCTCCTGCCACAGCTGCTGGGCAGGAGGGCTCAAGTTGTGCCAGGGGAGGTTCAGGTTGGACATGAGAAACAATTTCTTCCCAGCAAGGGTTCTCAGACACTGTCCCAGCCTGCCCAGGGAGGTGGTGGAGTCACCACCCCTGGAGGTGTTTAAAGCCACCTGGATGAGGTGCTGTGGCAGTGGCTCAGCAGCAGTGTTGGGAGTGTGAGCTCTGAGTGAGTGGTTGGACTGGATGAGCTCCAAAGGCTCTTCCAGCCTCAACAGTTGTATCATTCCAAGGGCAAATAATCCTGCAGGCATCAGCCACAGAGGCAGGATGGCTCCAGGAACTTCCCCAAGGAGAGAAGGGAGGCTTCTTCAGATGGCTTCACAAGGGCTGCAGTAAGAACCAGGATCTCTTTGTCATTGTTCATTAAATCAAATTAGATTCTTGCAGCAGAAGCCAGCCCTGGTGTAAGTCAGGACAAGGGATTTGAGCTGGGAGAGGGGAGATTAAAAGGGGAGACGAGGAAGAAATTGTTTGCAGTGAGGGTGGGGAGACTCTGGCACAGGTTGCCCAGGGAGGCTGTGGCTGCCTTCTCCCTGGGGGTGTTCAACACCAGGCTGGATGAGGCCTTGAGGAAGCTGTGCTGGTGGGAGGTGTCCCTGCCCATGGCAGCGGGTTGGCACTGGATGATGTTGAAGGTCCCTTCCAACCCAAACCCTTCCATGATTCAGTGACAAGGGAGCTGCTCAGCACACCAAGCCAGCAGCTGTCCTTCCTCTTCTGCTGCAGTCCCACCTGGATGTTTTCCACCTGCTGCTCAATCAGCACTTCCAGCTCCCCACCTGCAGGAGGGCAACCTGTGCCAGTCTCTCACCACCCTCATGGGGAACAACTTCTTCCTGACATCCAATCTCAATCTCCTCACTTCTAGGTTTGCTACACCCCCCCAGTCCTATCCCTACCCCACACCCTAAAAAGTCCCTCCCCAGCTTTCCTGTAGCCCCCTGCAGATACTGGAAGGCCACAAGAAGGTCTCCTCAGAGCCTTCTCCTCTCCAGACTGCACAACCCCAACTCTCTCAGTCTGTCCTCAGAGCAGAGCAGCTCCAGCCCTCTGCTCATCCTCGTGGTCCTTCTCTGGACACCTTCCAGCACCTCCAGATCTTTCCTGGAACAGAGGCTCCAGCACTGGACACAGAGCTCCAGGTGTGGTCTCAGCAGAGTGGAGCAGAGGGGGAGAATCCCCTCCCTCGCCCTGCTGGCCACACTTCTCTTGCTACATCCCAGGCTCTGCTTGGCTCTCTGGGCTGCAGGTGCTCACTGCTGGCTCCTGGGGAGCTTCTCATCCCCCAGCACCCCCAAGGCCTTTTCTTCAGGGCTGCTCTCCAGCCAGTCCCTGCCCAGCCTATATCAGCACCTGGGATTGCCCTGACCCAGCTGCAGGACCTTGTCCTTGGTCTTTCCCAGCCTTCCCTACCCTTGCACAGGGAAGGAGTCACCTAAAAAAAGTCCTTTCTGCCCCAGATATTGTCTCTTTCTGATTTCAAGCATCAATAGGTTTCAGAGGTAACCCTCAGACCTCCTCACCCTTGGATCAGCAGTTTGGGTCATCATCTTCACCCCAGAGATCTGCACCTCCATCACATTTGAGTGCTGACAACCAGCACCCAGCTGCTGCAGGATTTGATGATCATAAAGGTCTTTTCCAGCCTAAATGAGTCTATGACTCTAAGATCTTCTCTGGAACCCAAGACCCAAAAGGTAGCCTGTGTGTGCCAGGTGAAGCCCTAGAGCCATGGGGGAGGCAGGAATCACAGAGTGGTGTGGGCTGGAAGGGACCTCTGGAGAGCAGCCAGCCCAACCCCCCTGCCAGAGCAGGGGCACCCAGGGCAACTCACACAGGAACACAGCCAGGTGGGGCTTGAAACTCTCCAGAGATGGAGACTCCTCAGCCTGTTCCAGGCCTCCTGCACCCTCACACCAAAGAATTTTTCCCTCCTGTTAAGGTGAAACTTCCTGGGTTCCAGTTGGTATCCATTGCTCCTTGTCCTGTCACAGGACACCACTGAAAATAACCATTGAATGGCCTGGGTTGGAAGGGACCTCCAAAGCTCATCCAGTCCACCCCCGCTGCACTCAGCAGGGACATCCTCCCCTAGATCAGGTTGCCCAGAGCCTCACCTCGAATATCTCCAGGGATGGGGCCTCAACCAGGATCTCAGAATCAACCAGGTTGGAGGAGACCTCTCTGGGCAACCTGCTGCAGTGTTCTACCACCCTTATAGTACAGAGCTCGTTCCTGAAGAGCCTGGCCCCTCCTTGCCCCCACTCTCCACATGCTTAGAACCATAGCTCACATCCCCTCCCAGCCTTCTCCTCCTAACCAGACCCAGGGCTCTCAGCCTTTCCTCCTCACAATGTTCCAGTCCCTTCAGCATCCTCACAGCCTCTGCTGGGCTCTCTCTAGTCTGTCCCTGCCCCTCTTGAACTGGGGAGCCCAGAACTGGACACAATACTCCAGATGTGACCTCCCCATGGCAGAGCAGGGTGGGAGGAGAACCTCCCTTGCCCTGTAGAACCATAGAATGGTCTGGGTAGGGAGGGACCTCTAAAGGTCATGCAGTCCCTGGACACAGCACTCCAGAGGTGACCTCCCCATGGCAGAGCAGGGTGGGAGGAGAACCTCCCTTGCCCTGTAGAACCATAGAATGGTCTGAGTGGGGAGGGACCTCTCAAGGTCATGCAGTCCCTGGACACAGCACTCCAGAGGTGACCTCCCCATGGCAGAGCAGGGTGGGAGGGCAGCTCTGCTGCCTTGCAGGCTTGGGGGCGCCCTGCCCACCAAGGCAGGAGCAGGTGGCTGGGGGCAGCCGCGGCTCACCTCGCGGCAGAAGCTGACGATGTTCTCCCAGAGGGCCTTGGCCTCGCCTTCGTCGGTCTGCCGCCGCTTCTCCACGTGCATGCTCTCGCGCCGCTTGAGGGGCTTCAGGCCGCGGCGCTGCGCCACGTACTGCTGCGGGGTGTGGCAGGCAGCGCAGTGCTTGGCCTTCAGCTCGTTGAGCAGGGTGCAGGCAGGGCAGGCCCACTGGCCGGGCCTGTCCTGGCCACCAGGCAGCGGGCAGGGGAAGAGCCTGGCGACCTTGCGTGCCGAGGGGGCCCTGGCGCCGCAGGGGCAGCCGCTGCGCTCGCAGCCGCCGCAGTCGGCGCCGCGCGGGGGGGCCTCGGCCTGCGCCCCGTGCTCCTGGAAGCCGTGCAGCTTGGAGCAGCCGCAGGCCTTGCACTTCTGGGCCAGCGTGGGGTTCTTGAGGGTGCACTTGGAGCACGACCAGGTGGTGAAGTCGGGGCTGGAAGGGCTGCAGGGGGTGAACCTCACCGAGTCCCCCGCCAGGTTGATGGTGTCGCTGCCCTTCTGGGCGCCGCAGGCCTCGCACTTGCTGGCCCCAGAGGAGTTGAGCAGGGAGCAGGAGCTGCACCTCCAGTGGGAAGGGCTGACCTCCATCTCCTCCTCCAGCACGCTCAGGCGCTTGTTGGACAACAGGTCCTGGAAGCGCGTGGCCGGGGCGGCCCTGGCCTGGCCCTGTGGGGAGCCCTTCTGCCCCGCCGAGGCCTGGCCCGTGGGCTGGCAGGCTTCAGCGCCCGGCACCTGCAGCTGCGGGGGCACCTCCCGGCGGCTGCGGGGCACAGGGTTGTTCTGCAGCCCTGGGGAGAAGGGACCGAAGGCTGCCATCTTCTGCGCCTCCTGCTCCATGGCCGCCGCGCCCTGGGCGGCCACTGCCTCACCCTCGCAGATGTCTGCAGAGCCCGAAGGCTGCGGGGCGGAGGGGGCCATGTGGAAGCCGGCGGGGGTGATGACTTCAGGGACGACCAGCGCCTCTGGGGGGATCTTGGGCAGGGACAGCTTGCGAGGGCCCCCGCAGGCCGAGCAGGAGTTGGCCACGGGGGTGTTGTGCAGCGTGCAGCGCTGGCAGGCCCAGCCGCTCTCCGGCTCTGCGGCCTCCGGGCTCTTCCCCTCCGCGTCCACGCCGCCGCTCTCTGCCTGGGCAGCCTCCTCCTTGGCCGTGCCCTTGGGCTCGGCGGGCACGGCAGGCTTGGGCGGGACGCCGTTGAGGACGGGCATGGGGGAGCCGCCGGGGGCCGGCTCCGGGGCGAAGCCGCACACCTCGCAGGTCTCCTTGCCCAGGTAGTTGCGGAAGGTGCAGCGGGCGCAGGCCCACTTCTGCTCCTCCACGCTGAGCCGCAGGATGTGGTTGAGGTCGGGCTTCTGGCGGGGGGCTTCACAGATGGAGCACTGGCGCTGGCCCGCGGGGTTCAGGAAGGTGCAGCGGGCGCAGGACCACTCGCGGACCGCAGCCATGGAGCCGGGAGAGTGAGAGTGGCTGCAAGAGAGCAGAAGGCAGCGTGAGGAGAAGGCCACCCGGGAGGTGAGGGCACCACACAGCGTCACAGAGGCTGGAAGGGAGCTCCAGAGATCATCCACCTCAACGTCAGGAGGAACTCTGCACTGTGAGGGGCACAGAGTCCTGGAGCAGGCTCCTCAGAGAGGTTGTGGAGTCTCCTTCTCTGGAGCCTTTCCAGCCCCATCTGGATGTGTTCCTGTGTCACCTGTGCTGGATTCTCTGTTCCTGCTCTGGCAGGGGGTTGGACTTGACAATCTTCAAAGGTCCCTTCCAACCCCTAACATCCTCTGATCCTGTGATCCAGTCCAAGCCCCTTCCAGAGCAGGGTCACCCAGGGTAGTCTGCACGGGAATGCATCCAGGGGGCTTTGAATGTGTCCAGAGAAGGAGACTCCACAACCCCCCTGGGCAGCCTGCTCCAGGGCTCTGTCACCCTCACACCAAAGAATTTTCTCCTCATGTTGAGCTGAAATCTTCTCTGTTCAAGTTTGTCTCCATTGTTCCTTGTCCTATCACTGTGCACCACCCAAAAGAGCCTGGCCCCCTCCCCTTGCCCCTCACCCCTCAGCTATTGATAGGCATTGATCAGATCCCTCTCAGCCTTCTCTTCTCCAGACTAAACAGCCCCAGGGCTCTCAGTCTCAGGGGAGATGCTCAAGTCCCCAAATCATCCTCATGGCCCTCCCTTGGACTCTCTCCAGCAGGTCTCTGTCTCTCTTGAACTGGGGAGCCCAAAACTGGACACAGGATTGCAGCTGTGGCCTCAGCAAGGCATGAAGGGCACAAGAAGCAGCTCCACAGCCCTGCTGACCCCTCTCTGAAGGCAGAGATGCATCTTGGTGAGCAAGATCCCAACCTCTGTGCTCCACCTCAGCACTTCTGTACAGCTGCAACTTGTTGGTCACTCTCCAGAGGAGGTGACACCCTGCTCTGCCTTCTTGCTGGTGTCAGGGTCGATTCTCTCCTCCTTTGGTGTCCCTGTCTCTGTCCTCTCCTTCTGGCTCACCACGACATTACCCACACTGGGAGAACTGTGTCCACCCAGACGAGACAGCAGGGAGCAAAGAAAAGCAGCCTGCGTGTCACAGAACCACAGAGTGGCAGGGGTTGGAAGGGACCTCTGGAGACCATCCCGGCCAACCCCCCTGCTAAGGCAGGACCACCCAGGGCAGGACACACAGGAACACATCCAGGCAGGTTTGGAATGTCTCCAGAGATGGAGACTCCACCATCTCTCTGGTGGTGCTTTCACCTGGCAATGGGCTTTGGGGCCTGCCCATCCTGCCAGCAGCAGCTCCACACCTCATGGTCAGCCAGTGCCAGGACAGCTCAGCAGCAGCTCCTGAGCTCAGCAGTAGCTCCTGATTCTCCCCAGCCTTTGGCAGAGGCATTTCAGATCAGCAGGCTCTGGGGGGCATCATGCCCCAGCTCCAGCTCCTGCTCCTGCCCCACTTACCTGGGGAGCAGAGAGGCTGCTGAGCCCTGCTCTCAGCACCAGCCCTCAGAGAGCACCTCCAGTGTTGGCTGGGACCCTGATGGGGAACAGGTCCAAGGCACACCAGAGCCACCTCTTGCAGGGCAAAAGGCCACACCAACTCTTTCTAGGCAGGGTCAGTTTGCAGCAGCACAGCAGCAGCTCCACAGCTCATGGCAGCCTCTGGGCTAGCAGGGAGCAGCTCTCTTGGTGCTCTCAGGAAGTGATGCCATGCTTGCTGGTGGCAAGAACAAGGAATCCTGGCCCTGCACAATGCCCTTTGTCCCCTGCTCAGGCTCATTTCCTGGAGTTTGGCGCAAAGGTGGGGTTGAAACTGAGCTTTCTGCTTCCTCCTCCTTCCCAACGGGCACAAGAGGTCTCCTGCAGGTAAATGTGCAGCATGAGCCCAGAGTCCTCCCTCCATGCACTCCTGCTCCCAGATAAAGCAGCCAAGTCACCAGCCCCAGCCCTGACCCCAGCTGTTGTCTCTCTCCAGCTGAGCTGGTCCCCTCCCAACCCCTTCCAACCTGCACTGCTTGCACAAGGCTCTGGGCAGGGCCAGCTCTGCAGGAGGAGCCTCTAAGTCCACCCCATGCCCTCAGCTCTTCTTGGGAACACCAAATTCCAGTTTGTGCTGAGGAAAGAGCAGCTTCAGACCCCAGCAGGCTCAGCACTGCCTCCCTGACTTCAACACCCAGGTCCAACCACACCACCAGCTGCAGTGAAGGAGGGAAAGGAAACCTTTGGTGCCAGGCAGGGCAGGTGCAGGAAGCTAGGAGATGCTGGTGCAGGCTGCAGAGGGAACCAGGTCCTGGCTGGTCTCCAGCATCCCCAGCAGCAGCAGCACCTGCACGACAAGCTTCCCAAGGCAGCTGAGCAGGCTGCACTGCAGCAGCAGGGTCTGGAGGGGCAGAAGATGCAGCAGGAAACACCCTGGGGAGGAGGAAAGTGACCTCTGGTTTGGCTGGGGACCTGAGAAACGCTCCTGGGGCAGCAGCAGCAGCAATCCAAGCACATTTCCAGCCAGGAGCAGCTGGAGGAGCAGCTCCTCCTCACAGGGAGATCAGATACAACCTTCAACTCCCATCCTAAATCAACCTTTTCTCTGCATAAAGCCCAAGAAATCCATTTCCTTGCAAGGGTGAAGCTTGCAGACCCATTCTGCTGCACCTGCCAGGCCTTCCCTGGCTGAGCCTTGCCATGTTTGTATTTATTGGAGCTATTTAAAGAATCTAAGAGAAACACCAACATTGATTTTTCTGCCTCAAGCCCTCCAGCTGGGAGCTGCTGTGCCCTCTCCCCCCATGGCAGCACCAGGGAGGGAGCCTACCCCTCAGCCCAGCAATGGCAGGAGCTGTGTGCCCAGGGAAGCAAGCAGGGCAAGGAAGGGCAGCCTGAGCCTGTCACATCCATTTCTCTTCCTGGATGAGGTTCCTCAAACCACAGGCATCAGCAGCAGGCAAAGCAAAGGCTGTCAGCATCCTGCACCAGCCATGGGCAGGCTCCTGCAGCATTCCATGCTGCTGCCCTCTGTGCACTGGCTCCAAAACATCACAGACTCACAGAATGCTCTGGGCTGGAAGGGACCTCCAAAGCTCCTCCAGTCCAACCCCTGCACTCAGCAGGGACATCCTCCACCAGATCAGGTTGCCCAGAGCCCTGCCCAGCCTCACCTTGAATATCTCCAGGGATGGAGCCTCAACCACCTCCCTGGGCAACCTGTTGCAGTGTTCCAGCAGCCTCCTGGTGCAGAACTTGTCCCTAACATCCAAATCCCTCCCTAGATGCAGCTCAGCAGCCTCCAGCCTCCCTGCTGCACATTTCATTCTCTCAGCAAGGGCACTGCCCAGCCATGCAAACACAGCAGCATGGAAAGAAGGCATCTTCCCTGCCCCTTCCTGTGCCGGGGGAGAGAAGGGAAAACCAGGAGAGCCTCAAAGACAGACGGGGACTCAAGGGGGCAGCAGGATGAGGGGCATCAGCAGATCTGCTTGGTGTGGCATCAGCAGCAAGCTGTGGGCTCAGGGAGGGCAGCACCATTGCTATAGGGTAAGGATTAATTGGTAGACCACAGAGATGAAATTCCTCCAGAGGGCTGGAAAGTCCCCAGAGGGACTTGGTCAGGCAGGAGATCAAAGCTGCAGGCAGCAAGCAGGGAGGTGGAAGCCAGCACACTGCAGTGCCCTCCTCCAAGCTCCAACTCCAGCCCTCAGGAGCTGACACTTCCTGCTCACACTGTCCCCCTCCTGCTCCCCTCCTCTCCCCCAGGCTCCACCCCAACGCTGCCCCTTCCTGGGACACCATCCTGGCCACTGCTGGGATTTCTCCACTGACAGCTCTCAGGAACACCAGCAAGCCTCCCAGAGAGGCCAGCACTTCAAAGGTCTGTGGCTCCCTTTGCAGTGGCAGGGCCACCAGCATGGCAAACTTTGGCAGGAGCCTTCCTGCCTGCTTGTCCTCAGGATGGCTGTCCCAGCAGGAAAGCTCTCTCCCTGCAAGCTGCTGGGGGATACACAGAGGTGGGGGAGGACAGGAGGGAGTGGACAGGCTCTGCTCACTGTGCCCTGGGATGGGCCAAGGGGCAATGGATGGCAACCACAGCACAGGAGGTTCCAGCTCAACATGAGGAGGAACTTCTGCACTGGGAGGGTCCCAGAGCCCTGGAGCAGGCTGCCCAGAGAGGTTGTGGAGTCTCCTTCTCTGGAGCCTTTCCAGCCCTGTCTGGATGTGTTCCTGTGTGACCTGTGCTGGATTCTATGCTCCTGCTCTGGCAGAGGGGTTGGACTGGGAGATCTCCAGAGGTCCCTTCCAACCCCTAACATCCTATGAGCTGTGACATGGGACAAGCACCTTCAGTTGTCCTCCACAAGGCACTGGTTCCCCACAATTGAGGAGTAGTAGCTCACCAGGCTGCAGCCTCCTTCCACCAGGCTCCTCCTGAGGACCAACAGAGAGTTCAAGTCCTTGTGTGGAGCACAAAATAGTAGGGGTTGGAAAGGGACCTTTAAAGTTATCCAGTCCAACCCCCCTGCCCAGAGCAGGGTCACCCAGGAACACATCCAGGTGGGGCTTCAGAGTCTCCAGAGAAGGAGACTCCACAACTTCTCTGGGCAGCCTGCTCCAGGGCTCTAGCACCAAACAAGTTTCTCCTCATGTTGAGGTGGAGCCTCCTGGGTTCCAGTTTGTATCCATTGCTCCTTGTCCTGTCACAGGACAGCACTGAACAGAGCCTGGCCCCTTCCTCATGCTCCCCACCCCTCAGATATTCACAGACATTGCTCAGATCCCCTCTCAGCCTCCTCCTCTCCAGGCTAACCAGCCCCAGGGCTCTCAGCCTTTCCTCCTCACACAGATCTTCCAGGCCCTTCATCATCCTCATAGCCTCTCTCATAGCCTCTGTTGGACACTCTCTAGTAGTTCCCTGTCCCCCTGGAACTGGGGAGCCCAGACCTGGACACAACAGTCCAGATGTGCTCTCACCAAGCTTAATGTAAGGGTCCCATGATCCCAGAGGGCACAAGGCTGGGAGGGCAGCACTGAACACTGGCCCTTGGCCCATCCTTCATGGTACAAGCTCCACCAGCACCCTACCAGCAGCAGCCTCTGTCCCACACCATGACCTAGCTCTCAAAAGTGAACAGGCTGGAGGAGAAGCCCAACCACAGCCTGTCCAAGCCCTGTGCTTCTCCCAGCAAAGCCTGGCTGGCTCCTTCCCCTGCAGGCACCAAGCCTGCCTGAGGAGACAGAGTTGTCTCCAGCACCTCTCAGGAGGCCCAGCTGCTCTATGCAAACACACACACGCTCCTCAGTCCCAGAAAACACAACTCAGACAATCATCTGCCACCTCCCCAGGTGCCTGTGCAGCAGGGGAGCTGCTGGCAGTGAGCTGGCCAAGCCAGGCACCCACAGAAGGGCTTTCCCTGGAAGGCACAGGGAGCACCATGAGGGAAAGCCCCAGCAGCAGGAGGGGCTGGCAGCAAAGCTCTGCTGGTGGTCCTTGCTGGCTGCACACAGCAATGCTCAGCAAGAGCTAAAGGAGCTGTGGGGGGCAAGAGGCTGGGGCCAGACTCTGCTCAGTGGTGCCCAGGCCAGCACAAGGGGCAAGGGGCACAAAGTGGCAGGCAGGAGGTTGGATGTGAGCAGGAGGAGAAAGTTGTTTGGTGTGAGGGTGCTGGAGGGCTGGAGCAGGCTGGCCAGAGAGGTTGTGGAGTGTCCTTGTGTGGAGAGCTTCCAACCCCCCCTGGGCATTGTGCTCCTGGGCATTGTGCTGTGGGTGCCCTGCTGGAGCAGGGCTTGGGCTGGGGGAGCTCCAGAGGTCCCTTCCAGCCCCATCCTGCTGGAAGTCTGTGAAAGTTCAAGAGCTGAATGTCCCCAGAGCTCCAGCAGCATGAACAGGGCAGGTGCCAGCACAGCTCCAGCAAGGCAGGGTGCAGAGCAGCTGGCAGGGGACACCACCAGGCTGGCAGCACTGCACCTGCCCTGGCAGACATGAGAGCATCATTAGAACATTTAACAAAGCCTAGGGAGGGTTCTCAGCCAAGTCAGCAGCTGGCAGCACACTGACCAGGGCCAGGGTTTTGCAGAGTGCCAAGGCCAGCCCAGCACTGAGGGGACAACCTCTAGGGACAGATGATGGCCAGGATGCCCAGGCAGCTTCACAGGCAGGATCACAGAATCCTACAGTGGTTTGAGTTGGAAGGGTCCTTCAAGATCATCCAGTGCCAACCCCTGCCATGGGCAGGGACACCTCCCACCAGCCCAGGCTGCTCAGGGCCTCATCCAGCCTGGCCTTCAACACCTCCAGGCAGGAGGCAGCCACAGCCTCCCTGGGCAACCTGTGCCAGTCTCTCCCCACCCTCACTCCAAACAATTTCTTCCTCCTCTCCACTCTCACTCTCCCCTCTCCCAGCTCAAAGCCATTGTCCCTCAGCCTGCCACTCCCAGCCCTTCTCCAGAGTCCCTCCCCAGCTCTCCTGGAGCCCTTCAGCTACTGGAAGGGCTGCTCTAAGGTCTCCCTGGAGCCTTCTCTTCTCCAGGCTGCACAGCCCCAACTCTCCCAGCCTGTCCCCACAGGGGAGCTTCTCCAGCTTCTGATCATCTTGGTGGCCTCCTCTGGGCCCTCTCCAGCAGCTCCAGGTCCTTCCTGTGCTGGGAGCCCCAGAAGTGGAGGCAGTGCTGCAGGAGGGGTCTCACAAGGAGCTGGCAGCAGAACTGCCCAAGGGATGTGTGGCAGTTCCCCTGGGGACACAGAGGTGGCAGGGGAAGGCTGGGCAGGGAAGGAAGTGTCCCTGCAGGGCCATCATGGCCCTCTGCTACCCTCTCACATGCAGGAACTGACTCTGATGCAGGGCAGAACTTTCAGGACAAGACAAGGAAAAGATTAAGGTGGCACCAGTTAGTCACCTTCCAAACCCACCCTGGGACAGTCACATCTCAGTCCCTGAGAGGAGCATTTGCTGAGCTCATGTGTCCTCTTGCTACAGAGTCCTGGCTTCTGCATGGCCAGGGGTCTGCCTGCACCACCCTGGGACCAAAGGCTTTTTCTGGAGGCTCAGCAGAGCAGAAGACAGGAAGGAACAGGGCAGGGTGCAGGAGTAGGGAAGTGCCCCAAAACCTGCAGCTTGCATCCTTCCTGCCAGCAGGGAGCTGGTGGTGTGCCAAGGCTCCGTGATGTGCAGCTGAGCTCCAGGGCTAGAGATGGCAACCAGCCCTGGCCAGGAGCACCTTGGACTGCCAGAGCAAATGCCTTGAGGTGACCTGGGCACTGGAGCTGAGCTCCCAGGGCTCCACTGCAGGGCCCCCAGGGTTACAGGAGCTTGTGTCAATGGCACCCAGCAACAGAAGGAGGCTGCCCCTCTGAAGAAAACTGCTCCAGATCAGCTAAAGCTTCAAACTTCCTGCTTCAGCTTCTCTCCCGCAGTAAAGAAAGAAAAATCAATCCTCCTGCTCAGCAATGCACAAACCCTGAGCTCCCAGAGCAGGCTGTAGCAAAGCCCTGCTTGCCAAACCCAAGCACATCTAGCACAACTTGCTGGAAGAAAAAAGGGAAATCACCAAGAGAACCACAGTGAAAAATTCCTGCCCCAGCTGCCTGTGAATCAAATCCCTTCCCCTCCTCCCCACCCAGCTGTTCCCTCTTTAACTCCTTCTTCCACCGGCACAGAGTGCCCTGACCTGCTCAGCCCTCACCCCCCTGCACCTACCACATCTCCAGGGCCAGAGGAGCAGAAGAGAGCTGCTGTGCCCGAGCCAGGAGGGCTGAGGCAGGTCAGGACCCGCAGGGCATCGCTCCGGAGGCCACAGGGCTGGGGCTTGGTGACCCACAGCTGCTGAAGCCCTGGCGAGGAGCTGCTGCTGGCTGAGCTGACTCACTCTTGCAGAGCCAGGCAAGGCTGGGAGGCTGGACCAGGGAAGGTTGCAGCAGCTCTCCTGGCAGGGAAACACCAGCAACTGGGGCTTCCCAGTTTTTACTCACTTCTGGAGGAGCACTGGTGGAGGAAAACAGCCTCTGAGTCCCACCCCCGAGGCTGCACAAGTGTCACCAGAAGCTCCCCACAAGCAGGGCAGCTCACAGAAGCATTTCCAGCACTTGCCTCTTGTGCTCCTCCAAAGCCAGACAAGAAAATGAAACTGCCTTCAGTACCAGTGACCCTCACCCAGCCTCAGACTGATGCTCTGCACCAGAAAGGATGAGTCCCTCTGCCCTCTTCTCCCACTTTGCCCCAGCACAGATCTGCTGAACAAGGGCAGAGGCAGCAAAGAAAACCTCCCTGACACTCACCCAGGCTCCCTTGGAGTAACCAAGTCAGGCCATGCCAGGCAGGCCCACTGCAGTGGCACAGATGTGCCCAGCACACAGGGGCCCTTGCTGGACCCCTCTGTCTCTAAGAGAAAGCAGCACCCCAGGGGGGAGGAGTCCAGGATAACTCAGGTCCTTCCTGGAGTGAGGAACCCAAAACTGAACCCAGGATTTGAGCTGTGGCTTGAGCAGGGATGAGTACAGAGGCACAACCCCTGCCCTGCTCCTGCTGCCACACCATTGCTGCTCCAGGCCAGGCTGCTGGTGCCCTTCTTGCCCACCTGGGCACTCCCTGGCTCCTCTTCAGACAGCAGGACCCAGGTCAGAGGAGGAAATAAAACCCAGCTCTGCAAAGGGCACCACCTCCTGCATGCAACCTCCATCCCCTACCAGCTGGCTTCCTGGCCTAGGTCTGAGCAGCTCCATTGCCTTTATTCCCTCCCTTCAGCTGGTTGACAGGAACCACAATAGCAACCACTACACAAATTCCTCCTTTTGGTGAAGCAGTTAATGAAACAGAGACTCCCAGATCCTGAAATATTCATTCCCAAGTGCTCCAGAGCTTTAGCAGGTATTTGTATCTGCTCTCCCTCTGCAGAGTCAGCCCAGGACACTCAACCAGTTCCCAGGCACACAGCTTCCAGACAGGAAGGGAAAACCACACGGACCCAGCCTGTGCCTCTTCCATAGAATCCTAGAATGGGTTGGGTTGGAAAGGACCTTCAAGATCATCAAATTCCAACCCCCAGCCATGGGCAGGGACACCTCCCACCAGCCCAGGTTGCTCAGGGCCTCATCCAGCCTGGTCCTGAACACCTCCAGAGAGGAGGCAGCCACAGCCTCCCTGGGCAACCTGTGCCAGTGTCTCCCCAGCCTCACTGCAAAGAATTTCTTCCTCATCTCCAGCTACAATCTCCATGCCAAACTCTCCTCGGGCCAGGAGACCTCTTCTGGCTGGAGGTTACCTCCTCCCAGCCCCAGCACAGCCTCAGTGCTCTGCCCACTCACTGGGGCAGGACAACCACCTCGATGCAGCAGCCAGTGGCTTCCACTGGTGTTGGCTCCCAGGGGATTTATTCTGCTTCATAAAGCAGTGGTGGCAGAGGAGAATCAGCAAAGCAGAAGGCAGGGAAACAACTCAGCCTCCTTCTGCAGCAGGAGACCCTGCAAGGCTGAGCACTCCCAGGGGAATGAGGCCATTAAAGACACATCAACACCCCAAACCCACCCCAGAAGGTGCCCAGAGGCTCAGACAGACACTAAGCTTTCCAAGCTGGTGACACACGCCAGTTCCTGGGAATCTCTCAGTCCTCAGGAGGCTTCCTGCACAGTTTCTCTTTAGCTTCCACTTTCTCACAGTGGACAGAGCTCACAAAACACTCTGCCAGCTCAGATGTGCTCCAGCAGCCAGGGAGAGAAGAAGCTGTGGGTTTTAATGAGAAGCTCCCAGGAGAAAACTGAACTCTGCTAATGAGAAGCCTGGGAGAAGATAAAAAAAAAAAAAAAAAAAAAAAGAAAAAAAAGCCTGGCCCCAGCAGCATGGAGTTCACCCAGCAGCATGTTCTGCTGGCAGGCAGCAGCAGAGGGTTCTGGCAGCCAGCAAAGCCACAGAACATGCTCCCACTGCAGCTTTCCCTGCTGCTGACTTTGTCCTCACCTCCCCCAAAACAGAGCTTGCCTGGATTAAGGCAGAGGTGAAGGGTGAGAGGGGCAGAGTCCAAGGGCATGAGATTGAATACATCCAAGTGCCAGGTTCTACACCTTGGCCACAGCAGCCCCATGCAGAGCTACAGGCTGGGGACGGAGTGTCTGGAGAGCAGCCAGGCAGAGAGGGACCTGGGGGAACTGGTGGACAGCAGCTGAACAGGAGCCAACAGTGTGCCCAGGTGGCCAAGTAGGCCAATGGCATCCTGGCCTGGATCAGGAACAGTGTGGCCAGCAGGAGCAGGGAACTCATCCTGCCCTGTGCTCAGCACTGGTGAGGCCACAGCTTGAGTGCTGTGTCCAGTTCTGGGCCCCTCAGGTTAAGAAAGATGTTGAGATGCTGGAAGGTGTCCAGAGAAGGGCAACAAAGCTGGGGAGGGGTCTGGAGCACAGCCCTGTGAGGAGAGGCTGAGGGAGCTGGGGGTGTTCAGCCTGGAGCAGAGGAGGCTCAGGGCAGACCTCATTGCTGTTAACAACTCCCTGCAGGGAGGTTGTAGCCAGGTGGGGGTTGGGCTCTTCTGCCAGGCAGCAGTGACAGGAGAGGACACAATCTGAAGCTGCACCAGGGGAGGTTGGGGCTGGATGTGAAGAGGAAATTCTTCCCAGACAGAGAGATTGGTCCTTGGGATGTGCTGCCCAGGGAGGTGGTGGAGTCACTGTCCCTGGAAGGGTTTAAACAAAGCCTGGATGAGGCACTCAGTGCCAGGGGTTAGTTATTAGATGGTGCTGGGTGATAGGTTGGGCTTGGTGATCTCAAAGGTCTCTTCCAACCTGGTTAATTCTGTGATCCTGTGAGGGGCTGCAGGACAGGGAAGGGAGGACTTCAAGGCAATGCTCTGTAAGCACAGCTGCTTGCAAAGGGTGCAAGTGGGACAGGGAACGTGGTCCTCTCCCCTTCTCTGGCCATGAGGAGCCCACAGCTGGGACAGAAGCACCCTGAAAGCTCCTGTAACATGTCCCAAAGTCCGACTTTGATGACTAAATGAAGTTGAGGAGACCATGATCACTTGGAGAGCAAAACCCCTGGCTGGGTTTGGTCCAGGAAATGGAGAGGGAACCAGCCAAGAGTGGGGTGGGAAATAGAAGAAGGATAGAGGCACAGCTGGGACAGAAGCACCCTGAAAGCTCCTGCAATGTGCCCCAAAGTCTGGCTGTGATGACTGAAGGAAGTTGAGGAGACTTGGAGAGACTGAAATCCCTGGCAGGGTTTGGCCCAGGAAAAGGAGAGGAGCAGAGTCTTTGAAGGGCTTTGCCCATCTGAAGAGAAGGCTCAGTGGAGCTGCTGGCCCAGCACTGCTGCATGGA
This sequence comes from Indicator indicator, assembly GCF_027791375.1. Taxonomy (NCBI): domain Eukaryota; kingdom Metazoa; phylum Chordata; class Aves; order Piciformes; family Indicatoridae; genus Indicator; species Indicator indicator. The sequence goes on along the minus strand of NC_072031.1, from coordinate 18,140,308 downwards.
TGCCAAGTGACACCCACATGGAAGGAGCAAGCCCTGCAGCAGCTTTGCTTCAAGGCAGCAGAGTCCTGAACTGATGGACTGGAGACTCTTCTGGTTCCTCATTCCAAATCCTCAAAGCAGCAGCAGCACCTGGAAGGTTTGCCTTGAGGAAAGCACCCCATGGGTCCTTAGCCTTTCATGTCCCTTCACTGCTGCAGGGGTGCAAGCCACCAGTTTGCAGGAGAAAACCAGTTTGGCTGGCAGAGCCCCGTGTGGAAGAGGCAAGTTGAGACAGGAGCATTCCCAAAGGCTCCTTTGCTAATGAGCAGCTTCCCAAAGCTCTGCCAGGGCAGCCAGAAGAATCCCTGGGGATATGAAAGGAAGAGGCAGACAGAGGACTTCAAGGGAGGTCAGCAAAGTCCAGGTTCTAGCCTTCTTCAGATGTCATCAGGTGTTACAAGCTCTGGATCCACAGGACCAGGTGTCTCCAAGCTCTGGATCCACAAGCTCTGATGAAGGACCCCCAGGTGTCTCACCCCACAAAGCACCTCCTGTGCCTGGCCAAGGTTACCAGGGTGCAGAGGAGGTGGCCAACAGCAATGGGACCTCTTCAGAAATGAGAGGTGTTGGGAATGTGCAACACTGGCACTCAGCAGCATGGCATCATCATGAGACAGGCTGGCAGGAGAACAACCCAGGAAGGGCTCCCTGGAGCTCCAGCCCTGAGGACAGCCACCTGCACATCCTCAGCTCCTCTGAAGCTCCACTGCTCCTCATCAAGATCAATTCCAGCCCATCTTGCTTCCCCACATGCCAGCAGGGGAAGCTTCTGCAGCTGAAACCACAGAAACCAAATCAGCACAGGGCTGCTGCTGCCACCACTCCTGCCCTCAACTACTTTAGCTTCCTCCTCTGGTCTTCTGGGTACCTGAGGACATTAAAAACACACAACAGCAAGTTCCAGCTGCACTCAAGTATGACACTAGGTGAGGAAAATAAGAGTCACAGAATTGTTTGAGTTGGAAAAGGCCTCCAAGCTCATCCAGTCCAACATCAGCCCAACCCCACCATGGACACCAAACCCTGGCCCCAAGGGCCATGGCCACACCTTTCTGGAACACCTCCAGGCATGGGGCCTCCACCACCTCCCTGGGCAGCCTCTTCCAGTCCCTGACCACTCTTGCAGCAAAGACATTTTGCCTCCTCTCCAACCTAACCCTCCCCTGGCACAATTTCAGGCCATTGCCTCTCCTTCTGTCACCTGAGCCTAGGGAGCAGAGCCCAAGCCCCAGCTGGCTCCAGCCTCCTCTCAGGGAGCTGTAGAGAGTCTCCTGAGTTTTAGTTTAAAACCCAGCAGGATTGGTGCCCTTTAAAAAGGGCACAGAAGGTGGCAACAGCAATGAACCAGAATATCCCCAGGGAAGATCAGCACAGGGTTAATGTCTCTTGGGATCATGAAGAGCACCCAAGGAGGCCACAGACCATGGCTTTTGCCCAGGGAGGAAGAGGGGCAAGAATCTGCTGTCTTAAATGCACTGCTGAGACCTAAGTGAGGTTGACACACGTGGCAGAGGTGTCCTTGTTCACTCCATCAAGGGTGTGTGCCACTGCCTCACACCCAGTGCCCAAGGAGTCTTCCTCTGAGCTCCCTCCTCTGCTGCTGCTTCTCAGCTGCCTCCATCACAGAACAGAGGCCCCAGCCCCTGCCTCAGCCCTTCCCACCAGGCCTGGGGGGACCTCTGCTCCCCACACCTGCAGTCTGAGTGCCTGCATGGTGCCTGCCCAGGACAACAGGATGGGGACAGCTTTGAATCAGTGGTTACCTGGTGAGGGGTCTGGAGAAGAGGGCTGGGGAGGAGCAGCTGAGGGAGCTGGGGGTGTTGAGCCTGGAGAAGAGGAGGCTGAGGGAGACCTCATTGCTCTCTGCAGCTCCCTGAGAGGAGGCTGGAGCCAGCTGGGGCTTGGGCTCTGCTCCCTAGGCTCAGGGAACAGAAGGAGAGGCAATGGCCTGAAAGTGTGCCAGGGGAGGGTTACGTTGGAGAGGAGGCAAAATGTCTTTGCTGCAAGAGTGGTCAGGGACTGGCAGAGGCTGCCCAGGGAGGTGGTGGAGTCCCCATGCCTGAAGGGGTTCCAGAAAGCTGTGGCCATGGCACTTGGGGCCATGGTTTGGTGGCCATGGTGGGGTTGGGTTGATGTTGGACTGGATGCTCTGGGAGAGCTTTTCCAACCCAACCAGTGCTGTGATTCTGTGATGTCACAAAAATTGGGATGGGTGGGCAGAAGACCTCCAAGTGGAAGAATTTCTGTGGAAATGCAGGAGGGAACGGGCTAGAGGCCATCCCTGGGGGTGTCTCCTGTCTGGAGAGCACGAGACAGGATGGAGGAGCTGTGGGTGATGCTCCACACCCCCACCCCTGTCTCACAGCTCAGCTTCAAAGCAGCAATCTGTGCTTTGAGAGAGGAAATTAAATCCCTGCTTCCCAGGATGAAAAGGGGATTCAAAGCTGTCTGCTGCCTTTGAGGCCTGAAAGGAAAAATGCTGCTGCTGGAGGATGCCAGGCAGTGTGGAGAGGGCCATGGGGCTCTTCAGGTGGCCCTGCAGGGCTTGTGAAAGCTATCACAACACAGGCAGAGGCATGGAAGGAGGTGGGAGAACCCTGCTGAGCCCCTCTCTGCTTTGGTCTCACCAGCTCCCAGCCCTGCCCATCATGGGCTGCTGTTTGCTGCAGGAGCAACTCTCTCTTGCCCTAAATTCTCCTTGGAAAGAGAAAGCACAGCACAGCTCCAAGGGGCAATTAAGGAAAACCAACAGCAATCAAGAGCTTGAGCCCATCTGGGATGGAAGCAGAGAGAAAGAGTGTTCTTGCCACCAGGCCTGAGCCTGAGGAGGCTGCAGCCTGGCAGAGAGAGGTGGAAGCAGAGCCCCCAGCCTCCTCCTCTCCCAGGGCTTTAGCTTGGCCACCAGCCCAGCTCCTGCCAGAGCTGCTGCTGGGAGCTCTTCCTGCGAACCAGGAAACTTCTGGCCCATGCTGCCAAGCTCTGCAGTGTCCCTGTCCCACCCCAGAGCATGAACAAGGCCCTTTCTGAAGCTGCCAGCCACGCTCAGGGCACAGGAGCTCAGCCTCATGGTGAGATGCTGGGCAGCAGGGCACCGTGAGCCTGCACCAGCAGCTGCCAGGCTCTGCTCAGGGGGTGAGGAACAGGCCCTCATGAAAAGCTGCTCCTGTGCCTCAGGACAGCAGCTCCTGCTCCACAGCCCAGCCAGTGAGCCCTGTGCTGAGGAAGAAAGGTTGCCAAGGGGCAGCTCCCTGGCAGCTCCCCACAGCCCTGGAGCTCAGCCTGCAGTCAGATCAGGGCACAGCCACCACTGCAGCTACACCACAAATGCCACCCAGCAGCAAGGTGGCATGGAGGCTCCTCCAGAGCCAGTGCCACCAACCAGCAAGCCCTGACACCTCTTGACATGCTGGAGCAGCTCTGCTGCTAACAGAAGGTCAGAAGGCAGAGGGCAAACCTGAATGTCCTCTCTCCTGCTTCACGCCTGCAGCCCCTCCAAAGGACACAGATCCCAGAGGAGGATCTCAAGGCACCAAGTGAGGTCCCAGAGGAGCTGGGTGTTGGGAGCTGGCACATGCACACTCACCCCTTCCCACACAACGTCCAAGTGCACTCCCAGTCCCTGCCAGCTGCTGGAGAAGCCGTGCAGGAAGGCTTGCTGAGGGAAGCCCCACGTCCCTCCACGCTTTACTGACCTGGCTCGGAGCAGGGCTGAGAGCTTGCTTGGTCAGCTGGGCTGCCTGGGCCACCATGGAGAGCAGAGCCTTCCAACAGCAGCACCCCCACCACAGCTCCCAAATGCCTCCAGCCTCTCCTGCTTCTGGGTCAGCCACAGCTCCTCCAGCTCCTTGCCCTCGCCAGGTTATGTCAGGTCAAGCAGATGAGCGTCTGGCAGCACAGAATCTGCTGCTGCTGCTGCTGCATCAGCTGTGGCTCTGGGAGCTGCTGTGGTGCTGCAGCCAGCAGGCTCTGCTCCCCGTGCAGGCTTGGGGGAGGGGGGGAAAAGCAAGGGGGGAGAAGCTGCTGGAGGTGCTGCTGGGACCCAGGACAAGGGAAGCAGCAACTCCCCCACGCAGCAGGAGGAAGCAATTCCTCCTGACACACGGTGGGAGCCTGCAGCAGGGCTGCCCCTTGCTGTCAGAGCTGCTGAACCACAGAGGCTGCCCTGCTGGAGAGACAGGGGAGGGCACCAGCAGTCAGCTGAGGTGGGCACTGCTCAGGGAGGGAGGTATCAGGGACTCAGGATCCTACATTCATGGAATTGTTTTGGTTGGAAGAGACTTCTAAGGTTCACCCAGTCCAACTGTAACCCAGCACTGCCAGGTCACCACTGAACCATGGCCCTCAGCACCATAGCTACACAGTTCTGAAACCCCTCCAGGCATGGAGACTCCACAAGCTCTCTGGCCAGCCTGCTCCAGCCCTCCAGCACCCTCACACCAAACAACTTTCTCCTCCTGCTCACATCCAACCTCCTGCCTGACACTTTGTGCCCCTTGCCCCTTGCGCTGGCCCTGGGCACCACTGAGCAGAGTCTGGCCCCAGCCTCTTGCCCCCTACCCACAGCTCCTTTAGCTCTTGCTGAGCATTGCTCAGCTGCCCTCTGGGGCTGCTCTTCTGCAGGCTCTCAGCCCCAGGGCTCTCAGCCTTTGCTGCTCACAGAGCTGCTCCAGGCCCCTCAGCAGCTCTGCAGCCTCCCCTGGACTCTCTCCAGCAGTTCTCTGTCTCTCTGGAACTGGGGAGCCCAAAACTGGACCCAGGACTCCAGGTGTGGCCTCCCTAGGGCTGAGCAGAGGGGCAGGAGAACCTGGACAGCAACCAAGGCACTGACAGACCACAGGTCCTGCCCCACCACTGAATCTACCACAAACCAAACATGAATTTCTCAAGTCCTGGCAATGCTCCTTTCACCATCCTCTTGCTCACCAGCACAATGATCTCCAAACCTTTGGGTCAACCCAAGCAGGCTCCTTGCAAGCAGCAACAACCAAGTCTGGGAGCACAAAGTTGCCTGTAGACCAGAATAGAAAGCAGCTGGAGTCACATCTGAGGGCTGCCAAGGGGAAGACGAAAGGCTCCAGACACTGCTCCTTTCCTGCTGACACTTTGTGTCTTCTCCCCACTCTCCTCACACAGTTTCCTCAACTGCTGATTTTCCACAGGTGGTGAAGCTCCAGCTCCTCCTGGGAGGCTTTCCCATCTTTACTGGGACATTTGGTTTGTCACAGCCACTAAAGGCCAAGGGATGGAGGGAGGGCCTTAGGAGAACAAACCCTGCCCTGGGGTCACAACAACCCCAGGAAGGCTCCAGGCTGGGGGCAGAGTGGCTGCAAAGTGCCCAGCAGAGAAGGGCCTGGGGGTGCTGGGTGCCAGCAGCTGAAGAGGAGCCAGGGAGTGCCCAGGTGGGCAAGAAGGGCAGCAGCAGCCTGGCCTGGAGCAGCAATGGGCTGGCAGCAGGAGCAGGGCAGGGATTGTGCCCCTGGGCTGGGCACTGGGGAGGCCACAGCTTGAGTGCTGGGGTCAGGTCTGGGCTCCTCACTCCAAGAAGGACATTGAGGAGCTGGAGCAGGTCCAGAGAAGGGCAAGAGAGCTGGGGAAGGGTCTGGAGAAGAGGGCTGGGGAGGAGCAGCTGAGGGAGCTGGGGGTGTTGAGCCTGGAGAAGAGGAGGCTGAGGGAGACCTCATTGCTCTCTGCAGCTCCCTGAGAGGAGGCTGGAGCCAGCTGGGGCTTGGGCTCTGCTCCCTAGGAACAAGGGACAGGACAAGAGGAAGTGGCCTCAAGCTGTCCCAGGCCAGGTTCAGGTTGGACATGAGAAGAAACTTCTTCACTGGAAGGGTTCTCAGGCCCTGGCCCAGGCTGCCCAGGGAGATGGTAGAATCCCCATTCCTGGAGGGGTTTCCAAGAGGCAGAGAGGTGGTGCTGAGGGCCATGGCTTAGCCCCAGCCTTGGTGGAGGTAAAGAATGGTTGGCCTGGATGAGCTGAAAGGGCTTTGCCAGCCCAAACATCTCTGCACCTGAGCTTGGCATTCAGACAGCCAGCAGGAGCTCTGAGCACCCAGGCACTGGACACCAGCACTTGGCCGCAGGGCAGCAGAGAACCCCTCCTGTCTGCAAACATCAGCCCATGGGCTGGGAGTGAGTCTGTAGCTCCTCACCTACACCACATGATGTCCTTCAGTGCTAGGGGGGAGCTTTACAACAGCTCAGGAGGCCATCAGGACTGCTCTCCCCTTTCTGCCACCTGAACAGGATGAAGGTTCAAGCTCCAGGACGTGGCCAGAGCCAGGCAGGAGATGAAACAGGAGCTAAGTAGGAGCTGAAGCAGACACTCAGCCCTTGCAAACAGCCTTGGTGCCAAAGCCAGCTGTGCCACCTCCCCTCCAACCTGGGAGCCCTGCTCTAGGACACTCTGTGCCTGGCACTGCCCACACACAAGCTCTGAGGCAGGAGGCACTGAGCTCCATGCCCCCTGCTACTCTGGAAGCCTCTCACAGATAGGAAACTGTCCCAAGAAGCTGCTCTTGAGCCCAGCTGCAGAATCAGCAGCCATGGTACCACTGGCAGAGTCACAGACCTGGACATGGGGATCCTTCAAGGATCAGGATCAGGAGGTGATCCTCCTGATCACCTCTCTGCAGGTGCCACTGGGATGGCCCTGGAGAAGCAGAGCCTGCTCTGAAGGAGGACCTAAGCATGGAGGCAGTGAAAGGAACCCTTCAGAGCTAGGAAGCTGAGAAGGGGATGGGGAAGGAGAGCACTGCTGGGGCCGATGCCTCTGGTTACCTTCTCCACCAAAGCCCCAACTGCTCTCAGCAGGGAGGGGCAGGAGGCAAGGAAAAGGAGAAAGAAACTCAACTCATGAAGCTGCTCTCTCATCTGAGGAGCTGCTGACAGCTTCAGCAAGAAGATTGGACTCTTGGGACCAAAGGACATTCGATTCCCCCCCCGTTCAGCTCCCCACACCTGAGCTATGTTTGAACAAGCACTTCAGAGGCACCCCCTGCAGAGGAAAGTAAGCTGGCTGGGGAGCAAGCTCTGCTGCTTGCTGTCATTTCTCTCTTTGAGCCAATTAAGGAATTTCTTTTCAAGTGAGGGCCTGTGGGCTACCTCAAAAGAGCCTGGGTCCTCTGGAGGGCAGAGCTGGCCAAGGGCAAGGTGGCCATCTGGAGCCCTAGACCCTGCAATGCCTGCTGGCTCTGTGCTTCTCCTCTGCAAACATCTCAACTTCTCCAACCCCCCTCACATCTCCATTTTTCAGCACACTTCTGCAGCAGCTGCCCTTCCTTCCTGGTTTTCTGCCCCAAAAGGCAAGCCTGGTTGGCATCAGGCAGTGCCACCCTTGTGTCTTTCAATGCCTGCTCAGTGCTTTCAGAACCCACCATGGGAAATGACTCTGAAGCTTCCCAGGTCTGTACTTGTAGGCTGCTCTCATCATACCAGAGCTCAAAGCAGGGTGGGCATGGTGGGGAGGGGGCTACAAACATGGGCAGATCAGCCAGTCCAAGTCCCTGCCAGAGCAGGAGCACCAGGGCAGGGCACACAGGAACACATCCAGGTGGGGTTGGAAGCTGGAAGAGCTCTCCAGAGAGCTGGAAGCTCTCCAGAGGAGACTCCACAACCTCTCTGGGAAGCCTGCTCCAGGGCTCTGGAGGGAACTTGTGTTCAGGTTTGTGCCCATTGCCTCTTGTCCTGCCAGTGGGCACCACTGAGGTCTTTCCTAGAACTAGAGAGATGTGGGACTAGGGCTGTGGGCCCAGAAGGGCCTGGAAAGTCTGATGGGATTGCAAATAAGGCACTCAGGACCCTCCCCCATCCAGCCCCTCACTCCCACTGCAACATCCCTCTCACATGGGAAGGCTGGAAGAGGAGATCTAGTTGTGGCCACCAATCCAAAGTGCTGCTCCCCTCAGATTTATGCTGCAATTTGTAGAGCTGTTAAGGGAAAATTGGAAGAGCAGTGGAAGAAGAGAAAGAGAGAAGAAAAGAGCAGGGAGAGAGGGAGGGAAAATGGATCAGGAGCCCCAGCACAGCTCCAGAGCTGTCTGCTCCCATCTCTCACCTCTCCACAGAATCAATCACTCTGCATCTCCAGCTGCTGGGCTCCCTTCAGAGGGGGACACAGGCAGGGTGCAGTTAATAGAAACCCATCCATCTCCACAGCACTCAGGTGTCAGCCTGGATAAATGCAGCAGGCAGAGAGTGGCAGGAAAGCTCCAGGGCACCTGCAGGCTGCTGGCTGCTCACAGGGCTGCTTCCAAGGCACCAGGGGACAGCAGAAGGGACACCTCCAGTCCAAAGGTCACCCCCCTGTCTTCTACCTCCTCATTCCAGCCCTGGTTAGGTACCATTCCTACCAGAGTACAGCAAAGGGACACCTCCACCCCAAAGCTCATCCCTCTGCCTTCTGCCTCCTCGTTCCAGCCCTGGTTAGGTACCATTCCCACCAGAGTACAGCAAAAGGGACACCTCCATCCCAAAGCTCATCCCTCTGCCTTCTACCTCCTCATTCCAGCCCAAGTTAGGTACCATTCCTACCTGCTGAGGTATGAGGTGAGCTAAATCCCCACCCTGTATCTCCAGGAGCTTGCCAGCTCTGCAGGAAAAAGACTGAAGGACCAGGCAGATGCAGCTCCAGATTGCCAAATGCACACAGCATCCAAGCACAGCTTCTCCTTCCTCTCCTCATGATGGAGCCCTGGATCATTATCCCTGCATGTGCAAAGGGTCCCAGAATTCCCCCACTGAGACTCTCACTGCCTTGGGCACGAACTGGAACATCAGAAGTTCCACCTGAACATGAGGAGGAACCTGTTTGGTGTGAGGGTGCTGGAGGCCTGGAGCAGGCTGCCCAGAGAGGTTGTGGAGTCTCCTTCTCTGGAGACTTTCAAGCCCCATCTGGCTGTGTTCCTGTGTGACCTGCCCTGGGTGCATCTGCTCTGGCAGGGGAGTTGGACTGGATGCTCTCCGGAGGTTCCTTCCAACCCCTGCCATGCTGTGATGCTGTGAAGAGGGAAGTCAAGGAGAGGCCAGGGTGCCTTGAAGCTCTCCAGGACTGGATGTGACACAAGACCTTCAAAGGATCAGAAGCAAAACCTTCATTAGTGAACTTTAAGAGAACAGCTTCCTCTTGACACCAGGGAAGCTCTCCCTGCCCTGAGCCAGCTGCTCTGTCCCCCACTGCTGAAACCACAGAGGACATTCAGTCCAAGGAAACTCTGGGTGACCACCTCAGCATCTCTTCTCTTCACAGAAAGAGCCAGGCCAGCCTCAAGGAGTCACACCTGCCTGCAGAAACCACCACAGGGCCATTTAACAAGAGAACAAGAGATCACAGATTGCATCAGGTTGGAAGGGAGCCTCCAAGGCATCTTGTCCAACCCCCTGCAGGCAGCAGGGACACCTCCAGCCAGAGCAGGCTGCACAGGAGCACAGCAAGGCTGAGCTTGAATGGCTCCAGGGATGGAGCCTCCACCACCTCCCAGGGCAGCCTGTGCCAGTGTCTCCTCACCCTCACTGTGCAGAACTCCCTCCTGATGTCCAACCTAACTCTGCCCTGCTCCAGCTTCAAACCACTGTCCCTCATCCTATTGCTACAAGCCCATGGAAAGAGTCTCTCCAAAGCTCTCCTGTAGGTCCCCTTCAGACCCTGCAAAGCCAAGGGGCACTGGGGACAAATCACTCCTGGGGAGACTCCCATTGGGCTCCAGAAGGAAATCTTTCCCCATGGGCACAGTCAGACACTGGAATCATCTCCCAAGGGCAGCAGGGGAGTGCCCTGCAGTGGGCACTTTGAAGGCTCAGCTTGGCAGGGTGCTGGCCCTGCTCATTTCAGCTGCACTGGGACCTAGAGAGCTTGGAGCAGGAGGTCCTTGGGGTCCCTTCCAAGCTGGCATCGACATCACACAGGCTCTCACCAACAGCTGGTGGGGAACCTCAGCATGCAGGCTCCTCAAGGACAAACTGAAGGACACCACTGCCAGCTTCCAGACATGGGACGGGGAGCAGAGAAGGAGTCTGTGGGCCCTGCCTGCAGCAGGCTGCAAGGCTGCACAGCAGATGTGTCCTGCCAGCTGCTGTGCCCTCCCCACCATGGCACCAGCTGCAGCCACTGGGGGTTGCAGTGCCCACCCCAGCCTGCCTGGAGGACTCAGAGCACCCAAGCCCTTGCTGCAGGAAGACACAACCCAAGGAAAAGAGGCCAAGCTTGCCAGCAGAGTCTCTGGGGGGAGAGGGGGAGGGCTGTAAAGTGATGCTGTGCTCAAAGCCACCTCACTGTGTGGCACGGAGGCTGCTGGGTGAGAGAGCAGCAGTGCCAGCAACAGCTCTGCTTTGTGCCACAGGCTGCAGCCCTGCAGCTCCTGCAAAGGCCTCATCCAGCCTGGCTTGGAAGACCTCCAGCCTTGGAGCCTCCACAGCCTCCCTGGGCAACCTGTGCCAATGTCTCCCCTGCCTCACTCCAAACAAGTTCTTCCTCCTCTCCACTCTCACTCCCCCCTCTCCCAGCTCCAAGCCATTGTCCCTCATCCTGGCACTCCCAGCCCTTCTCCAAAGTCCCTCCCCAGCTCTCCTGGAGCCCCTTCAGGTACTGGAAGGTTGCTCTGAAGTCTGCCTGGAGCCTTCTCTTCTCCAGGCTGAACAGCCCCAACTCTCCCAGCCTGGCCTCCCAGCAGAGGGCTTCCACCATTCCTTCCACCCTTCCACGCTCCACCACTGCTGTGGCCTCCTCTGGCCCTGCTCCAACAGGACCCTGCCTGTGCTGAGGCACCAAATGTTCTCACAGTTGCCCTCCCTGCAGACAGACACAACAGCTGTGGGCAGGGCAGCAGGTGAAGGCTCAGCCCCACAGCAGGGAAGGTTAAAGAGGAGCCTCCAGCTGGTGGCACAGGGCTGCTGCCAAGTCCCAGTGCCTCAGGGGTCATGCACCAGGGCTCCTTGGTGTCCCATGGCATCAGGAGTGCATTCTGGTCTGCATGAGGAAGAGCAGGGCCAGGGAGGTTCTCCTCCCACACTACTCTGCCCTAATGAGACCACATCTGGAGCACTGTGCCTAGTTCTGTGCTTCCCAGTTCAAGAGGGACAGGGAACTGCTGGAGAGTCCAGTGGCAGCTATGAGGATGATGAAGGGAGTGGAACATCTGCGTGAGGCAGAAAGGCTGAGAGCCCTGGGGCTGTCAAGCCTGGAGAAGGCTGAGGGGGGATCTGATCAATGTTTATCAGTATCTGAGAGGTGGAGGGTAAGAAGGGGCCAGGCTCTGTTCAGTAGTGCCCTGTGACAGGGCAAGGGCAGTGGACACAAACTGGCACCCAGCAGGCTCCACCTCCACATGAGGAGAAACTTCTTTGGGGTGAGGGTGCTGGAGGCCTGGAGCAGGCTGCCCAGAGAGGTTATGGAGTGTCCTCTGGAGACATTCAAGAGCCTTCTTGATGTGTTCCTGCGTGGCCTGCCCTGGGTGACCCTGCTGTGGCAGGGGGTTGGATTCAATGATCTCCAGAGGAACCATTCTATGAACCTAGGAGGAAAAACAGCCAGAGAGCCACAGCCAGCTCTGCCTCTGCCTAGCTACAGCTGCACTTTCCCAGGTGTGCAGGTGAAAATCAGCTTCTCATGAAGGCAAAAGCTCCTCCTTGTGTCCACCTTCTCCCCAAGCCATAGCTGAGGAAGGCTACTGGAAGGCCAGAAAGAGTTGGACACCCTGACCTCTCCCTGCCTAAAGCCAGCAAGAGCCTCCCAGCACCTCCTGCTGCTCTGCTGAATCTGCCACGCTCCAAATGCTGCAGCCCAGTCCTGTGGAGCTCCCAGCCCCAGCAGGCACTGCCACACTGAGCACTGCGAGCAGCAGGGCTGGAGACCAAGCTCAGCTCTGCACTGCCCTGGGCAAGGGCAGCCGAGGGCCCTCCAGATCCCAGTGAGCTGCTGCCAGCTTGGCAGCCTTGAAGCCCCTGCAGCCCAAGCTCTCCTCCCCACCCCATGCTCTGACTCTCCTGCTGATGGTGCCACCACCAGCAGGAAGGGCTGCAGGCTGCATTCCCTCTTCAGCTTCCCTTATGGTTTACAGCTGCTGCTGCAGTCCCCTAACTGCCCCCTGCCCTCCCCCAGCAGCTTCCTTCTCTTCACATAGTGACCTTCAGCACCCAGCCCTGGCAGGGATGCAGCCATGCCTGCGGGCACAGATGCTGTGAGATGCAGCACCTGGCAGGGGCTGCTGGCTGCAGTGCTGGAAGGCTGGGAGGGGCAGCAGGAGAGCAGGAGGTGTCCAGCAAAGTGGTTTGTGAGGAGAGTGGCTGACAAGGCACAGGGACCTGGGGGGCGTCACTGAACCATTTGGGTTGGCAAAGCCCTTTCAGCTCATCCAGGCCAACCATTCTCCAACTCCACCAGGGCTGGGGCTCAGCCATGGCCCTCAGCACCATATATCTGCCTCCTGGAAATACCTCCAGGGATGGGGATTCAGCCACCTGCATGCACAGCATGGGCCAGGGCTTGAGAACCCTTCCAGTGAAGAAGTTTCTTCTCATGATCAACTTAAACCTCCCTTGGGGCAATTTCAGGACACTGCCTCTTGTCCTGTCCCTTGTTCCTTGGGAGCAGAGCCCAACCCCCACCTGGCTCTAGCTTCCTCTCAGGGAGCTGTAGAGGCTCCAATCTCCTCCAGGCTCAACACCCCCAGCTCCCTCAGCTGCTCCTCCCCAGCCCTCTTCTCCAGACACTTCCCCAGCTCTGTTGCACTTCTCTGGACCTGCTCCAGCCCTCAATATCCTTCCTGGACTGAGGGTCCAGACCTGACCCCAGCACTCAAGCTGTGGCCTCCCCAGTGCCCAGCCCAGAGGCACAATCCCTGCCCTGCTCCTGCTGCCATCCCATTGCTGCTCCAGGCCAGGCTGCTGCTGCCCTTCTTGGCCACTTGGTTTTGTGGATCCCTGGGTGGGAACAGATGCAGCCCCAGCTTGCCAGCTGCAACCAGCATCCAGTCAGGGCTTATCTCCCCTCTCTGTGCCCCTGCACAGCTGCTCCTCCCTTCCCTGTTCCAGCCCAGGGAACAAAGGCCTGCAGAGGTTCATCTGTGTGCTCCTCTCCTTCCTCTCCATGCACAGGCACCAGCCTCCAGCCCAGCTGGCATCAAGGCAGCCTCTCAGTGCCAGGGCCAGCCGGAGGGAGAGGAAGGAGCCAGGCAAGGGGTGAAGGTGGGAAGGTGGAGACTGCAGCCCTGTGTGTCTTCCTCTAGAATCACAGCATGGCAGGGGCTGGAAGGGACCTTTAAGGTCATCCAGTCCAACTCCCCTGCCAGAGCAGGAGCACCCTGGACAGGTCACATCCAGGTGGGTCTTGAAAGTCTTCAGGGTAGGAGACTCCACAACCTCTCTGGGCAGTCTGCTCCAGGCCTCCAGCATCCTCACACCAAACAACTTTCTCCTCATGTTGAGGTGGAGCCTCCTGGGTTCCAGTTTGTGCCCATTGCCCCTTGTGCTATCACTGGGCACCACCAAGCAGAGCCTGGCCCCTTCTTGCCCCCCACCCCCCAGATATTTATAGACATTGATCAAACCCCCTCTGGGGCTGCTCTTCTCCAGGCTCAACAGCCCCAGGGCTCTCAGCCTTTCCTCATCACACAGATGTCCCAGACCTTCATCACCCTCACAGCCTCCCCTGGACTCTCTCCAGCAGTTCCCTATCCCTCTTGAACTGGGGAGCCCAGAACTAGACACAGGATTCCAGGTGTGACCTCCCTAGGGCAGAGTAGAGTGGGAGGAGAACCTCCCTGGCCCTGCTGGCCACACTCTTCCTCATGCCCCCCAGACACCACTGGCCTCTTGACCACAAGGTCACATTGTTGTCCCCTGGATAACATACTATCCCTCAGCACTCCCAGGTCCTTCTCCATGGAGCTGCTTCCCAGCAGGTCACCCCTCACCTGTCCTGCTGCAGGAGGTTGTTCCTCCCCAGGGGCAGGACCCTGCACTTATTCTTGTTGAACCTCATTAGGTTCCCCTTTGCCCAGCAAAGCTTCTGAACTATCTTAGTCAGAGAATCCAGCCCAGAGCCACCAGTGGCCAACTGGATCTAGTTACTGGTGGAGAATCCAGCCCATGGCTTTAGCAGCAACCAGGAGCTGATCATTTTGGAGGAAGGCAAAGAGCTCCAGAAGGAAGCCAGGGAGCAGCTGGCTGTGGACAGGAAGGAGCTCCCTGGAAAGCAAGAGGCTGCTTCTTGCCTTCCCTCTCCTCTCCCAAGCTCAGGAACATGAGTTTAATGCAGGCCCAGCTGGCTCCAGGACAGATGTTGCACTGTATTAGGTGGATGAGCTTGGAGAGTCCACCCCAGCCCTGACCCCAGGAGAAGAAACGAGCCCCTCCCCCACACTCTCCTGCATTTGCTCCTTCCTTCCCTTCCTTGCAGCAGCTCTGAGCTTCCTGCTGCCATCACATCCATCCATCAGCTCCTTCCTGAAGACTCAGAGGGCTCCACAGCTCCATGCCTGACACCTCTAAGTGGGGGCAGGTCAGGGAACGCCAGACCAAGCTCCTGCCTCTGCAGCCAGGCAATATCAGGAGGCTGAATCAGAAGGGGAAAAAAAGAAAAATATCCCTGCTCTGGCTTCTCTTTGCTACTCCCTGCTCTGAAAGCAAGGGAGAACCTCCACAAATTCACCACCTACCAACCCCTCTCCAACCCCCAGCCCAAGGTACCTGCACCCGGGAAGAGGCCTGCTCCAAAGGGAGCAGCACAGGGCTCCAGCAGCTCCTGCTCACACACAGCTCCCTTCCCAGCAAAGCCCCAGCTCCAGCAGCTCTTCCCAAGGAGGTGAAGAGGGCAGGACCATGGCTCCATGCCCAGGTGATCAACTCCTTCATGCAGTGCAGCACCCAGAGAGCACCAAAGCAAAACTATGCAGCAGCTGTGCTTGGAGAAGGACCTGAACCTCTGGCCCTGAAGCAAGAGTGCTCCAAACCCAGGTCAGGGAGCTGCTTTCCCTTCTTAGGGCTGGCACAATGGAAGGGACAGGTCCTCTGTGCCCTCCATGCTGCCACAGCAACGCTCCAGGGAAGGGCTTGATGCACTTTTGGTCAGCTTTTGGCCAGCCCCACCGTGCAAGCTGCAGCTGACTCTGCCCTGGCTTCTACCCTCTCTTTGGGGGGAGCAAGCAGGCAGGAGGGCTCCTACCTGTGCTTGGGGAAAACAGAGATGGGGAAAGCCAACAGAATGGGTTGGGGGGACCCCAGGGATCATTCTGCAACGCCCTGCTATGGGCAGGGACACCCATGGCTGCTCAAGACCTCATCCAGCCTGGCCTTCAACACCCCCAGGCAGGAGGCAGCCACAGCCTCCCTGGGCAGCCTGTGCCAGACTCTCACCTCCCTCACACTCAACAACTTCTTCCTCAGCTCCACTCTAACCCTGCTCTGCCTCAGCTCCAAACCATTCCCCCTTGGCCTGGCTCCAGACCCCCTCAGCAAAAGTCTCTCTGCAGCCTTCCTGCAGGATCCCTTCAGGCACTGGCAGGCAGCTCTGAGGTGCCCCTGGAGCCTTCTCCTCTGCAGGCTGCACACCCCCAGCTCCCTCAGCCTGGCCTCATGGCAGAGGTGCTGCAGCCCCTGAAGGAAGCAGTTGGGGAGCAATGGGAGAGTTTGTCTGGGAACCTCCTGATGACTTTGGTCTCTGCTGCTCTGCACCATCCTCCAAGCTCTTCATGGCTCCAGAGCTAGCAACAGCCTCAATTTAAACACCTAAGAGGCTTTTGGAGCAAGCAGAGTGCTGGAAACTGCCAGCATGGAAGGAGGATGTGCAGGGCTGGAAGCCTTGGGCAGATGAAGATCCAACCCCACTGCCAGCTCCTTGGCTCCACACCTTCTGGAGCAAGACACAGTCCCAGCTCCCAGTGAAAAGTGGCAAGCAAAGAGTTACCAGCCCAGTGTTCAGGCAGGTATCCAGGACACCCTGCAGCATCATTACTCCACCAAATCCCAGCTCCACTTCCACGTCTCAACATCTTCCAGAGGGAGCAGAAGCCTCCCAGGGATGCATCCAGCTGCCAGCAGTGCCTGGGGAAGGTGAGCTGTGCTCTGCTGGGGTCAGCAGGCATGTCCTGAACACCAGAGGTGCAGTCAGCACCCCTGGACCTCGGCAGTGAGCTCCTTTTATCCCTCCTCATGCCTCCCCTGTGGACACAGGCAGAGCAGATCCTGCTTATCCCCAGCTGTTCCATGTCTCTGCTCTTTGTGTGGAAGCTTGGGCTGGGGAGTTGGACCAGGTGGAGCCCAGAGGTCCCTTCCAACCTCAACCTCACACTGAACACAACCTCTCTGAGCACACCCAAATCCATGCAGGCTGCTGCTAAAACCCAGGGAGCTGTGCTTGCCCCAAGGCCCAGCCCCAGCTCTCCTGCATGGCCATTGCCCCACCAGGGCTGCCAGGCCTCCCAGAGCTGCTGGCCAACCTGGAGGCCTGATGACAGACTGGAGAGGAGGAAGAAATTCTTTGCAGTGAGGGTGGGGAGACACTGGCACAGGTTTCCCAGGGAGGCTGTGGCTGTGCCCTCCCTGGAGGTGTTCAAGGCCAGGCTGGATGAGGCCCTGAGCAGCCTGGGCTGGTGGGAAGTGTCCCTGCCCATGGCAGGGGGTTGGAGCTGGATGATTTTTCAAGTCCCTTCCAACCCAAACCATGAATCTCAAAGGCCTCTTCCAGCCAAAATAATTCAGTGCTTCTGTGCTGTCCCTCTAGC
Source organism: Indicator indicator (assembly GCF_027791375.1). Taxonomy (NCBI): domain Eukaryota; kingdom Metazoa; phylum Chordata; class Aves; order Piciformes; family Indicatoridae; genus Indicator; species Indicator indicator. The sequence continues at coordinate 18,123,554 of NC_072031.1, read as the reverse complement.
TTCCCAGCCCAGCCCTCCCCACTTCTCCTCTGGCTCTTGCTTCCTCCAACAAGAAGCACCTCCTCCAGACACCCCTTCTGCTGATGCCACAGTTGGAGGTGGAATGCCAGGACACAGAAGGATGGGAAGGAGCTGCACACAACCACCTTCCCTCTCCACTCAGGATGCCAGTGGCCTGTTATGAACATCCCCCCCAGGCTGCAGACGACTCAGAGCCCCCAGGATGGGGCTGTGTGGTGCTCCCCAGTAGCTGGGACTTGCTGCTTTCAGTGCAAGCTTCCCCAGCACCAAGGTTGGGGGTGGCTTTCTCCTCCAGAAGTGGTGCTTGTGGGGGGCAAGGGGCACTGGTACAGCAAATGCCTTCCCACCAGCTGCCAACAACAAAAGCAGGGCTCCTTGCTGCCCTCTCAAAGCAGAGGGATTTAGATATTTTTAGCATTAAATAGAGCTTGTTCCTCCCTCCACAGGCAGAGGCCTAGAGGTGTTTCATTCTGAAGAGGTTTTTATGGAGAAGAAACCACAAAGCTTCTGCAGAATGCTGGGGGAAAGCCCAGCAAAGCATCTTCTCTGCAAAAGAAAGGAGCCCAGGGAGCTGCAGCCACCCTGAGTGGGGACACTGCACAGATCTTCCCCTGCAGTGCTTCCCCTTCCCTGGAGGTGTTGCAGGCCAGGCTGGATGAGGCCTTGAGCAGCCTGAGCTGGTGGGAGGTGTCCTGCCCATGGCAAGTGGTTGGCACTGGATGATCTTGAAGGTCCCTTCCAACCCAACCCACTCCAGGATTCTATGACACTGTAAAGCCTCTCTGGAGCAGAGTGAACTCAAGCAGTTCTCCATTTTCAGCAGGATCCTCTTGCCCCTCCTTACAAACCCTGGGGAATGAGCAGGTGAAGAGAAATCCTCCCTTAGATCTCCTCTGGGAGATGGCGCAGAGTCCTATCACAGAATCACACAGACTCAGAATGCTCTGAGTTGGAAGGGACCTCCAAAGGTCATCCAGTCCAACCCCTCTGCAGTCAGCAAGAGCATCCTCAGCTAGATCAGGCTGCCCAGAGCCCTTCCTCAGGCCTTGCAGATGTGGAAGGATGCAGGCTGCAGAGGTGCCACCCCCACTGCCAGCAGCAGCAGAAGCCACCACGAGCCCACAGCTCCCAGGCTGTCCAAGTGCAGCAGCTGCAGCAGTGCAGCCACATCCTACCACCAGCACCTGGCCCTGTGGCACTGCACCTTGCTGCTCACGGCCTCAGGAGGGGTCTGCCACATGAGGAATCTGGGCCAGGATGGGTTTGTAGGTTCAGCTGAACTCTCTCCTCCAACAACAGGCCAGGCCAAGAACCTTTAAGCACAAAAGCAAGGAGTCCAAGGGGACTTGCAGCTTGTCCCTTCCTCACCCTTCCTCCAGCCCTGCAGCACCAGCCAGCACAGCTCCTGCCTCACCTTCCAGCCTCTGCTGCTTCTCAGCCTCCCACACTCAGGGACAAGACTCTGGCACTTCAGCAACTCCTCCACTGCCCCAGCCTAGCCACAAAGTCACCTCTCACCTACTGCCCTGCTCCAGGGAAGCTCCAGCAAGGAGAACACAACCACCCCACACACCACCAGCTCTGGATGGAGAACACTCACCAGGGCCTGGGGGAGAACAGCCCTCAAAGCTGTGCCCACTGCAGGCCAGCCAGCAGGAGGCTTCCTGCTGCAATCAGAGCTGCCAGTCCCAGCCCTTCTCTTCCCTCTGCCTGGGGGCTGGCAAAGACAGCCTGGCACCTGGCACCACTCCCAACACCAAAGGAGGAGCTCTCTGCTCTCACTCAGCAGCAACCTGTTGCTTGCAGGAAGAAATAAGGGGTCCTGAGGAGCATGGTGCAGTCCCCACACAGCCTCTTCTCTGGGCACTGCAGGATGTGACCCACAGCTCAGGGGCAGCTGGAGGACACCACTTCACACATCCTTCATGAGGGGTTTGGCAGATCAAGAACCTCACCAATGATGATTTTGTAGGTTCAGCTGCACACTCCTCCAGCAACAGCCCAAGCCAAGCACCTTTAAGCAAGGAGGAGCCCAAGGGGACTTGCAACTAAGATAGAATTTGTCTGGGTGCAAATGGCTCCCAGGACTGGATTTGGAATCACCTTTGCCCTAAGCAGGGATTTCAGCAGTAGGATCTCACTGCCATGCAGCTGTACCTCTGGTCTTTGAAGGAGCTCAGGCCTCCTGGCAGGATGTGGAAGGCAGAGATGTTCCTCTTCCAAAGGTGTGCTGCTGTCACACAGAGACTCTGCAGCTTGGCCCAGAAGAGTCCAGGGACTCAAGCCTGGATGTCACAAGTCTGCTGCTTCTATCATCAAGGCCATTTTTCTTTTCCCTCCTGTCCACTTGCCTTCAGCAGACAGGGAACCAGCTTCACCCAGACAACAGGAGACCCTGCAGCCTCCCCCAGCTCCTTGAAAGCCAAACAGTGCTGATTCCTTCCCTCGTTCCCACCACACCATGAGGGAAGCCTCCCCCAGCTCCCCACCAAGTAGAGACCAAAGTCAGCAGTGAAGCAGCTGCCTGCTGCCTGTCTTCCAGCCTCTGCTCATCCCTGGGGCAGGCCAGGGCAGCCTGGCTCTGTGCTGCTGCAGAACAACCAAAGCCGTCTCAGCTGGGAGGGCTGGGACAGGAAAGCAGCAGGAAATCAAAGTCTATCCCACAGCTCCTGTCCAGCCTCAAATTGACTCCCCAGTACTCCACTTCCTTCCTGCACCGCAGGACTCCAGGGACCAGGACCTTCAGAGGCAGGACAACCTCCCCTGGCTTCTGCTATTCACTTCAAGAAATAGACTTTTGGAAGGAATCTATTCCTCTCTACCCTCTGGAACCAACCCTCAGCCTCTCCTTTGCCCAGCTGGCCATGGGAACGGCAGGGCCTTTGATGCCTGCCAGCCTGGCCTGATCTCAGCAGCTCTTTTGAACCCACTTCCATAACCAGTGCCTGCAGCCAGCTCTTCCCACGCTCCCTGAGTCACAGCCAGCAACTTCCCTGTCTCCAGGAATCAGGCAGCATTTAGCTGGGATGAGCTCCTCTGCCTGTAGCAGGGGAAATCCATCAGGATCAGCCAGGCCGGTGCTTTATCTGCAGCCACACCACCGCTTCCTGCCCTTGCCCCAGCATCCGCCACAGCACCAAGGCTGCCTGCTCAGGACATTCATTTCCACAGGGCAAGGTTTCAGCCCCAAGCTCCTCCCCAGGCTCCAGACTCCGAGCCATGAGGCTGCCCAGGCACAACCTCTCCAGACCTGCACTGGAAGCTCCTCCACCTCCATGCTGGCTGCACACAGGCATAGAGTCCAGAGATTCATCGAATGGGTTGGCTTGGAAAGGACCTTAAAGATGATAAAGGTGCTTAGAGAGCAGAGCTTGGAAGGGATCTTAAAGATCTTCCAGTTCCAAAGCCCCTGCCATGGGCAGGGATACCTTCCAGCAGGCCAGGTTGCTCAATGCCTCATCCAACCTGGACTTCCAGGGATGAGGCACCCACAACTGCTCTGGGCGACCTGTTCCAGTGTCTTCCCCACCCTCGTGGCAAAGAACTTCTTCCTGATGTCCAACCCAAACCTACCCAGCTCTAGTTTCAAACCATTGCTCCCTGGGCCTATCAGCACAGATCTTCACAAACAGCCCCACTCCAGCTTAGGTATTGACCTGTGAGTCACCAGCTCCTTCCACAGCTCCTCAAGGCAACAAAGCTCACACCACCAGTCCCAAAGGAATAATCCTGCAGGAAGGACCCAGCTGTGTCTCAGGATGCCTCTAAGCTGGACAGGACAACCCCACACAGTTCAGGTGACTGACCAGAGCTGTGGACCAGCCACCAAGGTTGGTGCAGAGAGCAGGAGCTGGTGGGAACTGCCCAAAGCAGCCTTGTTAAAGGCCTCTTGGGCACTGCTAGGAAGCCAAGCCCATGACAGCAGCTTGGCTTCACACTGCTACCAGCTCAACAAGGAAGCTCCAGACAGAGCTACAAAGGAACAAAGCAGGACACTGCTTGTCTCAGAGGCTCCCAGAGTCATGCCCCAGCCCCCAGGAAGCACATTCCAGGACTGACAGCAGCAGAAAGGCAGCAGAACGAGGACTACACAGCAGCTACTACACAATCACCACAGCAAAGGCCTCCACTCAAAGCCACACCAGGTCAGGGATGCTCAGAAGCAAGCAGCTACTCCTCAGAGCCCAGCAGCTCCCAACAGACTGAAGCAAGGACACAGAGCCAGCCAGGCTGCAGCCTCCCCAGAGCAGGCATTAGGTGAAGGCTGGAGGATTACTAGCACAGAACACAGCAGCCCCAGCAGCCAGGCCCCCAGGCAGAGGGGTCTGAGGTGCTTCTGACATTCCTCTCAACCTGTCAGACAGAGGGCAGGGCACCACTCCTCCAGCCCCAAGAAAAACTCCTCACTGCAAGTGGCTGATGGGGAAGGGATAGAGAGGGTGGCTCAGAAGACACCTTTGAGGTGCTGATTTTATTCAGGAGGGATAGAATCATGGAATTGTTTGGGTTGGAATCATAGAATCAGAGAATGGTCTGGGTTGGAAGGGATCCCCAAAGCTCCTCCATTCCAAGCCCCTGCACTCAGCAGGGACATCCTCCACCAGATCAGCTTGCCCAGAGCCCTGCCCAGCCTCACCTTCAATATCTCCAGGGATGGGACCTCAACCACCTCCCTGGGCAACCTGTTCCAGTGTTCCAGCAGCCTCCTGGTGCAGAACTTGTTCCTCACATCCAATCTCAATCTGCTCTGCTCTAGTCTGAAACCATTGTCCCTGGTCCTGTCCCTGCAGGCCTTTGCAAACAGTCTCTCTGCAGCCTTCTTGTAGCTCCCTTCAGGTCCTGGCAGGCTGCTATTGTCTATGCTATGGTCCAGGTCTCCCTGGACCCTCCTTTTCTCCAGGCTGAACACCCCCAGCTCCCTCAGCCTCTCCTCATAGCAGAGCTGCTCCAACCTCCTGAACATTTCCACGGCCTCCTCTGGACCCTCTCCATCAGGTCTATGTCCTTCCTGTGTTGAGGGCTCCAGACCTGCACACAGAACTGCAGATGAGGTCTCAGCAAAGCAGAGCAAAGTGGCAGAATCACCTCTCTGGATCTGCTGGCAATGCATCTGCTGATGCAGCCCAGGATGCCATTAGCCTTTAAGAAGAGAAGGAAGAGACCTTTAAGATCATAGAGTCCAACCTTCAAACTGAGGGCTGGAAACACTGAGCTCTTTTTCAGGGTCATTCTGGTTTGGTGTGTTTTGTACCTCTGGACCTGGTGGTCAAAAGCATTTCACTGCTTTTGCCAGAAAATAATTGTTCATGGTTGGGCTTGATGGTCTTAAAGGTTTTTTCTACCCTAAATGATTCCATGATCCCAAATGATTCTGTGATCCCAAATGATTCTGTGATTCCATGATTACAAAACAATTTCTTCTGTCCTTCTGAGTTCAGAACTTGCTCCTTGTTGCCACCCAACCTGGGGTCACAGTTCTCCTTCTGGGACACCTACAGTGTAGGTCATGGAATCATAGAATCCCAGCATGGTGGGGGTTGGAAGGGACCCTCTAGGGATCATCCAGTCCAACCCCTGCCAAAGCAGGGCACCCACAGCAGTTTGCCCAGGATCAGAATGTCCAACTGGGGTTGGAAGCTCTCCAGAGAAGGAGACTCCAAAACCTCTCTGGGCAGCCTGCTCCAGGCCTCCAGCACCCTCACAGGGAGGTCAGAAAGGAGCCACAAGAACAGAGGCAAACTATTAACGGAGACCCCATTCCCCAGCAGCCACTTCACAGCTTGGGTGAGGAGGAAGAGCTGTGCTGAGCCCTGCAGCCTGTTCTGAGCCAAGGCCAAGGCTTGGCATCACTGCTGCAAATCTGCCTTCGAGGAGGACTCGAGCCGAGCCTCCACGGGGATGCAGAGCACCTTCCGTCGCAGGAGCAGGGGGCCTGGCCTCCAGCTGAGAGGTAAGCAGGCAAGCAGGCTCCTCCCCTCCTCCTTACCTTCGCAGGCGCTGCTGCAGCTGCTGGTGCTGCCTGGTTATGAGGGCACTGTCCCACACGGGGCCCGCGGGGCTGCTCCTGCACCAGCTCACGGCAGGGTGCCCGGGGTAGGGCGCGCCCCCGAAGCCGTGGTCCGACTCCGTCTCCGCGGCCAGCGACGAGGCAGAGCTCCCCATGGTGCCCCCACCCTGAGCCAGGCCACCTGGGAGGGCTTAGCCTAGGTTAGGTCCGGGGCGGCGGCAGGGGGCAGCTCGGGTGGCGCAGGCGAGGAGGCGCCGCGGCATGGGCTGCTGGAAAGCTCAGACTGGAGAAGGGAGGTGGGGGCTGAGCTGGAGTCGGGGGAGGGGAGGGAGACACATGACGAACACAAATAAAAGAGGAAAAACAAAACAAAAAGGAAAGAGAGAGAGAGAGAAAGGTGAGGTGTGATTTAAGCAACAACCCTCCACTTTGAGAAGCCTGTTCATGCATGCTCTGCCCCACTGCTCACTGCCCTGAGAGGGCTGCGTGGGGGCTCCTACAGAGGCTCTGCACACTTCACCACCAGCACTTCTCAGGCACAGGGAAGCAGTCCAAGGAAAGCACAGTAGAGCCTAGCAGAAAGCCTGGGCCACCAAGGGAAAGCAGCAGCAAAGGGGGGAAGCAAGCCCTGCTTGGAGCTCAAACCAGCAGTCTTTGGAATTACAGCCACAAAGAGGCTGCTCTGAAAGCTCTGGGCTCTGCCTGGCACACCAGGGTTTGAGGAGCATGACTTGAGGGCTCCCTCTTTGCCTGTTCCCCACTAGCACCACAGGAAGGCTGAAAACAGACAGGCTGGGAATCTGCATCACTCTGGAGTCTACAGCTATGAAATGCCTTTCATAGAACCTAGACTGGCTTGGGTTGGAAGAGACCTTAAAGATTGTCCAGTTCTAACCCACCTTCCACTACACCAGGCTGGTCAAGGCCTAGAGACACCTTCCACCAGACCTGGGTGTCAAGGCTCAGGGACACCTTCCACCAGACCTGGGTGCTCAAGGCTCAGGAACACCTTCCCCTAGACCTGGGTGTCAAGGCTCAGGGACACCTTCAGCCAGACCTGGGTGTCAAGGCTCAGGGACACCTTCAGCCAGACCTGGGTGCTCAAGGCTCAGGAACACCTTCCCCTAGACCTGGGTGCTCAAGACCTTCAACACCTTCCCCTAGACCTGGGTGCTCAAGACCTTCAACACCTTCCCCTAGACCTGGGTGCTCAAGACCTTCAACACCTTCCCCTAGACCTGGGTGCTCAAGGCTCAGGGACACCTTCCACTAGACCTGGGTGCTCAAGGCTCAGGGACACCTTCCACTAGACCTGGGTGTCAAGGCTCAGGGACACCTTCAGCCAGACCTGGGTGCTCAAGGCTCAGGGACACCTTCAGCCAGACCTGGGTGCTCAAGGCTCAGGGACACCTTCCCCTAGACCTGGGTGCTCAAGACCTTCAACACCTTCCCCTAGACCTGGGTGCTCAAGGCTCAGGGACAGCTTCCCCTAGACCTGGGTGCTCAAGGCTCAGGGACAGCTTCCCCTAGACCTGGGTGCTCAAGGCTCAGGGACAGCTTCCCCTAGACCTGGGTGCTCAAGGCTCAGGGACAGCTTCCCCTAGACCTGGGTGCTCAAGACTCAACACCTTCCCCTAGACCTGGTGTCAAGGCTCAGGGACAGCTTCCCCTAGACCTGGGTGCTCAAGGCTCAGGGACACCTTCCCCTAGACCTGGGTGCTCAAGACCTTCAACACCTTCCCCTAGACCTGGGTGCTCAAGGCTCAGGGACACCTTCCCCTAGACCTGGGTGCTCAAGACCTTCAACACCTTCCCCTAGACCTGGGTGTCAAGGCTCAGGGACACCTTCAACCAGACCTGGGTGCTCAAGGCTCAGGGACACCTTCAACCAGACCTGGGTGTCAAGGCTCAGGGACACCTTCCACTAGACCTGGGGCTTTGTTTTTTCTTCTTTTTCTCCCTCTCCCTTTCCTAACTCCTCAGAATTCATTCTTCCAGCATCCTCACAATTAAACCACAGAAACATTTCACGTCCCTCTAAAGATCCAAAGAAACTTAAGCACAGTCTTGTCCCTCCTTAAAGGCAACAGGCAGAGCAATCTGGATGCATGTCAGGAGGAATGGATCAAGGCAACGTTTATCAGAACAAAAAAGAAAACAAAAGGGAGAAGAAGAAGAAGAAAAAAATGAGCAGGGCTGAGCTTATTCAATTACCCACCAGGATTTATAGAGATAGTTTCTTTGCCAAGAAACTACTTTGTGCTGTGACCAAAAAAAAAAAAAAAGCTGAAGCAGAGACTCCTAAAATCCAGTCCTTCAATCCCAGGCTTGATCTAAGGGATCAAGAAAGGCCTTCAGAGAGCACAGGCTGTGGGATGAGGCAGCTTGAGGAGCAGGTACAGTTTTGCTCTCAGCTTAACATGGGAATGTGCCTGCATTAGGCCAGGAGCTGGAGGAGGTTCCCTGCTCCGTGGTGATCTCTTGCAGAGCTGGACTAACAGACTCAAGCTGAAAGGAAAGCCCAGGAACATCATTTCCCCCACCTGGATCTCCTTGCTTTAATTGCTCTGCCTGCCTGCTGTGCCTCAGCCGACACCTCCCTGCTGCCTGCCCAGCAGCAAGGCTGCCCCTGGCTTCTGCAGATCCAAGCCAAAGTGGATCCCTGGCGCTTCCCCTCTCATTTCCTGCTACTCAAGCAGTTAATTGATAACAAATCTGAGTTTCTGGCTAAATGAAAGCCATCTGAAGGCAGTTGAAGAGTGCTGCCAAGCACCAGCAGCTCGAGTGGAGTCGGAGACACGAGCTGGCCCCACACCGCTGCCCTGGCCTGAGAGCTGCCACAAAGGCATGGGGACCACAACTGAGAGAGCTGCTCCAAGAACAAGCTCTGCCTCTCACCTCAAGGCTTGAGCTCCTCCATCAGAGAGTAAATAAAGGTGGGATGGGTAGAAACAGCCCTGTGCAGTTCACGGCAGGCTGAGCGAAGCAGAAGGCAGGATGCTCACTTAGTTAACAGCCTTCCTCCCTCCTCCAGCAGAGCCAAATAAAGCAGTTCCACAGGCTGCTTGGAGATCACCTCCTCAGCTGACTCTCCAGCTGGAAAAGCAGAACCCTTTGCTTCCTCCTCCTCCTCCCCATGGGTGAGCCAGTTCCAGCTCACCCCCAGAGGTGAGAGACATCCCCACTGCCTGCATCCCTGCCGGCTCCCTGCGTGGAGCCTCAGCCCAGCCTCCTCTGCCAGCCCTGCAGCTCCGGACACAGCTCTGCAGGGAGAGGAGAGGCTGGAGGCCTGCTTTAAAGTGGTGGAGTGTGTGGAGCTGGGCAGAAGAAGGCATCTATAAATAGGAGGAGGATAACCTGGCTAAGCTGGAGCAGTCTCCAAGGCTGTCTGGGCTCAGTGGGCTGCCTGGCTGCGAGTGCTGGGCCAAATCGGCTTTCTGGGGGCAAAGCAGCAAATCCTCCCCTTCAGGGTCACCCCCACACCAGGTGAGGGCAGTCAAGGAACAAACAATACCTGGAGGGGAGCAGGTTGGCTCAAGGAGGTGAGAGGATGAACCTGTCTGAGGACAAAGAGGAGTGCAGCTCTGCAGCTCAAGGCGAAGCAGCTGGGTGCTGGCCACGCCAAACCGGGAATGCCTTTGGCCAACACAAAGCAAAGGAGAGGAAAGGTGAGAATGGAGACAATACCCAAGGGAAGGGGGCAGCCAAAAGAAGCTTATAAAGAAGGAAGCCTCTCTGGAAACACTCAGCCTTGTTTCTGAGGAACTTCTCCCCCTGGGCATGAAGCTGCCCCAGGATATCATAGAACAATAGAATGGGTTGGGTTGGAAGGGATCTTAAAGACCATCCAGTGCCAACCCCCTGCCATGGGCAGGGACACCTCCCACCAGCCCAGGCTGCTCAAGGCCTCATCCAGCCTGGCCTTCAACACCTCCAGGGAGGGCACAGCCACAGCCTCCCTGGGCAACCTGTGCCAGTGTCTCCCCACCCTCACTCCAAAGAATGTCTTCCTCCTCTCCACTCTCCCTCTCCCCTCTCCCAGCTCAAAGCCATTGTCCCTCATCCTGGCACTCCCAGCCCTTCTCCAAAGTCCCTCCCCAGCTCTCCTGGAGCCCCTTCAGCTACTGCAAGGCTGCTCTAAGGTCTGCCTGGAACCTTCTCTTCTCCAGGCTGCACAGCCCCAACTCTCCCAGCCTGTCCCCACAGGGGAGCTTCTCCAGCCTCTGATCATCTTCATGGCCTCCTCTGGCCCCTCTCCAGCAGCTCCAGGTCCTTCCTGTGCTGGGGGCCCCAGAGCTGGAGGCAATGCTGCAGGTGGGGTCTGAGCAGAGCAGAGCAGAGGGGCAGAATCCCCTCCCTGTGCTGCTGCTCTCCCTGCTCTGGCTGCAGCTCAGCACACAGCTGGCTCTGGGCTGCCAGGGACCATTGCTGGCTCCTGGGGACTTTGTCACCAACTGAGATGCTGGAAGAGGGGCACAGATGCTGGAAGAGGGGGGCAGGGATGCTGGAAGAGAGGCAGTCTTCATCGGTGGACAGGGAACATCCTGCCCAGAGCTCCTATGCCTTGGTAGGAGGGAGCAGGAGTTTCCTCCTAATTACTGCTTCCACCTCTCTCATCAGGAGAGAAAGCAACAATGTGAACAGATTGAAGTGTCTGGAGAAGGGTGGATCTCACCCATGGAAATGAAGAGTTGAAGCCCCTCAGGGAGCTGCTGAGTTTGGGTTTTCTGCCCCTTGCAGCTGCACCAATTACCAGCTTCCAGCCCCTGCTGCTTAACTGCTCCCAAAATACTGCTCCCAAAATAACCCCAGAGAGGATCTTGCCACCTCCAAGGCGCCCACAGTCATTTACCCTGACACACAGACCCTTCCTCAAGCTGTGTCCCCTCCAGGAGCAGGCACTTACAGCGGGTCCAGGATGGCAAAGCTTTCTCATGGAGTTTCCTCCTGACAGCAGAGGTGCAGCCTGGATGCTCCCAGAGAGATCCTCCTGACCCTTTGGGCCCCAGCTCCTCTGTCACACCACCCAAAGTGGAGCAGGCAGGAAGGGTGGGGATCTGGGGCTGCCCAGCCCCCTTTCCTTCCCTTCCCTCTGGCTTCAAAGTAGGCTTTGGCTCTGAAGACAGCAAAACCCAGAAGAAAAGGGAACTAAGCTCACGTGCTTCAGGGTATCTAGGAAGCTGCAGGATCATCCCTTCCTAGGATCCTCCTAGGATCAGGTCCAAGCTCTTCCCTTTGGCATACAGCAGGAAGAAGCCACAGACTTCTCTGGAGTAGCTCCAGCCCACTGAGGAAACCAGTAAGGCAGACTCAGCCCAGCTGGTCCCATTGACAAAAGTCCCTTCCTTGTGATGGGATCCCCCCCAGCTCCCTTCCTCACCCTTCCTGCAGCACCAGCCAGCACAGCTCCTGCCTCACCTTCCAGCCTCTGCTGCTTCTCAGCCTCCCACACTCAGGGACAAGACTCTGGCACTTCAGCAACTCCTCCACTGCCCCAGCCTAGCCACAAAGTCACCTCTCACCTACTGCCCTGCTCCAGGGAAGCTCCAGCAAGGAGAACACAACCACCCCACACACCACCAGCTCTGGATGGAGAACACTCACCAGGGCCTGGGGGAGAACAGCCCTCAAAGCTGTGCCCACTGCAGGCCAGCCAGCAGGAGGCTTCCTGCTGCAATCAGAGCTGCCAGTCCCAGCCCTTCTCTTCCCTCTGCCTGGGGGCTGGCAAAGACAGCCTGGCACCTGGCACCACTCCCAACACCAAAGGAGGAGCTCTCTGCTCTCACTCAGCAGCAACCTGTTGCTTGCAGGAAGAAATAAGGGGTCCTGAGGAGCATGGTGCAGTCCCCACACAGCCTCTTCTCTGGGCACTGCAGGATGTGACCCACAGCTCAGGGGCACAAAGTAACTCAGGGGGCAGCTGGAGGGGCTGGCATTGGCTTGGGGCACGGAGCTGGAGGAGACCACTTCACACACCATGAAGAGAGGACCCTCTACCAACCCTGCCACCATGCACAGGGGGAGATGTCCCCAGCTGTCACCCAGGAGCCACTTGCTTGTGGGGTGCAGGGTGAGCAGGGATAGGGGAGGTGCACAGTGTGAGGCACAGCAGTGCAGGAAGGTTGCCAAGTGACAGAGGAGGTGACAGCAGAACTGAAAGAGGATGCCCAGTGAGGGCCTGGTAGTGTCACAGCAAGCAAGCAAGAGAAGCTCAGGCATCTGTGTGCACAGCAAGTGGCACACAGCCAGGCTCCCAGCTCCACAGGCAGCACCTGGCACTGGCACCTACTGCCTTGTGTTCACCAGGCTGAGATGGCCCTGACAGAAGTAACCCCAGGGGAGAAAGGCTGAACAATCCCTCTGCTTCCACAAGGTCAAAGAGCAGACAAGCAGCAAGACATCCACCTCAGGAAGCTGCAGGACAGAGACATCCCAGATGCTGTCCCACTGGAGCTCCTGGGGGACCTGGAGGACCTCTGCTACAGATCAGCCAAGCAGAATGTGATGCTCCATGCTGGGCAGGTGTCCTGCACTCAGCTGGTGTCTTGGGGCTGCAGAGAAACATAGAATGGGTTGGGTTGGAAGGGACCTTAAAGGCCATCCAGTGCCAACCCCCTGCCATGGGCAGGGACACCTCCCACCAGCCCAGGCTGATCAAGGCCTCATCCAGCCTGGCCTTCAACACCTCCAGGGAGGGCACAGCCACAGCCTCCCTGGGCAACCTGTGCCAGTGTCTCCCCACCCTCACTCCAAACAATTTCTTCCTCCTCTCCACTCTCCCTCTCCCCGCTCAAAGCCATTCTCCCTCATCCTGGCACTCCCAGCCCTTGTCCAAAGTCCCTCCCCAGCTCTCCTGGAGCCCCTTCAGCTACTGCAAGGCTGCTCTAAGGTCTCCCTGGAGCCTTCTCTTCTCCAGGCTGCACAGCCCCAACTCTCCCAGCCTGGCTCCACAGGGGACAGAGTTTTGCTGCTCTCTCCTCCTGCCCTCACCTGCCAAGCCAGCGCTAGGAAGCAGCCTGAGTGCTGCAGCCTTGGCAGGAAATGAAGGTGACAGCAAGTTCCAGATCCTTGCAGAGCTCCTGGCAGGGAGGGGTGGGAAGGTACCTCCACGGACAGAGCAGGCACAGGTAGAAGAAGAAGGCTGTGCCAGCAGCTGGCACACTCAGCTGGGACGGGGGAGGTTTTGGAGGCCTCATGCTCTGTCACAGAGCTTCCTGTGGGCTTTGGGGCACACTCCTGTGACTCAGAAGGCACTGCCACACCTGCCAGGCCAAGAACTCTCCATGTACACAAGGCACCAGGGTGACAGGCTAGGGGCATGCCCCCAAACAGGAGGATCAGAACATTCCTTAGGCTGGCAAAGCCCTTCAAGATCATCCAATCCAACCATTCCCTAACTGCCAAGGCTGGTGCTGAACTATGGCCCTCAGCACCACAGCTCTGCCTCTGAGAAACACCTCCAGGGGTGGGGATTCAGTCACCTCCCAGGGCAGCCTGGGACAGGGCTTCAGAACCCTTTCAAGGAAGAATTTTCTTTTCATGTCAAACTTAAATCTCCCCTGGGGCAACTTGAGGCTATTTCCTCTTCCTGTATCATCTGAGCCTAGGGAGCAGAGCCCAAGCCCCAGCTGGCTCCAGCCTCCTCTCAGGGAGCTGCAGAGAGCAATGAGGTCTCCCTCAGCCTCCTCTTCTCCAGGCTCAACACCCCCAGCTCCCTCAGCTGCTCCTCCCCAGCCCTCTTCTCCAGACCCTTCCCCAGCTCTCTTGCCCTTCTCTGGACCTGCTCCAGCTCCTCAATGCCTTCTTGGAGTGAGGAGCTCAAAACTGAACCCAGGATTTAAGCTGTGGCCTCCCCAGATCCCAGCCCAGAGGCACAATCCCTGCCCTGCTCCTGCTGCCACACCACTGCTGCTCCAGGCCAGGCTGCTGCTGCCCTTCTTGCCCACCTGGGCACTCCCTGGCTCCTCTTCAGCTGCTGTTGGTGAAAAAAAACAGAAAGGCAAAACCTTCCCCAGCCAAAGGTTTGTTCTGGGGCAGCAGCAGGGCTGAGAGCAGAGCCAGGTGCTGTGGCCTCAGAGGAAAGCCAGGAGCATGGAACCTGCACCTGAGCTTCTCCCCAGGGCATGGTGTGAAATAAGAGTGGTGTGCTGCTTGCAGAGCTGTCAGGGGATGAAGGCAGCTGCCTGCAAACAGATTTGCAGCTGGGCTGTGGAGGAGGTCAGGAGATGATTTAACCTGGACTCCTAGAAGCAGCATGCAGCAGGACCTCAGAGCAGCTCCCTGCTGTGCTTGAGCTGAGGGCAGAGCAGCAGCACAGCTCTCTAGCCACCACCAGCAGCCTGCAAAGGCAACCTCAAGCACCTTCACCTCATGACAGCTGCCTTGAAACCAGTTCTGGCCTAGCTTTAACACAGAAGAACCTCAAAGACAGCAGCTGAGTTGGACTGAGCTGCATTTAAAGCCCACCACTGTCTCTCCTCAAGAGGGACAACAGCATCCTGGGGTGCAGCAAGGAAAGTGTGGCCAGGAGCTGTAAGGAGGCTCTCCTGCCCCTCTGCTCTGCCCTGGGGAGACCACACTTGGAATCCTGTGCCCAGCTCAGGGTTCCCCAGTTCAAGACAGACTACTGGAGAGAGTCCAAGGGATTGTCCAAGTCCAAGTCCTAAAAGGATTGTGAAGCTATGAAGAAAGGCTGAGAGCCCTGGGGCTGTTTAGTCTGGAGCAGAGAAGGTTGAGAGGGGTTCTGAGCAATGTCTATCAATATCTGAGGGGTGGGGGGCAGGATGAAGGGGCCAGGCTGTTGTCAGTGGTGCCCAGGGACAGCACAAGGGGTACAAACTGGAACCCAGGAGGTTCCACATCAACATGAGAAGAAACTTGTTTGGTGTGAGGCTGACATCACTGAGGCTTCTAACTGCCCTGGGTAGATTTCTTTTGCAGTCAGAAGGCTTTAAGGTCAAAGTTGCTAAGGAAAGGTTATGAAGTAAGTTACAGAAGCAGGACAGTGAGGTCTATGGGGTTTGCACTTGCATTACACTGAACCCAGGCATGGTGAGGGTTGGAAGAGACCTCTGGAGATCACCCAGTCCAACCCCCCTGCTAAAGCAGGGCACCCACAGCAGCCTGCCCAGGAGCACAGTGGCTGAGAGCCTGCAGAAGAGCAGCCCCAGAGGGCAGCTGAGCAATGCTCAGCAAGAGCTAAAGGAGCTGTGGGTAGGGGGCAAGAGGCTGGGGCCAGACTCTGCTCAGTGGTGCCCAGGGCCAGCACAAGGGGCAAGGGGCACAAAGTGTCAGGCAGGAGGTTGGATGTGAGCAGGAGGAGAAAGTTGTTTGGTGTGAGGGTGCTGGAGGGCTGGAGCAGGCTGGCCAGAGAGGTTGTGGAGTGTCCTTGTGTGGAGAGCTTCCAACCCCCCCTGGGCATTGTGCTCCTGGGCATTGTGCTGTGGGTGCCCTGCTGGAGCAAGGCTTGGGCTGGGGGAGCTCCAGAGGTCCCTTCCCACCCCACCCTGCTGGGGCTCTGTGACCTTCTCCTGGCTGTGTTTCTCACCCTGCGGGCAGGGTGGTGCTGCCCTGCTCAGCCCCCCAGCAGCCCATGCTGAGGCAGCAGCTCACACAGGGGCAGCAGGCAGCACTTCCCAGCTTGCTACCAACGTGTGCTGGGTTCCACGGGAGGCAGCAGAAGTGGGGCTGCTTTGCAGGGAGAACACAGACACCTGGGCCTCTTGCCAGCAAGAGTGTCTCTGGAGTAACACATGTACTCTCAGTTCCCTCTTGTTTGCATCCCCCCTCCAAAGGTTTCGCTCCTCTCTGGGTTACTCAGCAGCAATAAACCAGTTTGGGGTTGGGTTTTTTTTCCCCTCCCTTTTCTCACTTCCAGCAGAGTGTTGATTGGTAAACAGCAGATCTCCTGTCTGAGGCTCTGCCAGCCTGTGCAGAACAGAACTGTTGTTATTGCACATTCCCAGCTAGAGAGAAACATGAAGAAAGAGGCACCAGGACGAGCCAGGCACTGCCTCTCTTCAATCCATTCCTCCAGCAGCTTCACCTTGACTCAGCTGTGTCTGCCCTCCTGAAGGGGCCACCATGGCACAAGCAGCAAGGACAAACACCCCAGAAGAAGACAGAAAGGACAGGAGCACCAGAAGTGTTCTTCTGTACCTGCTAATGTTGACTCATAGAATCAAAAAAATGGCTCAGATTGGAAGGGACCTCAGAGATCAACTACTGCAACCCCCTGCCATGGGCAGGGACACCTCCCACCAGCCCAGGCTGCCCAAGGCCTCATCCAGCCTGGCCCTGAACACCTCCAGGCAGGAGGCAGCCACAGCCTCCCTGGGCAGCCTGTGCCAGACTCTCACCTCCCTCACACTCAACAACTTCTTCCTCAGCTCCACTCTAACCCTGCTCTGCCTCAGCTCCAAACCATTCCCCCTTGGCCTGGCTCCAGACCCCCTCAGCAAAAGTCTCTCTGCAGCCTTCCTGCAGGATCCCTTCAGGTCCTGGCAGGCAGCTCTGAGGTGCCCCTGGAGCCTTCTCCTCTGCAGGCTGCACACCCCCAGCTCCCTCAGCCTGTGCTCACAGCAGAGCTGCTCCAGCCCTTGCAGCATCTTTGTGGCCTCCTCTGGCCTCACTCCAGAGCTCTGAGTCCTTGTCCTGCTGGGGACAGCAGAGCTGGAGGCAGGATTGGAGGTGAGCTGTGAGCAGAGCAGAGCCAAGGGGCAGAATCCCCTCTCCTGCCCTCTGCCCACACTCCTCTGGATGCAACCCAGGTCACAATTTGCCTTTTGGGCTTTTCTTTTTGCCAAGCTGTGCAGCTCAGAACTCCTCCTGCACTTCAAACACTCAGAAAAGCACAACACAGAAACAGACCAGGCACAACCCAACCTCCTAAAAAAAACAGCAGCAAAGGAAAAAAACAAAGCAGCCTCCAACACAGTTCTCAGGACAAAGCTGCATCCAGAGGCAGGAGCAGTGCAGGACACAAAGGTTACAGCAAACCAGGGCAGGAAAAATAAATGTGCAAGTCATCTCTCATCTGCAGTGGCACGAGGACAAGGAAGCAGCCCAGCAAAAGTGGATACTGGAGGTCAGAAGGTTTCTAACCTTTCAAAGAACAGATCTCTGGCCCAGATGCTCCAGAAGCACTGAGGAGAAACAGGCAGAGAGTTAGTTCCAACTGCCAGCTCCTGGACAAGCTCCTGAGCTG
This sequence comes from Indicator indicator, assembly GCF_027791375.1. Lineage (NCBI taxonomy): Eukaryota > Metazoa > Chordata > Aves > Piciformes > Indicatoridae > Indicator > Indicator indicator. The sequence continues at coordinate 18,106,320 of NC_072031.1, read as the reverse complement.
CACAAGGTGACTGCCTTCAGCAGGAGGACACTGGATTTGATGACCCAGGAAGTTGGTCACCATCACTCCCAAGCTGGATTTGGAGGGCTGGAGGTGCCCAGATGTGGCACAAACACCAGCTCACACCCAAAGGACAGCAGGGTTGCACCTCCAGGTCATGCCAAGCTGAGATATAAGCAGATGAAGAGGGCAGCAGAGATGCAGCCAGCACTGGGGTCTCACACCCCATGAACACCCAGGGCACAGGCCTGGAAAGCAGAGTCAGGGACAGCAGGGGGAGGAGATGTCCCCTGAGCATGCTGTCCCCCCAGCATCCAGCCACAGCTTGCATTCTAAACACAGCAGAGAGACAGACAGACAGCAAAGGTGCCACTTGGCATGGAATCATAGAAGGGGTTGGGTTGCAGGGGACCTCCAGAGGTCATCCAGCCCAACCCCCTGCAGGAATGCCCAGAGCCCTGTCCAGCTTCACCTTGAGTATCTCCAGGGATGGGGCCTCAACCACCTCCCAGTGTTCCAGCAGCCTCCTGGTGCAGAACTCGTTCCTCACATCCAATCTCAATCTGCTCTGCTCTCATCTCAAACCACTGCCCCCATCCTGTCACTGCACTCCTTTGCAAACAGTCTCTCTGCAGCCTTCCTGTAGCCCCTTTAGGTCCTGGCAGGCAGCTCTAAGCTCTCCCTGGAGCCTTCTCCTCTCCAGGCTGAACACCCCCAGCTCCCTCAGCCTGGCCTCACTGTCCAGGCCACAGCCAGCTGCACTCCTTGCTAGAGGCAGCTGCCAGGCTTCACTGCACTGCCCTGCCCAGAGCCACACAAGAGCAGCAGCATTTGAGGAGCTCCTCCTGCCACTTCCATGCAGTTTGTCCCTTCCTGGCTGCCAGCAGGCACCACAGCCTCATGTCCACCCAGCTGGCCTGGATTTAGAACCACAGAATCATAGAATCACAGAATGGGTTGGGTTGGAAGGGACCTTAAACATCATCCAAAGCTCATCCAGTGCCAAGCCCCTGCCATGGGCAGGGACACCTCCCACCAGCCCAGGCTGCTCAGGGCCTCATCCAGCCTGGCCTTCAACACCTCCAGGGAGGGCACAGCCACAGCCTCCCTGGGCAACCTGTGCCAGTGTCTCCCCACCCTCACTCCAAACAATTTCTTCCTAATCTCCACTCTCAATCTCCCCTCTTCCAGCAAAAATCCATTCCCTCTAAGTCCATATTGAAACCTGGCTGTGGCTAGGCAGGAGCAGAGATAGAAGCCTGACAGCCCACAGGGGGTTTTGGCATTTCCAGCACCACCACCCAGCAGAAGCACTGAACATGGCCCAGGAGGCTGCCCAGAGCACAGGGAAGCTAAGACTACAGCTCCTCTTCTAGCACAGCTCAGGGTGGGAACCTCATGCAGAAGGACCACACCACTGCTCACCTCTCTGCACCTCCAGATCACACCTGAGCCACCCTCAGGCACCTCAAGGGTGGCCTCTTGACCCAGGGCAGCTGGCAGCACCCTGCAGCTGTGCTACAGCTGGAGAGGAGATGCCCTTCCAGCAGTCCCTCTCAAATGCCTTGCAGATGTATCCAGCTGCCCCCTGTGCTGCTGCAGACCCCACCAGGCTCTGCTTGCTGAAGCCCCCCATGTGCACAAGGGCTGTGCAGGCCCTCAGTGGCACTGCCTAGACACTGCAAGGCTGCTTCACAAAGGACCTAAGGAGCAGGACCCTCCCACAGCACAGACCTCAGCTGACAGTCACCACACCAAGAGCTCATGGCCTGACCTCACTGAAGTGTCAGAGATCCCTGCAGACCTTCTGCTGGGATTGGCCAAAGCCACACAGAGACACCAGCAAGCCCAGGCAGAGCAGAGTGGCCCTCACAGAGCACCTCAGAGGCCCCCTGCTCACCCCAAAGGCCTGGCCTGTGCCACCTCAGCCTGGCTCAACTGAACACAAGGACACCACCAGCAGAAGCTCTCCTGCAGTGCCCATCCCAGAGGTGCAGCCCAAAGGGTACAAGAAGCTCAGAGTGGCTTCCCACCACCTTGTCCTGCCTCTGCAGAGCAGGCTCTGAGTCACCAGGCTGCAAGCAGCCACATCAGGGACACCACAGTCACCTCTCTGTCCCCACCTCAGGCAGGCAAAGCAAGGCAGAACTTAGATTCCTTTCTTTCCCAGCCTGGGAGCAGTCAGGCTGTTCCCACAGACCCCACATTTTCTCTTCCATTCTTCCAGATTCTCCTGCACCATGAGAAAACCAGTGGGCACCAGTAACACCCAGCACATGGCCTTCACACACAGCCAGGAGAGGACAATACTCAGAGGAGGAACCAAAGCAAGGAAGGCAGACAAGAAGCAGAGTAACCACACTCACAAACCCTCCTTTCAGCCCCTGCCAGCCCAGCCCAGCCCCAGGTGCAGTCAGAAAAAGCCTCTCACCCAACACAGCTTCTGCTCTGCAGGTCCAGTGCCCAGCTGGAGCGAGGTCAGCCCGGCATGCCCGGGGTGGGACGGGCACTGTTGGCACCAGCTGAGCAGCCTGGCTGGAGGAGCATGCTAGAAGGTCTCTGCACAGGGCTGCTGGGAGCACACCAAGCCTGCAGGAAGGAGCTGCCCCAGGCTGAGGAACAGAGAGGAAAGCAAAGGCAGGTAAGAACAAAGAGCTGCCAAGAGCCCAAGGGGAACAGCATGGCAGCAGCACCTAACCAACCTCACATGTTGGGGTCCTCAGTCAGCGTCGCTCGAACCACAGCTCCCAGAGGGCTTCCCACAGCATCCAGCTGGCTCCTGCCTGCAGACAGCAACTGTTCTGCTCTGGGCTCCACGCAGCTTCTTCACTCCAGGTTCCAGCAGCTTTGCTGCTTGAGACTTGAGAGCTGTGTCCCCAGCGCTGGCCTCAGTCCCTCCGCTGCCGGCGGCTGCTTGGCATTCCGGGGCGAGCCGTGGTGGTACCAGGCACAGCAGGATGGGCAGGAGGAGGCTTCTGGACAGCTCCCCACGAGCAGCAGCAGGGCAGGGTGTCCTGAGGGCTGTGGATTTGCAGGGGCACACTGCCTGCCTGTTCAAACACAGAGCAGCTCTTAACCACAGGGCACGGCCAGGGCACCGCTGGCACCGACAGCTCCTGCCCGTCCCAAAGCCCCTCAGTGGTGGCAGCCATGCCCAGCCCACCCCACCCCCAGCAGGCACCACCTTGGAGGAGTTGTCTCAGCAACCCTCTCTCCCCTGAGCCACTTCCCTTTGCCCCTTCCTATTTGTGCTCTCCAACCAACCCCTCTGGTGCAGGTCCTGCTTCATCCTAGTGCTGGCTCCTTCGGGACAGGTTTGGGGCAGCCGGAGCCTGGCCCACAACTCTTTGCCTCACCAGCACCCTCCAAATCTTCTCTGGGTTAGATAAGGAGGGAGCTGAAAAAGGGTCAGCCAGAAGAAGGTAGTCACTGAGCCTCTGTGGGAGCAGGGCAGGAGCACCCCCAAGGTGCACAGACCCTCTGCACAGCCCCCCCGGGGCAGGCTGTGGGGAATGCACCAAGAGCTTCTCTCTTCCAGCACAGCACCACTGAGGTTTCACCTGTGGTCAGCACCTGCATAGGTGCTGCTCAGCACCTGGATGAGTGCTGCTGGTCGAAGCAGCAAAGGGAGGCTGTGGCGGAGCACTGCAGATAAGGGATTGATTAAGGCCCAGCCTGATCCTTTTAGCCTAGGGGCTGCTACACCACAGGCTGCACAGAGAACTCCAGACCCACAGCGTCTCTGAGGCACTCAGACACAAGGTCCCAGACTCCCAGCAGGGTGGGGTTGGAAGGGACCTCTGGAGCTCACCCAATCCAAGCCCCCTGCCCCAGCAGGGCACCCACAGCACAATGCCCAGGAGCACAATGCCCAGGGGGGGTTGGAAGCTCTCCACACAAGGACACTCCACAACCTCTCTGGCCAGCCTGCTCCAGCCCTCCAGCACCCTCACACCAAACAACTTTCTCCTCCTGCTCACATCCAACCTCCTGCCTGACACTTTGTGCCCCTTGCCCCTTGTGCTGGCCCTGGCCCCAGCTGAGCTGCTCCCACTCACTGTGAAGTCTCAGGAGAGCCAAGGAGAGAGCAAGACAAACAGCAGAGGGACGAGTACTTCACAGCACCTTCCTCAGCCTCCATGGCACCACCTCATTTCTCTTGCAGGAGGTGCCTGGGCTGGGCAGAGGAACTGCTCCACAGCCAGCAGCTGAAAAGCCTCTGAGCTCTGCTGCAACCCAGGGCCTGCCCCAGCTCTGCCTGCCAGCTCCAGCACAAGATGGAGAGCAAGACCTTGACCTGCAGAGCAGAGCTCCATGGAGGGGGAGGACACAGCCCAGCACACAAGGAGCCTCCTGCCATGTTCCCAGCTCCAAGGAGCAGCACAGAGGTGGAGGAGTTAACTTGATAGCCAAGCAAAGCCACCCCAACACTGCTGCTCTGCAAATGTTTTTGTTACAGGAGCAGAAGGACCTTCTGCTGGCAGAGCACACAACACAGACTGGGAAGTTACCTGTGAGGTCCTCGGGAAACCAAAATCATAGAATGGTTTGGGTAGGAAAAGTTTTCAAGCACACCCAGTCCAACATCAGCCCAACCCCACCATGGGCACCAAACCCTGGCCCCAAGTGCCATGGCCACAGGGTTCTGGAACACCTCCAGGCATGGGGACTCCGCCACCTCCCTGGGCAGCCTCTTCCAGTCCCTGACCACTCTTGCAGCAAAGACATTTTGCCTCCTCTCCAACCTAACCCTCCCCTGGCACACTTTCAGGCCATTGCCTCTCCTTCTGTTCCCTGAGCCTAGGGAGCAGAGCCCAAGCCCCAGCTGGCTCCAGCCTCCTCTCAGGGAGCTGCAGAGAGCAATGAGGTCTCCCTCAGCCTCCTCTTCTCCAGGCTCAACACCCCCAGCTCCCTCAGCTGCTTCTCCCCAGCCCTCTTCTCCAGACCCTTCCCCAGCTTTTCTTCATCTGGGCTGGCACTGGGAACAAGGAACTGAAAGGGAAACTTTGGTGCTTCAGGAAGAGCAACAGCAGCAATGCAGAGTGATAGCACTGCAGGGGGACAACAGCTTTGAGTAAGGTCTTGGACTTTGTTGTACCAAAGTGAACCCAAAACCAGAACATTGCCTCCAGTTCTGGGTCCCCCAGCACAGGAAGGACCTGGAGCTGCTGGAGAGGGGCCAGAGGAGGCCACCAAGATGATCAGAGGCTGGAGAAGCTCCCCTGTGGGGACAGGCTGGGAGAGTTGGGGCTGTGCAGCCTGGAGAAGAGAAGGCTCCAGGGAGACCTCAGAGCAGCCTTCCAGTACCTGAAGGGGCTCCAGGAAAGCTGGGGAGGGACTTTGGAGAAGGGCTGGGAGTGCCAGGATGAGGGACAATGGCTTGGAGCTGGGAGAGGGGAGAGTGAGAGTGGAGAGGAGGGAGAAATTCTTTGCAGTGAGGCTGGGGAGACACTGGCACAGGTTGCCCAGGGAGGCTGTGGCTGTGCCCTCCCTGGAGGTGTTCCAGGCCAGGCTGGATGAGGCCTTGAGCAGCCTGGGCTGGTGGGAGGTGTCCCTGCCCATGGCAGGGGGTTGGCACTGGATGACCTTTAAGGTCCCTTCCAACCCAAACCAGTCCATGAATCTATGGATGTGTATTGATAACCCTGCAGCTCTGCTAAGAACTCCAGAAGGAAATGTTTCCCCATGGGCACAGTCAGACATTGGAATCATCTCCCAAGGGCAGCAGGGGAGATCTCTACACTGCACACTTTGAAGGCTCAGCTTGGCAGGGTGCTGGGCCAGCTCACTTCAGCTGCACTGGGACCTAGAAAGATTGGACCAGGTGGTCCTTGGGGTCCCTTCTAGCCTGGCATTCTGTCACTCTGTGCCTGGGGTGAGTGAGAAGCCAGCTTGGCCTCCCTCCCACAGAGCACTCAGCACCCAGCCCTGCTGCTGCTGCAGCACACAGCAGGCATGGAGGAGTGCAGGAGGGGCAGGAACAGCAAAGCTCTTTCCATGAGCACTCATCAGAGCCCCACCACTGGCAGAGTGCAGAGGCAGAGGCACAGATCCAGCTCCAAGCCTGGTTTGTCATGTGTGAACCTAAAGACTCAGCTTCAGTATTTAGAAAGCAAAGTTGATCAGCTCCAGCTGGTAAAAAATAGCCTCCCCTTCCCTCCAGTGATTTTCTCTTCAAGCAGGCAGGGCTACAGCACAATAGGAAACAGCAGCAGTTATGCACTCAACCTCCAGAAGCCCCACGGGCCAATTCCAGCAGCTTTCCAAGCCTCCCTGATCTATTTGTGGGAGTCAGGCTGAAAAGTCCCCCTGGAGCCATTCAGCAGACTCCAAGGTGCTGCTAATTGCATGGCTAGGAAGGGATGATCAGGGCTGTCAAACGCTGCCTGCCTGAGCAGGACGAGGCTCTGCCATGCACAGGCAGGCAAACAATTGCTCTTTCTGCTGCTGACACATTGCTTTGGAGCTGATTGCCTTACCAGGGCTCCCCCTCCTCCCTCCTGCCCAAGCATCAGGGTACCAGTAGGTTGTTGGTTTGTTTTTTTTTTCCAGACCAAGACGAAACAGCAGACAAAACCCTTCCTCATCTCTGAAGTGACCAAACAGGAGCAAATCTGGGACCACCACCAGCACTACAGAGAACCACAGAACAATGGGGGCTGGAAGGAAGCTCTGGAGAGCAGCCAGTCCAAACCCCCTGGCTAAGGCAGGACCTCACAGGGCAGGTCACACAGGAACACATCCAGATGGGCCTAGGAAGCCTCCAGAGATGGAGACTCCACAACCTCTCTGGCCAGCCTGCTCCAGCCCTCCAGCACCCTCACACCAAACAACTTTCTCCTCCTGCTCACATCCAACCTCCTGCCTGCCAGTCTGTGCCCCTTGCCCCTTGGCCTGGCCCTGGGCACCACTGAGCAGAGTCTGGCCCCAGCCTCTTGCCCCCTACCCACAGCTCCTTTAGCTCTTGCTGAGCATTGCTCAGCTGCCCTCTGGGGCTGCTCTTCTGCAGGCTCTCAGCCCCAGGGCTCTCAGCCTTTGCTCCTCACAGAGCTGCTCCAGGCCCCTCAGCAGCTTTGCAGCCTCCCCTGGACTCTCTCCAGCAGTTCCCTCTCCCTCTAGAACTGGGCCCCATCCTCCTGCCCCCCACCTCTCAGATAAACATCAGTCAGATCCCCTCTCAGTCTTCTCCTCTCCACCCTAACCAGCCCCAGGGCTCTCAGCCTCTCCTCACCAGCCAGCCTCAGTTGCCAGCACACAGGGAAGGGAGCTGTGAAGGCAAGAGTTAAATGTTTCTCCTGTGCAGACAACAGCCCTTCTGCCTCCCTTGGCCTCCTCAGCTGCCACTGCTAAGTGCCAGTCAAGTGCCAACATTCCAAATAGCAATGAGGGGACAACAAAAATCCAGCAGCAGCCTGCTCCTCCCTGCCCAGCTCGGGAAGGTGGCCTGGGGAGGGCTGCAACCGCAGGCAGGGTCCCAGAGCCAGCAGCAAGGCTGAGGCAGGGACAGGCAGATGCAGCAGGCTTCAGGGGAGCAGGCAGACAGCACATTCTCCTCCCCAGAGTAGGATTATGACGAGGAGGAGGAGGAGGAAGCCTGTGACTCACCTGTCCCACCCGCATAAGCAGCTTTGCAGAGGCTGCACTGTGTGTGACCTCTCCCGGAGCTCCCAGTGGCAGCAGCTCAGCTCTTCACAAGTTTCCTCCCAGCACTGCAAGCCTGGAGAGAGGCAGCTGGGCACCACAGGGCTGGGACACAAACCAGCCTCCCCTCTCCCTGCCGCCTCAGCCAGCCACAGCTCCTGGCTCCAGCCTCCCCCTGCTCCACACAGCCCCTGGCTTGGAGCAACGCCGCAGGATCTGCTCCTTCCCAGCCCCCTCTGCTCACGGCAAGGCTCAGAACCAAGCCAGGAATGAGCCAAAGCCTGGCTTCAGGTGAAGTGGGGAGGGAGGAAAAAGCATTTCTCCCGTGTGCAGCTCACCTGAGAGCAGGCAATGTCCCCACCAGTGACACCAGCACAGCCATGTCCCTGCACGCTGGGCTCTGCCTGGGTCTCTCTCCAGGCCCCACATGCCAGGGCTGCAAACTTGGCAAGCTCCCACCAAAGCTGCAGGGTGGATGGCAGCAGCCTGCTGCTCTCCAGGAGATAAAGCCACCCGTGCTCAGCTGGCTGAGGCAGCACCAGGGCCCAAGCACAGCACCTGCACAGCCAGAGGTACTCAGAGCAAAGACAAAGGGACACAGACACACAGCAGAGTGGTGTGGAAATCTGTGCCTCTTTCCAGGGCATCCCAGCCCCTCCATGGTGTCACAGAATTACAGCATGGCAGGGGCTTGAAGGGACTGGAGAGCATCTAGTCCAACCTGGAGACCTGGAGCTCTCCCAGCCCAAGCCCTGCTCCAGCAGGGCACCCACAGCACAATGCCCAGGAGCACAATGCCCAGGGGGGGTTGGAAGCTCTCCACACAAGGACACTCCACAACCTCTCTGGCCAGCCTGCTCCAGCCCTCCAGCACCCTCACACCAAACAACTTTCTCCTCCTGCTCACATCCAACCTCCTGCCTGACACTTTGTGCCCCTTGCCCCTTGTGCTGGCCCTGGGCACCACTGAGCAGAGTCTGGCCCCAGCCTCTTGCCCCCTACCCACAGCTCCTTTAGCTCTTGCTGAGCATTGCTCAGCTGCCCTCTGGGGCTGCTCTTCTGCAGGCTCTCAGCCCCAGGGCTCTCAGCCTTTGCTGCTCACAGAGCTGCTCCAGGCTCCTCAGCAGCTCTGCAGCCTCCCCTAGACTCTCTCCAGCAGTTCCCTGCCCTTCTTGACCTGGAGAGCTCAGAACTGGCCCCAGGACTGCAGCTGTGGCCTCACTGAGGCAGAGCAGTGTGGAAGCACTCACCCAGCCCTGCTGCTACTGCAGGTCAGCTCCAAGCCTGGGCAGGCCACCTGCCTCTTTTTCTGTCCAACTTGAGCAGTTTTGGGCTCTTTCTCCACATTTACTCCAATCCACAGGGCAGGAGGCTGGGCCCACACCTCAGAGTCCCCCCCAGGCAGAGCAGCAGCAGGCTGAAGGAGGCTGCTGAGCTGCCTGCCAAAGCAGCAGGGCTGAGCAAACACGGCAAGTCCCATCACACCTTCAAAGGCTCTCCAGCCCTCCCACCCCGGGCAAGGGAGCAATGTTGGGTCTTGCCTTCTGCCTCCCAACTCTTCAAGCCTTGGACACAAACAGGAGCTGATGCAACTATAGAGCAGCTCTCATCCCCACGTACCACAAGCGCTGGGGATTTGAATCATGCCTCTCTGACACAGGTCAGGCAACCGCAGCTCGCTCCTGGGGCACAGCTCAGCCCTGCTCTGGGTCACTCAGAGCCATGAGCCAGTGTGGGCAGCAGTGGGGCTCGAGAAAGGGCCAGACAAATGCCACCAGCAGACTGGCAGCAGCACAGGAGGTTGGTCTGCCACCCGGCCACCCTCCCACCACATTTCTGCTCTGAGTGAGGGAAGGTGACAGCTTGCACAGAGGATCATAGAATCACAGCACTGCCAGGGTTGGAAGGGACCTCAAGGCTCAGCCAGTCCCAACCCCCCTGCCATGGGCAGGGACACCTCACACCACAGCAGAGGTTGCTCACAGCCACATCCAGCCTGGCTACAAAAACCTTCCACCACCTCCCTGGGCAACCAGTGCCAGTCTCTCACCACCCTCATGGGGAACAACTTCTTCCTAACATCCAATCTGAATCTCCCCACTTCTACTTTTGCTCCATTCCCCCCAGTCCTATCACTCCCTGACACCCTCAAAAGTCCCTCCCCAGCTTTCTTGTAGCCCCCTACAGATACTGGAAGGCCACAAGAAGGTCTCTTCTCCAGACTGAGCAGCCCCAACTCTCTCAGTTTGTCCTCATAGCAGAGCGCAGCTCCAGCCCTCTGCTCATCCTTGTGGCCCTTCTCTGGACACCTTCCAGCACCTCCAGATCCTTCTTGTAATAAAGGCTCCAGAACTGGACACAGTGCTCCAGGTCTGGAGCCCCTGTTACAGAGGCACAAGCCTCTCCAAGTCCCTGGTGCCAAATGTTCAGTCTGGCAAGGTCTGTGTTCAGCTCCACAAGGGCTACAGCCTGGGCTCTCCAGCCCCTCAGTTCCCTCTAAACCCTTCTCCTGGTCTCCAGGGCCTCCAGACTGATGCTCAGCAGCACACCACAGTCCATGCATGACCACCCCAGGCCATGCCCAGTAAGCACTTCTCAGATAACCTTCTGCCTGACCATGCAAAGCCACCCAGCCGCATCCCAGGGCCGGTGGCCTGCGGAGCGCTGAGCCCCAGCTGAGATTCCCATCGGAACAACTGCTGGGAGGAAACGACCTGACATTTCCCACACAACGTGCACATTGTTCCATCTCCCCCCAGCAGCTCACCAGATGACCACCCCAAAACATGTGTTTCCTGATGGCCGACGGGGGGAAGGGAGGCACCCCAGAAGCAGGGGCAGGGAGGGAGAGGAGAGCTGCTCAGAAAATGGAGAGGCCGGCCAGCAAGCAGAGCCTTTTCCATCCACGCTAACCGAGGTCTGCACCCAGGACCTGGAGGCTGACGTGCTCACAGCGGCAGCTGAGCTGACGTGCTGGCAGATCCAGGGGTCCTGGTGAGGCATCGGGGGCCCCAACAGCCTTAGGAGACCCAAACCCAAGAGCCTGCCTTACGATTCCAAAGGGCAAACTAGCAAATGCTTCAGAAACTCTGCACAGAGCCCCTCTCCGTCCCCAGAAGACAGGTTTCTAACCTGGAGGTTAGAGTGCAGAGCTCAAGGACAGGTGTCCCTGGTTCTCTTGGTGGCTCTGCCGTGGTCCAGCCCCGGAGCTCGGCGTTACCGTGCCGGCTAACTGCCGTGACCGAGGCTCACCTGCCCGGGAGGAGAACCGGGGGGGTTCCATCTCCCTGTACCGAGGGCAGAGCGCAGTGCCAGGGCTCGGTGTAGGCAAATCAGGCATTGCAGCACGAAGCCTCTCCGTGCCCCACGGCTGTTGCAGCACTCCCGAGTTCGTTAAAGCCCCGCCGGGGCTGAGGGAGCAGCAGGGCAGCCGCAGCCCTCGGGTCTCCTCAGACCCTGAGTGAGAAACCCCAACAGCCACAGACCCCTGAAGGGCGATTCCCGGCTCCCCAGCTCGCCCCAGCAGGGAGACCCCGTCACCGGCCCCCACCTCCCCAGCCTCCAGGCCCGGCTCCCGCCGCCCCCTCCCCGGCCAGCCGGGCTCGGGCCCACCGGCAACAGGTGGTGCGGGGCGATCCGGGGGAGGCCGATGGCCAGCCGGAGGCTCCGGCCGACAGAACGGCAAGCCGGCTGCGCGGGTGGGAGCCGCGGCCCGCAGGACTGCGGCGAGAGGCCCCGGGCGGCCCGTCCCCGCCTCCCCCGCGCTGCCAGAGGTCCCCGCCGCCGCTTACCTGGGGATGGAGGCGGCCGCGCTGCTGCTCGCGTCCCTCCCCGGCCCCGGACTTTCCCTCCCCGGGCAGAGCAACTTCCACCTCCTCCCTCCTGCCTGCCCGCCCGCCTCGGCGCCCGGCACCTCCGCCGGCGCCTTCCTCCCGCTCCGCTGCCGGCCCGGCCTGCCCCGGAGTCCCCGAGCCCGCCCTTACGCCGCCGCCGTGGCGTAGCGTCCCATCCCGGCCCCCGGGCGCTACGCCGCGCGAACAGCGCACAGCCCGTCGTGAATAGCGCGGGGGAACTACAAGCCCCGAGTGGCGCCGCGCGTTGGAAGCGGAAGGCGGTGGCCGAACGCTGCTCACCGGGAGCGGGGATTCGAGGCCGAGGCGAGGCCCAGTGGGCCCTCCTCGGTGGGCGAGGGCCCGGTGGGAACGGCGGAGGGTGGCGGCGAGGCGCGGCCGGCAGCGGGGAGCTGCGCTGGGTGCGAGGACTACTGTTCCCAGGGTGCTTTGCGGCAGGCAGGCGGCCGGGCAGAGCACCCCCGCCTGGCCAGGATGACGCGGGGGGAGGTGGCGCTTTCCCCGCAGCTTCTGGCGGGGTGCGGGCGGTCGGGGCCTGCGGGTTCCGCCTGAGCCCCGCCTGCGGTGGCGCTCGGGGCTCTGGGTGCGGAGGGCAGGGTGCTGAGCACTCAGGCGGAGCAGCTTCCCCCTGCAGGCTGAGTGAGCGCCCGGGCGTGTCCCGGTGCCGCGGGGCGGGCGGCGGCGGAGGGAACTGGAGGGCGAGGACCCGGCGCAGGCAGCACAGCCCCGGGGCTGAGCGGAGCCTTCTCGGCCTCGCCACTGCGCGGGCGGCCTGGGAAGGAGCCGCCGAACCCGGCTAATTACAGTTGAACCCGGCTCATTACAGCTCCTAATGACCTGGCACGGCATGAAACGAACCCGCGCCTGGCACGGAGTCGCCTCGTTCCTTCAGGGCATGCTCCAGCTTCGGATCCAGGAGCCGTGCCAGCAGCGAGGCACAGGGCATGGCTCTGCAGTGCCCACAGCCTGCCTGGCCCTCCCCAGAGATGTCCCCACACAGGGCACGGCTCTGCAGTGCCCACAGCCTGGCTGGCCCTCCCCAGGGGTGTCCCCACACAGGGCATGGATCTGCAGTGCCCACAGCCTGGCTGGCCCTCCCCAGGGATGTCCCCACACAGGGCATGGCTCTGCAGTGCCCACAGCCTGGCTGGCCCTCCCCAGGGATGTCCCCACACAGGGCATGGCTGTGCAGTGCCCACAGCCTGCCTGGCCCTCCCCAGACATGTCCCCATGAGCTGCAGCCCTCAGCTGCTGCTGCCCTGCCAGGGTAGGGGCAGCTGGGGCCTGTGCACTCACACAGCCTCAAATCCACATCCCCCCACTTCATACCCATGGGGACCCCAAGTACTGGGTTCAGTTCTGGGCCTCTCACTGCAAGAAGGACATTGAGGGCTGGAGCAGGTCCAGAGAAGGGCAAGAGAGCTGGGGAAGGGTCTGGAGAAGAGGGCTGGGGAGGAGCAGCTGAGGGAGCTGGGGGTGTTGAGCCTGGAGAAGAGGAGGCTGAGGGAGACCTCATTGCTCTCTGCAGCTCCCTGAGAGGAGGCTGGAGCCAGCTGGGGCTTGGGCTCTGCTCCCTAGGAGCAAACAGCAGGACAATAGGAAATGTCCTCAAGTTGTATTAGGGAAGGTTGAGGTTGGACATGAGGAACAATTCCATCCCCATGAGGGTTGTCAAGGCCTGGCCCAGGCTGCCCAGGGCAGTGGAGGAGTCCCCATCTCTGGAGGGATTTCAAAGCCATGGAGATGTGGTGCTGAGGGTCATGGCTCAGTGGTGAGCTGGCAGTGCTGGGTTAAGGGTTGAACCTCATGATCTGAAAGGTCTTTTCCACCCTAAACAATTGTGTGATTCTATGACATCCCAGCCCAGCCTCCTGCTGGACTCCCCTGTTTCAGAAGCCCCTTGAAGCCCCCCTGAGATGAGATGTGAAAGCAGCTCCTGTAGCACCTGTTGAGCTTGGGGCACTGGGGTGGGAGCTCACAGCCTCCTAGGATTTTAGGGATTGGAAGGGACCTTTGAAGATCATCAAGTCCAACCCCCCCCCTGCCAGAGCAGGAGCATAGAATCCAGCACAGGTCACACCGGAACACATCCAGATGGGACTGGAAAGGCTCCAGAGAAGGAGACTCCACAACCTCTCTGGGCAGCCTGCTCCAGGGCTCTGGGACCCTCCCAGTGCAGAAGTTCCTCCTCATGTTGAGATGGAACCTCCTGTGCTGGAGTTTATATACATTGCCCCTTGGCCTATCACAGAATGTGACTGAGCAGAGCCTGTCCCTGTCCCCTCCCTCTTGATCCCCATTGATAGACATTGATCAGATCCCTCTCAGCCTTTGCCTCTCCAGACTGAACACCCCCAGGGCTCTCAGCCTCTCCTCCCCAGGCAGTGCTCCAGGCCCTTCAGCATCCTTGTAGCCCTTCCTTGGACTCTCTTCAGCAGATCCCTGTCCCTCCTCACTGGGGAGCAATATTCCAGGTGAGGTCTCACCAGGGCAGAGCAGAGGGGGAGGATGCCAGAGGTGACTTGGCTAAGCTGGTCCAGCACACACAGGCATGGGCTTAACAGTCATTGCTGCAGCAAAAGCAGCAGTGTCCAGGCCACCACACTTGGAGAGGGGATGGATGGTGAAGGACAGCTGCTCCACAGGGCAGATGTCACTTTTGGGGTGTTGGACCCTGCCCAAAGGGGACCTGAAGCTTTCTGTGTGGGCAGCTGAGGGCACCACATCTGGGGGGCCTGTCAGGCTCCTGCCAAGATGATGCAGGGACCACAGCCCAAGTGGACAGCTGTGGCTCCTGCCCACCTCCAGGAGTCTATCTGTGAACCTTCTCCAGAGGCTGCTGGAGCAGCTCTCCCTCTGCTCTGCAGGGGTGGCCCAGGGGCAGAGCAGCTCCCACTGCCCTCACTCACAGCAGAGCTTTCCTGGGCTGGAGGGATTAGAGGGCTTGGTGCTATCCAGGAGCCCAGGGCAGGAATCCTAGGATGCAGCCCAGTGTGGGCACAGGACCCAGGGTGGAGGTAAACACCTGTCAGGATCCCCAGAGAAACAGGGAAGTTGGGCTCAGAAGGAAACCAATGGCTACATCTAAACTGATGATGCTGTCCGGGATGGGAGCTCACAGGGACACCTCTGGGCTGCCCTTCCTGCCTGCATGTTGGCATCCGGTGCCACGTGAGATGCCCAAGGTGCCCACACAAGCCTGCCACATGCCACGGGAGACCTATCAGATGTCTGCCTGCTTGGTGTCTTCCCCCTGACCGAGGAGCAGGGGGAAAGAAGGCTCCAGGCACCCAGAACCTCTCTGCACGCTGCTGTGTGGGCAGCTCAATTAATGCCTTTTGTTATGCAGATGGCTGCTAATTGAGGCACGAGGAGCACGACTGCCTGGCACCGTGTAGAGTGAGGGAGGGAGAGAGGGAGAGAGGGAGAGAGGGAGGGAGAGAGGGAGGGAGGGAGGGAGGGAGAGAGGGAGAGAGGGAGGGAGGGAGGGAGGGAGAGAGGGAGGGAGGGAGGGAGAGAGGGAGGGAGAGAGGGAGGGAGAGAGGAAGGAAGGGAGGGAGGGAGGGAGGAAGGAAGGGAGGGAAGGAAGGGAGGAAGGGAGGGAGGAGGAAGGAAGGGAGGAAGGAAGGGAGGGAGGAAGAGGAAGGAAGGGAGGGAGGAAGGAAGGAAGGAAGAAAAAGGAAGGAAGGAAGGAAGGAAGGAAGGAAGGAAGGAAGGAAGGAAGGAAGGAAGGAAGGAAGGAAGGAAGGAAGGAAGGAAGGAGGAAGGAAGGGAGGAAGGAAGGGAGGAAGGAAGGGAGGAAGGAAGGGAGGAAGGAAGGGAGGAAGGAAGGAAGGGAGGAAGGGAGGGAGGAAGGGAGGGAGGAAGGGAGGAAGGAAGGGAGGAAGGGAGGGAGGAAGGGAGGGAGGGAGGGAGGGAGGGAGGGAGGGAGGAAGGGAGGAAGGAAGGAAGGAAGGAAGGAAGGAAGGAAGGAAGGAAGGAAGGAAGGAAGGAAGGAAGGAAGGAAGGAAGGAAGGAAGGAAGGAAGGAAGGAAGGAAGGAAGGAAGGAAGGAAGGAAGGAAGGAAGGAAGGAAGGAAGGAAGGAAGGAAGGAAGGAAGGAAGGAAGGAAGGAAGGAAGGAAGGAAGGAAGGAAGGAGTGAGTGGTGGAGTCACTGCACGTTGCCTGTGAGCTTCAGCAGCATCCCAGCTGCAAAGGCATGAAAAGAAGCAGCTGCTGGCATCCAGCTCTTGTGGGGTGACAGGGGAGGTCCTGCCTGGCACTAACAGCTTGGCCCTCTCTGCTTGGAGGATCAGAAAATGTTGGGTTGGAAGGGACCTTCAAGACCATCCAGCTCCAACCCCCTGCCATGGGCAGGGACACCTCCCACCAGCCCAGGCTGATCAATGCCTCATCCAGCCTGGCCTTCAGCACCTCCAGGGAGGGCACAGCCACAGCCTCCCTGGGCAACCTGTGCCAGTGTCTCCCCAGCCTCACTCCAAACAATTTCTTCCTCCTCTCCACTCTCACTCTCCCCTCTCCCAGCTCAAAGCCATTGTCCCTCATCCTGCCACTCCCAGCCCTTCTCCAGAGTCCCTCCCCAGCTCTCCTGGAGCCCCTTCAGCTACTGGAAGGTTGCTCTGAGGTCTCCCTGCAGCCTTCTCCAGGCTACACAGCTCCAACTCTCCCAGCCTGTCCCCACAGGGGAGCTTCTCCAGCCTCTGCTCATCTCTGTGGCCTCCTCTGGACCCTCTCCAGCAGCTCCAGGTCCTTCCTGTGCTGGGGGCCCCAGAGCTGGAGGCAGTGCTGCAGGAGGGGTCTGAGCAGAGCAGAGCAGAGGGGCAGAATCCCCTCCCTGTGCTGCTGCTCTCCTGCTCTGGCTGCAGCTCAGCACACAGCTGGCTCTGGGCTGCCAGGGACCATTGCTGGCTGCTGGGGACTTTGTCACCAACTGACACCCCCAGGGCCTTCTCCGCCAGGCTGCCCTCAGCCACTCCTCACCCAGCCTGGATCTGTGCTTGGGATTGCCCTGACCCAGCTGCAGGACCTTGCCCTTGGCCTTGTTGTACTTCATGAGGCTGCCTTGTGCCCAGCTCTGCAGCCTGTCCAGGTCCCCATGGATGGATCCCTTCCCTCCAGCTGCCAGCTGAGCCACACAGCTTGGTGCCATCTGCAGACCTGCTGAGGGTGCCCCAGTCCCAGTGCCCATGTGGCTGACAAAGATGTTGAACAGCACTGGTCCCAGTACTGACCCCTGAGGGACTCCACTCATCACAGGTCTGCATTTGGACACTGAGCTGCTGACCACAACTCTGTGTGCAGCCCTTGCCCAGCCAGTGGCCTCAAGCCCCTGCTTTGCCCATGTGGTGCCCAGGATGTCACCCAGGACAGGGTCACTTTGCACAAGCCCAGGGAGCTGCCATCAGTTGCTCAGCTAATGACACCACCTGAAGAAAACAAGGAGAACACCCAGAGCAAAGACCTGCAGCTCCCTCTGCCCAGCCACAGCCATCTCCAGTGGTGGCTGAGTGCCAGCATGCTCTGCTAGGAGTCACCTGCACTGGCATTGATGCCACCTCCTTTTGGATGGAAGGTGTCCAGAGAAGGACCACGAGGATGAGCAGAGGGCTGGAGCTGCTCTGCTCTGGAGACAGCCTGAGAGAGTTGGGGTTGTGCAGTCTGGAGAAGAGAAGGCTCCCAGGAGACCTTCTTGTGGCCTTCCAGTATCTGAAGGGGGCTCCAAGAAAGCTGGGGAGGGACTTTTGAGGGTGTCAGGGAGTGATAGGACTGGGGGAATGGAACAAAAGTAGAAGTGGGGAGATTCAGATTGGATGTGAGGAAGAAGTTGTTCCCCAGGAGGGTGGTGAGAGACTGGCAGAGGTTGCCCAGGGAGGTGGTGGAAGCCTCACCCCTGGAGGTTTTTGCAGCCAGGCTGGATGTGGCTGTGAGCAACCTGCTGTGGTGTGAGGTGTCCCTGCCCATGGCAGGGGGTTGGAACTGGCTGAGCCTTGAGGTCCCTTCCAACCCTGACAGTTCTGTGATTCTACGATTCTATGAAATTGTCCTGGCCATCAAATCTCCATTGATAGGCAATGGAGAAGGCAGGAGGGTTGCCACCGTGCCAGGGGGGGTCAGAAAGAGAATCCAGCACTTGGCCAAGGCAGCAGTGAGCCTGCAGTGAGCTGCAAACCAAACCCTCCCTGCCTCCTGGAAGAACTCCCTGGGGACTGAAGCGCAGCTGGCTGGCCTGCTGCTGCCCAGCTCCTCCTGATGCTGTTCATCTGCACTTGAGGAAAGCATTTCCCACAGCAGCCTCCTGGAGAAGCTGGCTGCTCAGGGCTTGGCTGGGTAGAGGCTTCCCTGGATGAAAAACTGGCTGGAGGTCAGGCCCAAGGGATGGTAGGGAAGGGAGTTATCTCCAGCTGGTAGCCACTCAGCAGTGCTGTTGCCCAGGGCTCAGCACTGGGCCCAGGTCTCTTTGATGTCTTCAGCAATGCTCTGGGTGGGGGCATGGAGGCAGCCTCAGGCAGTTTGCAGATGGCACCAAATTGGGTGGCAGAGTTGATCTGCTGCAGGGCAGGAGGCTCTGCAGAGGGCCCTGACCAGACTGGCTCCATGGCTGAGGGCAATGGGATGAGGTTCAACAAGGCCAAGGGCTGGGAGCAGCAATGGTGTGGCAGCAGGAGCAGGGCAGGGATTGTGCCCCTGGGCTGGGCACTGGGGAGGGCACAGCTTGAGTGCTGGGGTCAGTTCTGGGCTCCTCACTGCAAGAAGGACATAGAGGAGCTGGAGCAGGTCCAGAAAAGGGCAACAGAGCTGGCCTGGAGCAGCAATGGTGTGGCAGCAGGAGCCGGGCAGGGATCATGCCCCTGGGCTGCACCTCCTGAGTCCAGCACCTCTTTGGAAGAGGGCTCCCTCCCTCCAGGTGTCCCTGAGGTGCTGCAGGGGAAGGCTTTCTGTAGCAAGAATCACAGAGTCAGCCAGGTTGGGAGAGACCTCCAAGACCATCAAGCCCAACAGATCACCCAATCCTGACTCATCACCCAGACCATGGCACTGAGTGCCTCATCCAGGCTCTTCTTAAACACCTCCAGGGACACTGACCCCACCCCCTCCCTGGGCAGCACATCCCAAGGCCAATCTCTCTTTCTGGGAAGAACTTCTGTCTAAGCTCAGCCTAAACTTCCCCCTGCACAACTTGAGACCGTGTCCTCTTGTTCTGGTGCTGCTTGCCTGGCAGAAGAGCCCAACCCCCACCTGGCTACAACCTCCCTTCAGGGAGTTGTAGACAGCAATGAGGTCTCCCCTGAGCCTCCTCTGCTCCAGGCTGAACACCCCCAGCTCCCTCAGCCTCTCCTCACAGGGCTGTGCTCCAGACCCCTCCCCAGCTTTGTTGCCCTTCTCTGGACACCTTCCAGCATCTCAACATCTTTCTTAACCTGAGGAGCCCAGAACTGGACACACAACTCCAGGTGTGGCCTCACCAGTGCTGAGCACAGGGCAGGATGAGTTCCCTGCTCCTGCTGGCCACACTGTTCCTGATCCAGGCCAGGATGCCATTGGCCTTCTTGGCCACGTGGGCACACTGCTGGCTCCTGTTCAGCTGCTGTCCACCAGTCCCCCCAGGTCCCTCTCTGCCTGGCAGCTCTCCAGACACTCTGTCCCCAGCCTGTAGCTCTGCATGAGGTGCAAAGAACTCTCAAGGCTAGACTGAACCCTTCTGTGTGCCACTCTCCCTGAGCAGGGGGCTGGGGTTTAGGACCTCAAAAGCAAGCCAGGCAGATGCCCTGCTGCCTGCCCATGGGCAGGGGGGTTGTGCAGCAGAGATTGGGACTGCAGGAAGCCAGCACTGGCAGGGTGAGACAGACTCCAGCACCAGCCTGAGGTGTCCTGAGGCCCCAGGAAGGGCCACACTCTATTTGTGGAGCACACTGCCAGCAGGGTGGTGTTGTCCAGGGGCAGGCTGTCCTCCTCTCACCCCGTGCCATGTGAGGTCTTCCATCAGCAGGCCAGGTGAGGGGATGGTGGTGAAGCCTCCTGCAGTCAGTTGCATGTCCTACATTGACCTTTCTTGGTGGCCTTGTGACCCTCACACCCCTCCCTCCCATTCTACCCCCACAGGGGGGACTCATCTGTTCCATGACACCCAGGTGGTCCCAGGGCCACCACCACTCCTTGAGGCTTGGGACTGAGCCTGTGGCTTGCAGCAGTCACCTGGGCCTCGATGGAGGGCTGGGGGAGATCAGAGGGGTCTCCAGGGGTGCTGGAGCTGTGGGGGTGTCCATGGGACTCTGAACTCCCTGGAGACCTGGGGTGGGGGTCTCAGCAGAGAAGTGAGGGCTGCCTTGGGGCAGAGGTGTGTGGGTAGCCCCTGCAGGTGTGGAGCACCCCAAGCAGCCCTTCATCAGTGGGGGAGGGGCAGGGCATCCTCAGTGGCCACTCACCGGGGGGGTGCTGGGCTGAGGGGGGTCCTTGGGGGGGGGGGGGGGCAGCCAGGGCCCCTGTGCCCCCCAGGGCAGGCAGGCTGAGCAGCAGCAGGTTGGTGCAGGCAGAGCTTCGCCTCAGGCTGCAGCAGCTGGGGGCAGGAGGGCTCCTGGGGGGCTCACTGCTGGGGGCACTGAGACCCCCCCATGGGGCAGAGGTCATGATAGGGACCCCCACTGTGACCATAGGATAGCCACCCAGATCCCAGCCTGTCCCTGCAGCCCCCACACCCCCTGTCATCCCCCACACCCCCTGTCATCTCCCACACATCATCCCCCACACCCCCTCTGTCAGCCCCATCCCCCCAGCACCACTCACAGCCCTCACCAGCCCCCAACACCTCCCCAGCCTCCCCCCTTGACTCTACCTTCTCCAGAGCCCCTCACCACCCCCCACTAACTCTCCAGCTTCCCCAGTGCTCCCCTCCAGAGCCTGCCAGTGATGCCCTCCAGCCCACAGCTGCCCCCCCCGAAGCTGTTACCAGAGGACAGTGGTGGGCTCAGGGAGGGCCCTGGGGGCTGCAGGCTGAGCAGGGCTGCCTGAGGCAGGGTCCATGGCTGCCCTCAGCTCCCCTGGCTGCAGAACATTCACTGCTGCCTTGGCCATGGGGGTCTGGCTGTCCCCTGGCACAGCAAGAGGCCTCCTGCCTGTCCCCTTGACCTCACAAAGAGTGTCTCAGCTGGTCACACATGGTGAGGTCACCAGGGGCTGCTGGAACCTGCTGGGCAGGCTGCTGTGGGGGCCCTGCTTTAGCAGGGGGATTGGACTGGGTGAGCTCCAGAGGTCCCTTCCAGCCCCACCCTGCTGGGGTTCTGTGCCTCACCTTCCCCTTGGCATTGCTGGTTCAACCACTGCCATCCCCAGGGCAGCCCCCAAAACGCTGCCAACCCACAACAGCTGGAGCTGGGGGGGAGCCAGAAGGATCAGCAGCTCCCTGCTCACCAAGAGGCCTCTTTGCCCCAATCCCAATCCCAGGTGCCCATGAAAGGCTGCTGGCAGAGCAGGAAGTGCTGGAGGGTAAAGGCTAAAGAATTTGGGGTAGCAGTGCCACTTCTGCTACCCTGCCCTGGCACAGAACCTGGGGGGGATGTCATTGGAAGCTGTCCCTGGAAGTCTCCCTCAGAACTGGTTGGAGGAAGAGGATTTGCTAGATGGGAAGAGGACAGCCCCTGGGGGTGCATGCAGGAGCTCAGGATCACAGCCTTGGGCCACACCACCCCCAGCACCTGCAGGTGACCATCCTGCTGCCAGGTCCTGTCAGGCCAGAGAGGAGCTTGAGGAAGGGAGGTTGGAGAGCACTTGAGAAGAGGGCTGGGGAGGAGCAGCTGAGGGAGCTGGGGGTGTTGAGCCTGGAGAAGAGGAGGCTGAGGGAGACCTCATTGCTCTCTGCAGCTCCCTGAGAGGAGGCTGGAGCCAGCTGGGGCTTGGGCTCTGCTCCCTGGGCTCAGGGGATAGAAGGAGAGGCAATGGCCTGAAAGTGTGCCAGGGGAGGGTTAGGTTGGAGAGGAGGCAAAATGTCTTTGCTGCAAGAGTGGTCAGGGACTGGAAGAGGCTGCCCAGGGAGGTGGTGGAGTCCCCATCCCTGGAGGTGTTCCAGAACCCTGTGGCCATGGCACCTGGGGGCAGGGTTTGCTGTCCATGGTGGGGTTGGGTTGGTGTTGGACTGGGTGCTCTGGGAGGGCTTTTCCCACCCAAACCATTCTCTTAAGACTGAGCACTGAAGCTCACCAAAGGCAAAAAAAAATTCCCACATGAGCAGCAGCAGGAACTGTGTGGAGTGAGGGGAAGTGAAGGACAGAAGAGCCAAGGTGAGGCAGAGTCAGGACTCTTTTATGGAGCAGAGGAAGCAGCTGTAGCTCCTGGCTTGCTGCCCAGTGTTGGGCCATCAGTGGTGCTCATGAGGGTCTTCCTTCAGGGCTGGCCTGACTTCTCCTGTCTCCAAAATCCTGTCCCCCTGAGGGAAGGGGAGCACATGGTCAGCATTTCCCCCCACACCCAGGCTCACCCCTCACAGTTCAGCTGCACTCTCACTGTCCCCACTTCCAGACTAAGCCCAACCTCACCTCAGCTCCCTCCCAAGGCTCAGTGCCCTCAGCACTGCCCTCAGCACTGCCCACAGCACCCCAGCCAAGTCCCCCCCCAAGCCTGGCCTTGCCTCACCCCTTCTGCTCAGCCACAGCACAGCAGCCAAATGATTGGAGATGATCTGGTGTGAGAGTGGACACTGGACCTGCAGCTCTGCACAAGCAGCTCCAGCAGAGCTGGGAACCAGTGCCCAGCCCCACAGCTCCCAGCTGCTCCTGCAGGAGAGGCTGAGAGCAGGGCTGGGTGAGTGCTTCCACACTGCTCTGCCCTGGTCAGGCCACAGCTGCAGTCCTGGGTCCAGTTCTGGGCTCCCCAGTTCAGGAGAAGTGCTGGAGAGAGTCCAGGGGAGGCTGCAGAGCTGCTGAGGGGCCTGGAGCAGCTCTGGGAGGAGCAAAGGCTGAGAGCCCTGGGGCTGAGAGCCTGCAGAAGAGCAGCCCCAGAGGGCAGCTGAGCAATGCTCAGCAAGAGCTAAAGGAGCTGTGGGTAGGGGGCAAGAGGCTGGGGCCAGACTCTGCTCAGTGGTGCCCAGGGCCAGCACAAGGGGCAAGGGGCACAAAGTGGCAGGCAGGAGGTTGGATGTGAGCAGGAGGAGAAAGTTGTTTGGTGTGAGGGTGCTGGAGGGCTGGAGCAGGCTGGCCAGAGAGGTTGTGGAGTGTCCTTGTGTGGAGAGCTTCCAACCCCCCCTGGGCATTGTGCTCCTGGGCATTGTGCTGTGGGTGCCCTGCTGGAGCAGGGCTTGGACTGGGTGAGCTCCAGAGGTCTTTTCCAACCCCACCATGGCTCACATTAGCTCTCAAAACCCCACCTGATGCCCAACTGCTGCTTGTTCCAGCTCCAGGCATGTCCTTGGCCTGCTCACCTGAGCTGACTGGAGTGAGTTAGGCTGAAGTCAGACCCAGCTTGACCTCCAGCCCCTTGCTGAGTGGTTGGTAGGGAGCTTGGCCTTCCTTTGTTGTAGGTAAAGTAGAACTGGGCAGGTGGTGTCAAAACAAGCCCACAAAAATATGGAACTGGGAGAAACAGCAGAGCTAATCCATCAGAATATTTGCCCAGGAGCTTCAGGAGCAGCCTGAAGACAGTGAAGATCAACGAGGCTGACACCCTCTACTTCAGGAAGTTGATCCCAAGCTGAGGGGATGTGGCTTTCTATCTCTGGGGACACCTCAGCATGGGGGGCATGACCCTCAGGCACACCTGGGACCAAGCTTGTGTGGCCAGAAGCGACCCAGGACTCCTGACAAGTGCTGCTCCTGTCAGCAGGAGAAGCAGAACCACCCTTCTCTCACTGCAGGAGTTCATGGTGGCACTTTCAGAGAGGCTTTAAAGCTCCAAACCCCTTCACAAAGCTGCTGCTACTGCACTGCAGCATGCATCCCCTCAGGCAGGCTTGGTGTGTTCCCCCCAGGGTGAGCCCTGCTGTCAGCCAGGAACTCAACATCTGCTGCTCCAGAGGGAGGCACCAGTGACAGAGGAACCCTCTGCCCTGAGGGCAAGAGGAGCAGTGCTCAGAAGGGGTGAAGTGTGCAGCTCCCTGGCACCAAGCTCAGCCTTCTAGAGACTCTCCCTGCACCGAACTGCCCCTCTCCCTGTGTCACCCATTTCCTGCCTGTCTGAGGATGAAAGAAGGGAACTTACTGGGTAGATGGGTGGGTGGGACATCACAATGCCATGGGGGGTTTTCTGGAAAGAAGGGAGAGAGGGAAAGGAAAGGATGTTACCATCAGGAGGCACAAAGGGAGAACACAACCCTCCTGCAGCAGCCCCTCTGAGCACAAGGCTTCCTTCCACTGCTTAAACGCCTGAGGCTAATCCAGTGACACCTCCTGAGCCAGACAAGGCTGTAGCAGGGGAAGGTCTGTCCCATCCTCCATGCATTGCCCGTTCCTCATCCCCACCCCAGCAGCTGCAGCCTGCACAGCCCCAGGGTCACCATTCCAGCATTAAGGCACAGCCGTGCCGCTGGCAGGAGGCAGCAGGCTGGCAGCTGGTCACTACCCTGAAAGACCACAACAAAAGGTCTGTTCGTGCCACTCCAGCAAGGATGAACAGGCGGTGTAGGGCCCGCGGGAAGTCACCTCAAGCCGCAGCAGCCACCTGGCCAGCCTGTCCCTGCAAACCCTTCCCAGACTGCTGGTTTCACCAAGCTCTCTCTCTACAAGAGAGCTTCTGCCAGGCTTTAACGCCCATTTCCCCTCAACCCGCTCACTCCCGCTTCCCTCGGGGGCCTCACCATGGCGTGGTACTTGATGTAGTAGGCGATGATCCAGGCGGGGACCAGAACCCGCGTCAGGATGAAGCCGCTGGTCTGGCAGACCTTGTACACCTTCGGGGCACAGAGACACGCGTCAGGCGGCCCGGACCGGCGGGACCAGGCCCTCGTGCCGTCCCCCACCGTTCACCCCGCGCTGACCTGGTGCCGCCAGAACCCCCCGGGCTGCAGGAAGCGCTCCCAGAAGGAGGCCACCGGGCCCAGCTGCCGTTTCGGCAGGACGGGCTCCCGCTCGCTCAGCTCCTGGTCCCGCAGCCAGCGGCGCCGCAGGGCGCGGAGCTGCTGCAGCCGCAGCTTCTCATCCTCGGTATAGCCGCTCATGGCTCGGCCGGGGTCGGCGCCGGTGCGGCCTAGCGCGGGTGCGTGCAGCAGGCGGGCGCTGTGTCCTTCGCCGCGGCGCACGGCGGTGACGTCATCAAGGTGCGCGGCGGTGGGCCGGGCCCTGTGCGCCCCCTGCGGGCCTGGCTGGCTCCGCCGGGAGAGCGCTCGAGTTGGAAGAGGACGGTCGCGGGTTCGAGCCCGTGCGAGGCCAGACGCTTCCTCCCTCTGAGCGGCTCCTCCCCGCGGGGCGGTGGTCAGGCGAGACCGGGCATGTGTGCGGCCTGCTGGGCCCGCGGCCATGGCCGAGCCGGAGCTGGGCCTCCGTTTCCAGTGCCGCTTCCTGGCAGCTCGGCAGCTCCGCACCTTCCCCTGGCCGGTACGGGGGCGGGCGGCCGGCCGCGGGCGTTGGTGCCGGGAGCGGGCAGGGACTCAGCTTCGTTTCGTCCCTGTAGGAACTGGAACAAAACCTACGGACTTCACCGGACTCCTCCCTGCTCCTGGATATTCTGCACAAGGTCAGCGGCGGCTTGGGGCCTCCAAAGACGCTGCTGGGGTTTGCTCCTAATTACCGAGATCAGTGACTTGGGGCCCGGCAGAGCGGCGACCTCCCTCCTCCTCCTCCTCCTCCTCCTCCTCCTCCTCCTCCCCTTGTTCAGCGTTTCTCAGTGTCAGTACTGAGATCCCTGTGCCTGGGCATGGATGGCTTCAATCTCACAGCCGACAGCCAGCTGGCCCTGCGCCTTGGGTGTGCTGATGGTCAACGAGAAGGAGACCCCAGTCCCTGAGGGGAAGAGACCCCAGTCCCTGAGGGGGAGGAGACCCCAGTCCCTGAGGGGAGGAGACCCCAGTCCCTGAGGGGAAGAGACCCCAGTCCCTGAGGGGAAGAGACCCCAGTCCCTGAGGGGAAGAGACCCCAGTCCCTGAGGGGAGGAGACCCCAGTCCCTGAGGGGAAGAGACCCCAGTCCCTGAGGGGAGGAGACCCCAGTCCCTGAGGGGGAGGAGACCCCAGTCCCTGAGGGGAGGAGACCCCAGTCCCTGAGGGGGAGGAGACCCCAGTCCCTGAGGGGAAGAGACCCCAGTCCCTGAGGAGGAGAGACCCCAGTCCCTGAGGGGAGGAGACCCCAGTCCCTGAGGGGAGGAGACCCCAGTCCCTGAGGGGGAGGAGACCCCAGTCCCTGAGGGGAAGAGACCCCAGTCCCTGACGGGGGGAGACCCCAGTCCCTGAGGGGGAGGAGACCCCAGTCCCTGAGGGGGAGGAGACCCCAGTCCCTGATGGGGGGAGACCCCAGTCCCTGAGGGGAAGAGACCCCAGTCCCTGAGGGGGAGGAGACCCCAGTCCCTGAGGAGGAGAGACCCCAGTCCCTGAGGGGAGGAGACCCCAGTCCCTGAGGGGAAGAGACCCCAGTCCCTGAGGAGGAGAGACCCCAGTCCCTGAGGGGAGGAGACCCCAGTCCCTGAGGGGGAGGAGACCCCAGTCCCTGACGGGGGGAGACCCCAGTCCCTGAGGGGGAGGAGACCCCAGTCCCTGAGGGGGGGAGACCCCAGTCCCTGAGGGGGAGGAGACCCCAGTCCCTGAGGGGAGGAGACCCCAGTCCCTGAGAGGGAGGAGACCCCAGTCCCTGAGGGGAGGAGACCCCAGTCCCTGAGGGGGAGGAGACCCCAGTCCCTGACGGGGGGAGACCCCAGTCCCTGACGGGGGGAGACCCCAGTCCCTGAGGGGGAGGAGACCCCAGTCCCTGAGGGGAGGAGACCCCAGTCCCTGACGGGGGGAGACCCCAGTCCCTGAGGGGAAGAGACCCCAGTCCCTGAGGAGGAGAGACCCCAGTCCCTGAGGAGGAGAGACCCCAGTCCCTGAGGGGGAGGAGACCCCAGTCCCTGAGGGGGAGGAGACCCCAGTCCCTGAGGGGAGGAGACCCCAGTCCCTGACGGGGGGAGACCCCAGTCCCTGAGGGGGAGGAGACCCCAGTCCCTGAGGGGAAGAGACCCCAGTCCCTGAGGGGGAGGAGAGCCCAGTCCCTGAGGGGGAGGAGACCCCAGTCCCTGAGGGGGAGGAGAGCCCAGTCCCTGGGGATGTCCCAGTTGCTGTTGGAATGTGTCTGTCCTTGAGGTGCTTTGCATTTGGATGGGAACTCACAAACAAGGTGGCAAAGCAAAAGGAAGAGGGAAGAGGAAAGCAAAGCAGAGCTCACTGACTCTTTCCACTCAGTTCTGCTGTTCACTTTCTAAAGAGTGAAGCTCACATTTGCTGCAGCAGCTCTGGGAGCTAACAAAAAGACCCCAAATCACCAAATTTCATGGCACAAGGAGCCTGGTAGTGGCTCCTGGGTCTTCCCTTGCTGGCTGCTCTCAACTGCTCTTCTTGTTTCAGACCCTCCTGCACCCTCTG
The DNA here is from genome assembly GCF_027791375.1 of Indicator indicator. Classification (NCBI taxonomy): domain Eukaryota; kingdom Metazoa; phylum Chordata; class Aves; order Piciformes; family Indicatoridae; genus Indicator; species Indicator indicator. Next base: position 18,079,303 of record NC_072031.1, on the reverse strand, counting down.
TGTGTTCAGTATCCTCCTCCCACCAAGTACAGGTGGAGCTTTCTCACCCAGCTCATGAAAAAGGTTGGTGCCTGCTTCTCCTCTTGCCTGCAGCTTCTGTTTTCTCACTGCAGATCTGCCACTGTTACACCAGAGGCCAAGCTGAATTATTTCTGTTAACAACTTGGGGTGAAATGTTGTGGCCAATGATGTGTTCAACTCAGACTGTGTGTGCCTTGGCTGCTTCATGAGAGAATCCCAGAGTCCCAGCACAGGCACCTCTGGAGCTCCCCCAGCCCAAGCCCTGCTCCAGCAGGGCACCCACAGCACAATGCCCAGGAGCACAATGCCCAGGGGGGGTTGGAAGCTCTCCACACAAGGACACTCCACAACCTCTCTGGCCAGCCTGCTCCAGCCCTCCAGCACCCTCACACCAAACAACTTTCTCCTCCTGCTCACATCCAACCTCCTGCCTGACACTTTGTGCCCCTTGCCCCTTGTGCTGGCCCTGGGCACCACTGAGCAGAGTCTGGCCCCAGCCTCTTGCCCCCCACAGCTCCTTTAGCTCTTGCTGAGCATTGCTCAGCTGCCCTCTGGGGCTGCTCTTCTGCAGGCTCTCAGCCCCAGGGCTCTCAGCCTTTGCTCCTCACAGAGCTGCTCCAGGCCCCTCAGCAGCTCTGCATCTTCCCCTGGACTCTCTCCAGCAGTTCTCTGTCTCTCTGGAACTGGGGAGCCCACAAATGCACACAGGACTCCAGATGTGGCCTCCCTAGGACAGAGTACAGTGGGAGGAGAACCTGCCTCGCCCTGCTGGCCACACTCTTCCTCATGCCCCCCAGGACACCATTGACCTTCTTGGCCACCAGGGCACATTGCTGGCTCCTGGGGAACTTGTTGTCCCCCAGCACTTTCAGGTCCTTCTCCATGGAGCTGCTTCCCAGCAGG